>NW_021604636.1:10707011-10802165 GCF_004785775.1 Grammomys surdaster | reverse complement strand
AGAGAGAGAGAGAGAGAGAGAGAGAGAGAGAGAGAGAGAGAGAGAGAGAGAGCTATTCATGTGTCCAGTACTGCTTACCTAGTTAGATACGATTGTATCTATCATTGTAAGTGTTTCAATTTTTCATTTAATTTTCTTTAAAATTTCAACTTGACTATATCATACTCATCCTTTCTTTCCTCCACTCTATTTCCTCCTATGTCTCCTGAACTTCTTCACTTCCTCTCAAATTATTGATATCTCACATGCATACGTGCATGCACAGGAACACACACACATTACATATTGAGGTATGCTCCATAGAAGACCACTTAAACATGAGTTCAAGCCAACATCAGGTTTTTATTAGCTGGTTGATGACTACTCTGGGTATTTGGGACTCAAGTGCCTGAGACTTTGGGACCTGAACTATTCAGAGAGCAGACTTTTAAGTACAAACTCATATTGCCACACATCAGTTAGGAAGAATTGTTAGCAAGAAGTGGAATTACAGAAACCAAAAAGAAAGATTAGTACATTAGAAACTTTCCTAAAACTATGGCCTTTGATGGACTAGGTCTTTGTTCTCATTTTGGTGGGTGTTGGCTGCCTATGTTCTGTTTCTCAAAGCCTGAATAGCACTTCTATTATGGTCTTAATTGTGCTCAGGTCTAGGAGACTCTTATATTCTCTAGTGGGTCATGAGTCTAGTGGGATATGAGTCAAATCCTAGATTCATCTAGGGCAGAGGATTATATAAACAGATATTGAGGATTAGTAGATAAACAGAATTTAATATCTGTTTTACATAACTAAGTAGGCAGTTGAGCAAGCAGGGTCCCATGTGAGAGCCAGGAACAAAAAGATTAATAGTCCAATCATGACCATAGTACAGTAGCTAACCAGGGAGACGAGGAAAAAAGATTGGCACCAATTTTTCTCTTCTTGATGTCTCTTTTTCATTTCTAAAAGTTATTTCTCTCTGTGGCTCAGCTTTCCCTAATGTCCCTAAGTATTTGGCATAAAAGCGACAAGTCTCTCCCAGTGGCATACAGAGAACAACTACCTTGTCTCACTGGAGGAAGTCCAATCCTGTTCAGTCTGAAGAAAAATTATGGCTAAGGAATCTAACCAGGTTTCCATATGGAAAGCATAATTCTCTAGATGGCCCAGGAGGTCTATGTCTACTTGACCACTTCGTTTCTTTTTTTTAATGTTTATTTGCTTGTTTTTATTAAAGAAATAGAAAAGTAAATAATATTGCATACTTACATTTGTAAATAATTTTAAATTGAAAGTTTTATAGTAACCAATAAGTTCTTTATTGGATATTTTCTTTATTTATATTTCTAATGTAATCTCCTTTCCTGGTATTCCCTGACCCCAAACCCTCTATCCCATCCCTCCTCCCCCTGCTTCTATGAGGGTGTTCCTGACTCACCCACCTACCCCTGCCTCCCTGCCCTGGCATAATCCTACACTGAGATATCAAGCCATCACAGAACCAAGGGACTTTCCTCCCATTGATGCCTGACAAGGCAATCCTCTGCTTCATATGAGGCTGTAACATAGGTCCTTCTATGTGTACTCTTTGGTTAGTGTTTTAGTCCCTGGGAGCTCTGGGGGGTCTGGTTGGTTGATGTTGTTCTTTCAATGGGTTTGTAAACCCCTTCAGTTCCTTCAGTCCTTCCTCTAACTCCTCCATTGGGTACCTCATGGTCAGTCCAATGATTGGTTGTAGCATCTGTATTTGTCAGGCTCTCACAGAGCCTCTCAGGAAACAAGTATAGCAGGCTCCTGTTAGCAAGCACTTCTTGGCATCCATAATTGTGTCTGGGTGTGGTGTCTGCATTGGAATGGATTCCCAGGTGGGGCAGTCTCTGGATGGCCTTTCCTATAGCCTCTGCTCCACATTTTGTCTCTGTAACGTGGGCTGAAGTTCAAATTGCAGTCAATCTCACAATTCCTGCTGCCCCCATATCTCCCTCCCCCCATAAAAACAGGGGAATGGAAATGTGGAAACAATACAATGCATGAGGAAACCCAAAATCTACATTTAGTTGGCCCTGGCCTCTTTTCCATTGTAGATGAACACCTTTGATAAAACATGTATGAGTACATAAAAGAGTGGGTTCTCCCCCATTACAAACAATTCAGAAGATACAAACTTGTTTAAGTCATTTGTGCAAGCAAGTAAAGTTGTCTGTGTAACCTGGAAATATACTTGACCATCCTTCTTGGAATTAATTTTCTGTATTATGGCTATAGGAATCTGTGTAAGGAGAACTATCCAGGGTGTAACTTGGTTACAGTCAACCCACTCTTGGAGGATGGTCTCATTTACAACTGTTAGGTTTGATTTACAGCTTTTGCTAGTATTGTCTTATTTGTTTTTTTACAGGTTAACTTCTTGATTTTTTTTAATATATTTTGGATATTAGCCCTTTATTGGATATAGGGTCAGTGAAAACTTTTTCCCAGTCTGTAGGTTGCAGATTTGTCCTGCTGAGAGTGTCTTTTGTCTTACAGAATGTTTTCAGATTCATGAAGTCCCATTTGTCAGTTTTTGTTCCTAGAACCTGAGTCACTGGTGTTCTACTCAGGAAATTTCCCTTTGTACCAAAAAGTTCAAGGTTCTTTCCCATTCTCTCTTCTATTAAATTCAGTGTATCTAGTTTCAGGTTGAGAGTTGATCACTTGGACTTGAGCTTTGTGTAAGGTGATAAATATGGCTCTATTTTCATTCTTTTACATAGAGACTACCAGTTAGACTAGCATTATTTATTGAAGGTTCTTTATTTCACTGCATGTTTTTGGTTTCTCTGTCAAAAATCTCCATAAGTGTGTAGGTTTATTTCATGGTCTTCTATTCTATTCCATTGATCAATCTGTCTGTCTCTGTACCAACACCATGAGGCCTTTATCACTATTGCTTTGTAGGATAGCTTAAGGTCAGGGATGGAGATTCTCCCAGAAGATCTTTTATTGTTAAGAATTGTTTTCACTATCCTGTATTTTTTGTTTCTTCATATGAAGTTGAAACTTGCTCTTTCCATATCTGTGAAAACGTATGTTGGAATTTTGATGAGGATTTGCATTAAATCTCTAGATAGATTTTGGTAGGATGGCCATTTTCACTATGTTAATCCGACCAATGATCATCCTAACTTATTATATTGCTTACTTTTCTGTTATTGGGCTAAAGCACCACAATCAAAAGCTGTTTGTATTAAAGACTTTATGGTGGCTTACAGTTCCAGAGGAAAAGTCCTTACTGGTAGCACAGCACGGGTTCAATGGGCTGATCATGATTCCATCTACATACAGAAGCACAGGGTGGCAGGGTGGAACAGAAAGTGGGACCAGGTTATAAACCCTCAAAAACCAACAAGAGTGACATACTTCTTTCAGAAAGTCTTCAACTTCTAAAGGTTCCATATCATTCCTAAGAGTACCACCAGTTAAGACACCAGGGTGGTTATACAAGACTGAGTGTCAACTATATTATGAAACCTAGGTATAAGCCTCCAAAACCATATAGAATTTTAATTTTACCTCTATATAAATCAGGACTAGCTCAACTATGCCAAGTTTTACTTTACATGTCGATATCACCTAGCAGGAAAAACTAGACTATCTTCCTGATAGTTTGTTATCAACTAATAGGAGTCTTATGCTAGGTAGAGACTGAGATCTAAATCAAGGACCATAGCAAACAAGAATTCTTAAAACACTAATTTTGTACCACCTCTCATCTTACTTTGTCTCTCTGTCTTAAGTATCCCCTCCCCAGAAAAAAGACATTGGGATGGGTATGGCCCTCATGCCTCACTGGACAATGACAGGGGGACCAAAGCCATTACAAAGTCCCCTTCAATTACTAGAGGTCAGGCCTCTATCCCAGCCTTAGCAAGATTACAATTGCCACAGCCTTTCTATACTTAGAGAAGGGAGGATATGTCGGCGGCAGCTCTTCTTATACAGTGGAGGCCTAAAATCAGCCATAGGCCTAAAGTCAGCAATAGGCCTGTCATACATGTATACTAACACCAAGGCTTGGGTCTCTGTGGAAAAACATTGAATCAAATGGCTATAAGCTATTGTAAACAGGTAGTTTTCGTGGAAATTTATCAGCCTGAATAGTCATAGACCTTGTAAATAGGTAGCCTTGGCGGATAATACCAACTTAGGTAAAGACAAGTGAAACATAGGCAGAGTCATAGTGTCCTGTCCCCTGAACCTTCACCCAGCCAATACCCTGTTCTGACAGATATCTGTACTCCCCCTGAACACCCACGCTCTAGTGTCATCCCCTATCACCTTCCCCACATCTTACCTTTTTGTGTTTATAACCCCTGTGTGGATAAGTAAAAAATATGATTTGATTAAAAAAACACTAATTTTGAAAATTACATGCCATTTTGTTTTACCTCATTTGCCAGAATAACTTGCGAGACCTGTCTCATAAATTTTAATATTTAAAAAAGAATTTCTAAGACAAACAACACCTAGATATGGGAGTAGATTATATTCTTAGAAGGAGGGAGCTGTTAAACCACAGTACTTCTGAAGTATTGGGTGAAAATTGAACCCATTTTATAAATATACTGTGTGGTGGATTTTGTTAACCATGGGATGGCAGCCCATGGATACTACCAGGAACATAGATTATATTCATAGATTATTTTATTTTGTAAAACAGGCTTAATCATACAAAATAAAAAGTCTAAAAAAGTTCTGAGAAGAAAAACAACGAAGTTAAGAGTACACAATTTTTGGAGCTAATGACTGTCTTTCTTTTCTCCTGAGACACATTCATAATCTCTGATATCTAACTTTTGGGATCATATTGAACAGCAGAAGGCGGCTTTCTACATTTTAGTCTCTGAATCATTTCCTTGCCACCTTTCAAATAAAAGATTAAAAATAAATTTGAATGTTTTTTTCCAGTAAGCCAGTCATATTAGTATTTTATATCTTAAGGCATTAAAAATGCACTATAGTTTTGTTTTGAATATTTGCTTTAAAGAATGAATCATCAGGAGTAGGTAGCAATTAATGAGCAGTGTGTAGTTATGCAGAACATTTGAAGAATAAACTTAAAGACAGAATGCTACTCAACTAGTCAGATCAATTTTAAGACATTTTTCCGTGCACTTTAAGGAGCACTACTGTGTGTCCAAGCTCCATGGCGTGGTAACAAGTATGAGATTTGGCTGGCAGTTTTCTCTTGTCAATAAATATTTTTCATTTTCTCCAGAATATGAGTTATTTTCATTACACTCATTTTCTTAATTTTTAAATTGCTTCTAAATTTTATACTTTAAATTGATATTCTCCAAGCCAAATTTATAAGATTTCCTAGTGGAGTTATTATGCTTCTGATTATTGGCATAGTGTAATAATTAATGATATTTCTATCTGCTTGTTATTTGCCTTTTGAAATGAGAAGATTTACCTCTAATCTCACCCAAAAAATATCTTATGAATTTAAGTATATCACTGATATTTATATAAGAATAAATAATAATTTTTGAAAGTCTTGGCCTATATAAAATATATATCTTGGGACTCTTCTAAAATTTGTTTATAACTCAAGTTCTTAATTTTCATATTAAACTTTTAAGAACTTTTCACCTACTGAATCTGAGAAGCCACGATTGAATTATGCTACTAGAAATAGCATACAAAATTTGAACTTTTAATCTTTCAAATAGGTAAGAGACATAATTCAGATTTTTTTCTCCAAATTTAATTTTAAGATAAAAATAAAATTTTATGATGGAGTTGTATCTCATTTTTCAGAATACTTATCTTTCTTGCACCAGGAAGTTCTAGAATTCAAGACAGTCTAGGGATAGACTGTCTCAAACAAACTCATTTTACATTAATACTACAATTAAATGCCAAAAAAAAATAAATGCATTCAAAGCCAAAAAGACTACTGTCATAGAATACACTCTTAAGAAGGTAAGACTAGGCAGCAGCCAAAGAGGACTCTGAGTTGATCGACATTTTTTGAAGGATTTATGCTTCTTTTTTGTAAAATCTCTAGAACTGATTTCTTTCCTTGCAGTAAATATTCCTGATCTAGTGATAGAAAGTCCCACTTAGATAAGTCTTAATTTTAAAAAGAGTGATATGCCTCTGGCTTTGTTTGTCTTGATTTGTTTTGTTTACAAGAAAGTCTCCAGTTAGAGAGGACTCTTTTGACTTTCAGAACAGTTCACAATGTCATGAGTTCACCAATGACCGGAGACAAATCTTTTCCCTTAGTTTCAGTTCCTGATGTTACTGTTCATTTTGATGGAATAGGTCATCTCAAATGACACCCAAGCTGATAATAGATAACTAGATACTTAACAAAAAAGTAAGACTAACAGAAAATTATTCATAAGAATAGAATAAAATTATTGCACTGTATAGGGGTCAAGCTATCTTAGTGACAAATGTGTCCTAAAGCACGGTAACAATAATAAAAAGAAGTAAAAGTAAATAACATAATATAAATTAATCTAGTATTACAAAATTATTTGTTAGAATAAAAAGGAAAAATATTTTGATACAAATGAATTATGCTATTTATAGATAAATTAAAGTCCTTATTAATTTATAGATATTTAAAGGTCATTTTCTTAAAAGCCATGTCTTTAAGGCTGTATTAATATGTGACTAACATAAATCTATTTTCACTTTACAATGTTCAAATGGAAAATTTGGAACATCAGAGAAAATTAATAACCTAACGTTAAGCCAGGCCAGATTCTTTACCTCTCCAAATGACAAAACACAGCATTAAGGTAGTTTTGTTTTTGTTTTAATAACTCAGTTGTATTATACAACTCCCCAGTTTCTTTCACAACTGTTCTGACATAGGCATTTAAAAAGTATATTTGGTTTTTGTTTTAGTAACTCGGTTGTATTTTATAACACCTCAGATTGTTGTGCAATTTTTCTGACATATGCATTTGAAATCAGATATCTGATGTCTCATATTTCTGCAACTTGTGAAATGCTGATATAAGAAACTTACAAATTCTGAGATCTCAGCACATTAAAATAATAGGAAATTTTCCACCCTATTTTAAGAGTCATCAAGGCTCAATTAGAAGCATTAAAGCTTGATTAAATAATGAAAATCTAGTAAAAGCAGGAAATACTAACTCTGCCAATGTTGTTTTTTTATTAATTAACTTCACCAAAGGCATAGCCCACCATGCACTTGCAGATAATATCATAAATTGTATCATCTAGGTTAGAGCTCCCTCGTGTGGCTCGATTTAGAAAGTCATATAGTCTATGTTAAAGAGTTCCTAAATTTATGAATTCACAATATTTTTACTATACAAATAAAGTAGGAAAGCATCAGCATTCTGAGAGATGTTGAATCACAATTTCTAACAATGATTCTGTATACATGTAAAATATGATGATTTTAAAGTTTTTTAAATTATCGAGTCATTATCACAGACTTTATCAAGAAAATGAGAACAAAACGTTTCTATATTGTCTTGAAGATAAAACTAGTTTTGAGGAATGTGGAAGTTAACGGAAAATAACACACTGGCTAGTTTTTCTTGCCTGTATCAATAAGAAATATGTGTTTCAGGGTCAGAATTATCAGTTCGATCCTAAATAAAACATATTTGTGTATTTTGTTGGTTAGTTGGTACCTGACCGGAAGTTAAGTTTCTTCTGTATTGATTTAATTATAGGAGCTGCTTGCTCCTGATCACGTAACCTTGATCCTTTGTGGAGGTACCGATAACAACCAAAATGACACTAAAATGATTCAGCTATCATCGTATCATAATTTTTGTTTCATCATTACAATATTGGTGTGTTGTATAGGACTCCCAGAAGCTGGAGCTTGAAGATGTCTTGAAAAGAAGACGAAGGCCTGTATGCTCACTTAATCTTTTTTTATGAACAAATGTATAAAAAATGTTGCTCGGCCCCCAAAGGATGTGAATCCTGTTACCACAGTACTGTTTATTGTTCCCAAATTGAGGCATCTTGTGGAGCCAGTTTTCCTCTACTCGGATTTAAATTAACTGTCTCTGAAATAAATTTAGGTCCAAGTCTCAATGCCTTCCCAAATGACCAATTAGCCTACCTTGTAGTTAAATTTACCCTTCCCCAAAAATAATGGACCAATTAGCATATCTTGTAGTTAAAATAGTATAGCCTAATATGCTGGCTGTTATCTCATAACTCTAAAATTTAAATATCTGGCAGACATGGTGAAGAGTGGTTAGCTTTATCCTGTCTATAATTTATGTTTCTCAGTACCACTAAGAATATAAGGAAACTATAGAGTCAGTTTATAAATCTAAATGCCCATTCATAAGTATCATTACCATCATGGCATAAAAAGGCTGTGATAAATTATAGAATATTTAGTCCTGTGTTCACAGAAATAAAATAAGAACAATACATTGACAACCATGTCTATGGTATTGGCTTTGAAATTGTTAATACCCCACTACACCCCTGAATGTGCTTTCAAGAAGAAATTGGAGGACGAGAGTTGCAACTGAGATCCCAGATACTGCTCTATTGAGATCAAGCTGTTAGTGCTGTGTATAATTCCACATCCTATAAAGCAGCAATTTCTCACATTGTGTTTCTCCTAAGAGACCCCAAGCTGCAGATGTGGAGTTTGTTTGGCGCTACTTTTGAACATTTTTTAGTTGGGTTATTGTGTTTGTCTTTGTTTTTGTTTTTATTTTTATTTTGTCTCCAAAGTTTTTCATTGACATACTAATAAGGTTGAAATAATTAACAAGTACTGAGGACCCCTTTTCTTCTGGAACTGATTTAGACTTAAGCAAGGGTGACTGTAGGGAGAAGTTCTCATTACCAATCTGTCATAGGGTCAGAGGACTAAGGCATAAAGAAAGGAGCAATAAATTGAAGAAGGAGAAGACAGCCATTGTAAGAGTTTGGAGATTAGGCTGTGTCTTCATTTGAAGGTCAGTAGATGTTGTTTGTTACAAACAAGATGTTAGTATAGATGGTAAGAGTTGACATGCTCAAGATGTTACAATCCAGAAATTAATAGCCTGTAATCTATATGATATCAGTCAGAGGAGAAGGATAAATAAACAGGATCCAAGACACTGAGGAGATTTTTAAATGGCCAATAGAAGCTGAATCCAAACCCATGGCCTACTTGTACAAAGAAGAGGTCTACACACGATTTTTTATAGGCCGTTAAACATTTTTCTGACTTATTTGTTCCCAAGGGATTTTCCTATATTTTTGCTGAAGTATTTACCCAGATACAACAGGTTTGATGAAGGAGGTATCTTGTGTTTTCTACTTCTGTAATTAGATCTAGGTCCTGTCTTTTTTAAAGACTACTTTTAGGGTGTTGGAGATTTGTTACTTGGCCTCTACAGGAAATACCATTGATGTTTCAGGTAGATTACAGGATGAGAAAATGGTTTCTGATATTGATGATTATAGCCAAGACTCATTGGCTGAAATAATCTTCTAGAATTTTATTGCAGCATGGAGTTGTTTATAGCTACTACTCCAAAACTAGAAATGCCAGGCATTCCTGGAACTTTGTTTTTATTATGATTAAAACAAAGGTAAAGAGACAGAACCTAGATTGTGAAAGGCATTAGAAAATGGTGTATTAGTCAAGATTCTTTAAAAGAACAGGAAAAGTATAAATCGAAAGACAGAGACAGATTTATTAGAATAGTTTATAGGCTGCAGTTCATATCATGGTTGCCTATGAATGGCTGGTCCCAGAACCTATTAGCTGTTCAGTACTTGATGCTAGCTAGATATTTCATCTTTTCTTCAGTATATACTAGAATTCTGAAGAAGTAAACTATAATTTCAGTGAAGGTATAGACTTCCTATGAGGAACAAAAGCAAGCAGGAAAATAGAGTAAGCTTCAAATGTCTTTTTTTCATGTGTTTTATGTAGGCTGCCAGCAAAAGGTGTAGACCAGATTAAAGGTTGATTTTCCTACCTCAAAGGATCTAGATTAATGGTTTATTTTGCCACTCCAAAGATCCAAATTTGAAGTGTATCTTTCCACTTCAAATCTCTTGTGGTGTTCACAGTCATATGGTTTTTAGGTAATTCCAGATGTAGTCAAGGAACACATCATAAAGAAATGGAGGAAAGACAACTCAAATACCTGTACAAATACATTCTTAACAACATATGATGAAAACACTCAAGTCAGTTATAGTCCCCATTTCTATAAATGGTAATATAGCTTTTGTTTATATTTATAACTAACTTATTGTAATTCTGATTTTGTATTTTGACCACCCTCAGCAAATACCTCAACAAGTCTTACTCTATTCCTAGTGACCTTCATTCATGACAGGTCTGGGTCCTTTGTCATCCAACCTAGACTAGGCTTTGTGGTTTCTCATTGACTTTAATCACAGGACATAATACTACCAAGGGCTGCCCTGAAGTATATTATTCATTTCAGAAAAACAGTATTTCTAATCTCCCTTGTGAATAATCAATCTAGTTTCTCCTTGGTAATCTGGATCAACCATCTCTCCTGACACTGTTGTTCCTTTCTTAGCATAGTATATTAAGGGCATCAGAAACCCAAAGTAACCGGGGAAGTCTGAACTTTTTGTTCAATGGAATTTCTGTTTTGCCTCATGACAAGAGCATCCCACCACCACCACATCTGAACCAACACTTTTAGGTCAGAAAAACTTAAGGTTGTGGAAACAGGGAGCAAAAATTTTCCTATGAGGTTACTTAGAGTGATATTAAGTACCCATTCTTTCCCCTACCCATTCTTTGATTCTTGGACTGGACCCATGGAGCCTGAATATTGGAGAATGCATACTCTATATTGAACAATGATTGAAAAAGTATTTGTTACTTCTCAATGAACCCTGTCCCAGGCCTCTAGGTTTCTGCCACCTAACTGGTACTATGAATATGTCTCAAATGACCATGCCATCTTTCTAACAGGCTATCAGCTTTATGACAGTAGGGAGAATAAAACCATTGAATTTCATGATTGTTGCTTCACTGTTGCACTTTATGACTTGAAGTAAGTTTTTTGTACAGACACAATACTGTGACAGTGGATAATTAATTCTATAAGTCTGTGCGTGGTGGTTTTTGAAGAATCATTGTATTTAGGAAAGGCAATTTCATAACCATAAGTATCTTTTCCTGTAAGGAAAAAATGTTTTCCTTTCCACAGAGGAAATGCTCCAGTGCAATCAATCTGAAACCAGATCACTGGCTGGTCAACCTGAAGAATAATGCCATATCTGGGGCTCAGTACTGGTCTGGCACTCAGCAGCAGCTATAGCAGGTCAGTCTTGGTAAGTGACAGTCCATATTGTCCAGTCCATATATAACTTCCATCTCTACCACCATAACTCTATGTGATTATTAAATTCCTCCTCAGTTGAAGACACCTTTTGATGAGCATAGGACTAGAGAACTTTAAATTCTTTCACACACTGGGAAAGATCTATCCACCTACTTCTCCGCCAGATGTCTTTCTCACCAATTTCCAAATTGTGCTCTCTCTAAGTCACTGACCATCCAGCCAACTGATTGGCTATAGCCAATAAGTAAACAATTGCAATTTGTCCATTTCTTCTTCCAAACAAAATGTATGACTGTGTGTAGTGTCCAAAGTTCTGCCCACAATGAAGATTTCCCTTTACCTGTATCCTTCAGGACAGCTACAGCTGCCCATTTCTGGGTGATACCTGTATAACATGCAGTCATCAGTAAACAAGGCCCTTTTCTCCTCTTCCTCAATCAACCAATCATATGACATACCTCAATTAACTATAGGTGCATGCTTGGCAAAAGGCAAAATTGTAACAGGAGTATAAATAATTTTCAGACAATCTTTATGTAACTTGCTTGAGCATTCAGGACTGCTTCCATTTGATAGTAGATTGCTGTTGTTCATGTTTACGTTTTGACTTGGTGGTTGTATTAGGATTCTCTGGAGAAACAGAACTTATAGAATGAATGATGTTTCTACAAGTGTCACAGCCAGCAGGGAAATGCACTGTATGGAGAAAGAATAAAACTTGGTTCAGCTTGACTTATTTAGCCATCACTGTTTCAAACTTCTAGAGTCTCAAACCATGTCATTTATTTGAACCATATTTAAGTACAACACAACTCCCTCTCCCTCCCCCCCTCTCTCTCTTTCTCAACCCCCACCCAGTGTGTGTGTGTGTGTCTGTCTGTCTGTCTGTCTGTCAGTCTGTCTGTCTTTCTCTGCCTCTACTCTTCTCAACTTCCCTTCCCATGTCCCCAAATAAACTCTATTTCATACTATATTAGTTGTACATTATATAGCTGGTACCTCAGGGAGAAGGAATGCTTCAGCATGTGCCCTCCAAGACACCTCTTCTACCTTCTATACCTGGCTCTACAAAACATATCTTTGGCCCCCTTTTATAAAACACAACACTGCTAGCCTGCTGTGCTGGCTACAGAAGCCACCACCTATTGGGCCTAACATGTTCCCAAAGTGGGGAAGGGGTCCAGAACTCTGAGGCAGCTCCAGAGAGGCAGAAACACTTCCCCTTGTCAACTAAAACAAAGGAGCATGATGAATCACAGGGCAGGAAGCAGAAGACAAAAACAGACTGAGGCAAGACATATAGAAAAAATCCAAAACAACCAAACTTCTGACCAAGTAAAAAAAAATATTTTAAAATCATACTTTTATGTTAAAAGGGGAAAGAGAGCATACATGAAAATCCATAGATAAATGTTAATAATTTGAAATTGATAAATTTAAGGAAATAAGTAATGTAAAAATGAGAGGTATAATGACATGGAAGTTTTGAAGTTTATATAATTCTCCTTTAAATGTTTCAAAGATAGGATCAAAATAAAAAGAGTTAAATGACTTTATTAAGATGGACACATTACCAATTATGAATATTACCATGCTGATAATGCTTATCTTGGCAATCATAGTGGCTTTTCATACCTTCTCAAAGAAAAGGACTTTTCAAGAAAAAGAAAAACGTGAAAAATTAAGACAAAACTTAGAAGAAAACTGGAGGAAACCCTAAGAGGAAAAATTGGAAAGAATTATAAATAAAGTTGAGATCGATACTAAAGTAGAGACAGGAAAAAGTAAAGTCTGAGCCTAATGCACCACTATATAATGAAAATTAGGATAGTAGTCAAAAGATTGTTAGAAAACAAAACTTAGCTTATCTGGTTAATACATAACAAGTGCCAGCAAGTGCTGAAAATCAAGGTATGAACAATATGAGTAGAAACCTGTAGATGCACCCAAATTGTGAAAATTTAAAAGACATATAATAAAATATGGAATGCATACACCTTTTATGAAATAAATATTAATTTATTGAATGATTCAAAATAAGATAATTCCATGAAAACTTGAAAGATATGATGAGAGAAATATTAGACGTTAGTCCCCAGTTACAATGGTGTTCATGGTGGAGAGAAGAGGGTAGAGACATAGAACAGAAAAATAGGGCCAGAGATATCAGTATTTCTGAAGATCAGCTACTAGGTGAAGGTCAAAATGCTGATGTACAGTTGCAAATGGTTAATGATGTGGCAACTTTGGCGTATGCCACAATGAATCCTTAAACCCTTGGAACAAGGTTGAAGAAACAGGAAAAAGAATTGAACTGTTTACTCAGATTCTGCAAGGTTCTAAAGAAACATTCACTGACATTTTACAAAGATCAACTTCAAGTCTACATTAAAGTGTATCAAATCCACTAGCTAGAAAAGCATTAATTGAATCTTTAGCTTTCAAAAATGCTAATATTGAATGAAAAAAAAATATGATCGTCTTTAAAAGTAAAATCGCCACTAATAGATGAGTAAATTAGAAAAATGATTGATATTGGATTTCATTAATATGATATAAATTTAATAGAAGTGATCTCTAAAGATTTATAGAAAATCTAAATTCTTAAATATCTTTGTTGTGATGAACAAGACCATTTCTAAAAGATTATAAGGTAGAACAAAATAATTCCAAAAGACGGCCTATGCCTTCTAGAATATACAAAAGGAGTGGCAAAGGTTGATAATGGACTAATCAATGTAGATAAGCAAACGACAGATAGGGTAACGCCTTATCAGACAACGCTCGGGTGTGACTCTTGCTGGTCTCAATATTAAATTCAAATCAGCCATTCAGGGCAACAACAGAGATATTCATGCACAAAATAATAAAACTATACTGCTCTAAAGATAGACATTAAAATCTCAGATATCAAAGTCAAAGTAACTTGAATAAATAAAACAAACAAAAACAGAATAATTCAAGAAACAAATATTTTGGCAAATGTCTATAGATGACCAGAGGCCAAAACTAAGGATGTTTATAAATAATATTGAGATTGGAAGAATGGTATACACTAGAGGAGACATAACAATAATTTCACCAAAATCTTGGGCCCCTTCAGTGGCCTCATCAGGAGGCAGATATTCAATTTCAAGGAGTTTGAGCTTTTTCACACTTAAAACATTATATAAAATGGCTAAAAGTACAAGGCCAGAAGGTAGAATAAAAAAACTAAGGCCATATCTGTCTGATATAGCCATGAATTTTTTTTTAATGGGGAGGGGATCTATTGCAACAATAGAAAGTATAGGTTACCATTCCTCCATCTTCAGGGACAAACCATAAAATAAGAGATGTTTCTGATGACAATATTGAAAAATCTTATCAAGAACAGTTACAGACTGTACACGTTGTCCATAAACAGGGCACAGTAGAAACTGACAGTCCAAATTTATAAGAGAGAGACACTGCTGACAAAACACCTGACTAACAAATCTATTTGGATAGAACAATGGCCTATAAGTAAAGAAAAACTTGTAAGCACTAGAGAAACTAGTATAAGAGTAGCTGGAGATTCAACGAATAGAAGAGTCCTCCGGCCCTTGGAATTCTCCTGTATTTCTAATCTGGCAAATAGAGGATGTTGACAAATCTGAGACCAATTGTTAAAATCATTCAACCAATAGGTTCTTTGCAGCCTGCAATCCTATTGCCTTCTGTGTTATTTAAAGAATGGCTTATTATAGTGATTAATTTAAAAGTTGCTCTTTCACAATTTTTTTACAAGAAAAAGATAGGCTTGCTTTATCAATACATACTTATAATAATATTTGTCCAATAAAAAGGTATCACTGGAGGGTCTTGCCAAAAGGAATGTTGAATACTTCTGTCTTCTGCCAATATTTTGTACATCAGCCCTTAAAAATAATTCATAAACATAAAATTTATTAATGCTGGGATTGCCTCATTTTGTCCAGAAAATGAACAGTGACAAAGAGCTTGCAGTAATTTTTATGAAAAATTAACAACAAATACTCTAAAAGCAAATGACTGCATTTTATAAAAAGATTACATATTTAAAGATAAGTAATTCTCCCTCATATAGTAAAAGAGACTCCCATTTCTAAAGCCCCTTCATTTTATACTGGTGCAAATAAATCAGGAAAGGCAAGATATAAGTCTGAAAAAACAAGTATGATGGCTTGTAGTCTATGTTTCAGTTCAAAAGTCAGAATTGCATGTAATGCATCTGGCACTGTTAGATCTTTCAGAACCTCTTAGTATAGATACTGACACTCAATATGCAGAATCTGTTGTCTTGCATATAGAAACTGCTGAACTTATTTAGGATGATTTAGAATTAACGTCACTATTTGTTCAATTACAAAAATAATCAGAAATAGAAATCATCTATTTTATATAAAACCTATCAGATACCACACAGTTCTAACAGGACCTCTATCACAAGGTAATGAGAAACTGATCAACTATTAACAGAAAGTATGCTAGAGCCATGGAGTTTTATAAGAAACACTATGTTAACAACAAATGTTTAAAAAGAGATCTTTCGACAGCCATTGCAGTACATTGAGCTCCATAGAGACAGCGCCGGGGCAAGCGAGAGCCGGACGGGCACTGGGCGACTCTGTGCCTCGGGGAGGAAAATCAACTAAACATGGGCAAAGGAGATCCTAAGAAGCCGAGAGGCAAAATGTCCTCATATGCATTCTTTGTGCAAACCTGCCGGGAGGAGCACAAGAAGAAGCACCCAGATGCTTCTGTCAACTTCTCAGAGTTCTCCAAGAAGTGCTCAGAGAGGTGGAAGACTATGTCTGCTAAAGAAAAGGGAAAATTTGAAGATATGGCAAAGGCTGACAAGGCTTGTTATGAAAGAGAAATGAAAACCTACATCCCTCCCAAAGGGGAGACCAAAAAGAAGTTCAAGGACCCCAATGCACCCAAGAGGCCTCCTTCGGCCTTCTTCTTGTTCTGTTCTGAGTACCGCCCAAAAATCAAAGGCGAACATCCTGGCTTATCCATTGGTGATGTTGCAAAGAAGCTAGGAGAGATGTGGAACAACACTGCAGCGGATGACAAGCAGCCCTACGAGAAGAAGGCTGCCAAGCTGAAGGAGAAGTATGAGAAGGATATTGCTGCCTACAGAGCTAAAGGAAAACCTGATGCAGCAGAAAAGGGGGTAGTCAAGGCTGAAAAGAGCAAGAAAAAGAAGGAAGAGGAAGATGATGAGGAAGATGAAGAGGATGAGGAAGAGGAGGAAGAAGAGGAAGACGAAGATGAAGAAGAAGATGATGATGAATAAGTTGGTTCTAGCGCAGTCTATAAAGCATTTAACCCCCCTGTACACAACTCACTACTTTTAAAGAAAAAAATTGAAATGTAAGGCTGTGTAAGATTTGTTTTTAAACTGTACAGTGTCTTTTTTTGTATAGTTAACACACTACCGAATGTGTCTTTAGATAGCCCTGTCCTGGTGGTATTTTCAATAGCCACTAACCTTGCCTGGTACAGTCTGGGGGTTGTAAATTGGCATGGAAATTTAAAGCAGGTTCTTGTTGGTGCACAGCACAAATTAGTTATATATGGGGACAGTAGTTTGGTTTTTGTTTTTCTTTTCTTTTGGTTTTATTTTTGGGTTTTTTTCCATCTTCAGTTGTTTCTGATACAGCTTATACGAAGATAATTGTTGTTCTGTTAACTGAATACCACTCTGTAATTGCAAAAAAAAAAAAATATGCGGCTGTTTTGTTGACATTCTGAATGCTTCTAAGTAAATACAATTTTTTTTATTAAAAAAAAAAGATCTTTCTCTATAACTTGATGACAAACCAAGTAAATTGTAAAGAAATAAAATGTTGTACTTGTTTTTAATATGTCCAAACTTCATTACCCACACAGAGTAATCCAAAAGGTACCCAAAGAAATAAAATGTGGTAAATGGCTATGTTTCATTTTGTAGACTTTGGAAAACTGAAGTATGTACATCATACCATAAAGACATATTCAGGATTCTAATCGGTGACTGTGCTTTAAGTCCTGAAAAGATCGATTCAGGAATTACATACACAATTATTAGAAGTTATGTCAATAACGGTAATACCTATACAAATTAATATTGGCAATGCTCCTGTATATATCTCTGGTAAAATGAAGCAATTTTTCCATGTTATAATAAAAAGCATGTAACAGGTATAGCACACAATCCTACAGGACAAGCAGTTGTAAAGAGATCTAATTGTACTTGAAAAAAAGATAGTTAACAAACAGAAAGGGATAACAAAGACTCCCAGAGGTAGATTACATGGTCTTTACTGACTTTAAATTTTTTAAATGCTAACAAACAAAAATCAGAGGCTACTACAAGACACTGGATCATGGAATACACTGATGAACCTGTTTATATGAAGGATGACCTGACTTCAGAATGGAAGACAGAATGTGTAATGCTAGGAGAGAGATTATGTATATCTTTCCTCAGTTGAAGAAAGCTATGGATTCTTCCAAATTGTTAAAAATCAAATATTACCAGGGAAGATTCCCTGAAGATGTTGGTTGCAGACAGAAAGAAAGAAATCAAGGAGGCAAAACAGGACAGATAATATGATTTGCTGATCCCTCCACAAGGAAATAGCTCTGAGACAGACTGAGAAATAAAAATGTCTGAAGCCAGAACCTTAGGTATGCATAGCCAAAAAATTTTTGGCTACAAAATCCTCATAACTTATTATGCCATCCTTTCAATTGGCATAGATAAGGAATTATATTACAGTTTGGTTATACAATCCAAACTATCTTATAAAGAAAGACAGATGTCTTTCACCAGCTCATACAAAAGCAGAAAAACAAACTTAACTGATCTGTGTGCATTGCACATTCCATACATATAGAAATGTGTATTAACCTCTAAAAGCTTATACATTCACAGAAGAAAACTACCAGAAAGGCATCTTGGACAAGATTTACCTGCCATGGATGCTGAAATACTGAGGCATGCTGCTACAGCTTCCTGCCTGATCTAACCTCAGATTCCCTTAATAGCTGTTTCGTGGAAACTTCCTTCCAAGACAATCTCATAAAAAGCTGAAGAACCCAGATCATGTCAATTCATCCAGCCTTACAGACTGTTCCAGCCAGGACTTCATTTAAGCCTGAATTTTCACAGCATATAGATATTGGACAATAATCATTACAACTAGCTTTCTTAAAGCTAAATCATTTTCTCAAATTTCTTGGGCACCCCCAAAAGAAAGGCAATGTACCAAATCAGAAGGAATAAATTTTAAGAGAACTATGCTCCATTTACAAAAGATGGGGTAGATAGATTTTGGTCTTTCAATAAATGATGGATGTTTGTAATTTGTGGGAATGGTAACAAGTAGTTGTGTTTTTCTACAGGGAAGGAACAAAATAGAGGTGTTAGATTCAGGATTTTTTACTCTTTTTTTTTCTTTCCTCTGTCTATTTTCTCTCTTTTCTAATGTTTGGGGTAAAACAGAGAAAAGAGATGAAATGAAAGAGAGGCATATAGGAATAAAATAGGAATAAAAGAAGTAAATGAATAAAGAAATACAGGATAGATTATTGAATCTACTTTTAAACTAGTTGGCCTTAACAAGCCAAAACCATTACTTTGGTATAGATCTTTGTATATTAATACAAAATTGAGGTTATATTTTGCTACAACTTACTGTGTTTTCAACTTTGATTTGAGGTACCATATCTGTATAATTCTTAAAAACACACTTTCAAGTTCTAGTCCTTTTCAAAGTTGCTATTATAAGCTGTTAAGGATAAGTAAAAATTGCAACTTAATAGTCAAACTCATGATCATGTTAGTAGTCTAGGTAATTACAATAAGTTGTTTTCAAATTTAATCAGCTAGTGAAGTGCTACCTGAGTAAACAATCATTGACAATTCAGATATAACAGACAGATAGATGGTCTTCCCAAACTCCAGAGATCCACAGAATATGGCATTAAAAGATGTTTTATTAATTAGACCTTTTTGACAATCATACATGTCTGTTATTGGTAGTACTTCCATTCCACTTTGAAGAAGATGATGAGCATTAAACAACATCCATGGAGAATAAAATTTTAAGTAAGATTCTCTACTTACCTGGTAAAAAGGAACATAGAAAGAAGAAATGTGAGTAAAATAAATACATACAAATAAATGTGCTGTTTTTAATATATTGTACATAATTTAAATGGAATATGATGTCAAAAGAAAACAATATTTCAAAGATACATTATAGATACATTATAGTATTGTGTTAAATAGTTTGCTCTTTAAAATCTTTATTATATCATTATGTAGGTATATGTCATGGGTTACATGTTAGTAAATTGAAATTGGTGCAGAAGGAGAAGTGAACAATACAAAAACAACTAACAGCTTTGTGATATCAGGAATCATAAAAATCCAAGATACAATGTTTCTCGAATCTGTCTTGTTAGAAGCATTGTGGAGCACACTCACAATCAAATCACTAGGACAACTGAGGCAGAAAAAGATTGTCAGGTCCAGGCTAGCTGGGACACATAGTGAGATATTGTCTCTTAACAGTTGAGATAGAAGTATGAGTGAAAGGAAATAGAACAAGTACAATATCAATTTAGATTTTAGAATTCATTAGATTCTTATCAGGTTATTTAAGACCACAGTTTATTTTGTGCCTGACTTCTTATACTTGACATTGTATGGGTGGCATTACCTTCTGAAGGCTGCTGAAAGAGTTCGTCCTCTTGTAGAAGTCTGCCGCAGTCGAACCTTTGGAGCTAAGACAGTGCCATAAACATGTCTTAATGTTTTGTTACATATTTGTATGATTTTAATTTGGGCATAAACATAGGAGTGTCTGAATTTCCATTGTACAGGCCACACGTATAACTTTATATAATGTCAGAATACTTGTGAAATACCTTAATTTATAGTCTCATTGGCTTACCAGTACTCATTCAATAAAATATTTCTGATAATTATTTTTTATATCTCTTAATTCATGTCATTTCCTGATGTATACTAGCGATCATTAGAATTTATTTGTCTATCACAGATTCTTATTTTATTTATTTGGTTGTTTGCTTGTTTGTTTACCTATCCACATTACATCCTGGTCACTTGTCCCTTCCAGTTGCCACTCCCACAATCTTTCCCCTATTCCCTTCCCCTTCACCTCGGTGAGGCTGGGTGTTCTCCTGGGTGTCCCTCAAGCCTGACACTTCAGATCTCTATGAGGCTAGGCACTTCTTCTGACTCTTAATAATGTGGTTAGGTGGGGAGGACATGTTCAATTAATACCTGTCTCACAATGAGAAAAAGTCTAGCAATAAATAGAATTGAGGGTATGAAACTTTGAGCCCTTTTTGAAAGGTTTTAAGTGAAAATTCATAGATGAATTAAATCTCTCTTTCTCTACACACTGATGGTGAAGAAAGGGTCATACAGGAGAAAAGGTTGGGAACAAAATGTTAGATTTCATAAGGATGAATACAATGGACATCACAGGAGGAGTGTTAGAAAACACTGATGGGCTAAATGTTAAATGAATTCTGTCTTCTCTGAGAAGAAACTGGTGTGTTATTAGCTATTGCTAAAGTCTTGCCAATGTTTTAAGAATCTGTGCATGCAGAATTATTTCTCAACTACTATATCAACTACTTGTCAGGGAAAGCTTAATTTCTTCCAGATGTCTGTCTCTCAAATCTAGTTAGTATGAATCTTTTAGCTGCTGTAAATCCAATCCTTCCTGAAGGATAGCATCTTATTGTCAGCTGGTTTATATTTACCATTTTCCAGATCTCTGTCAAGGGCTCTATGACCTCCAAGGTCCCTAGAGGTCAAAGCTTTGGTAAACTGCAGCATAATTTTCTTCAGTGAAATAACCACTTTCAACATGGATTTTGTGGACTCATCCTGTCTCCCAATCATTTTCCTTGCTGATTCTGTGGAGTAAATATCTTGCAAAATTACTTTTGCTTTAGGTAGTGCATTCTGTAAAATCTTCTGCCAAAAGATAAATTACATTATATTCAAATATGCACATCACATCTCGTTGGGGGTATGTGCCTGACAATTATTATAAGAGAATGGATTATATCAAGAAACTAAAACTCCAATGATTCTTAAATTTAGACTCTAGTGTACCTTTTTTCATCTTTTATGTAACCAGAGGAATTATTTTGATCTTTCATTTTTTTCCCTTTGACATTTTCTCAGATATGCTTAAGATACAGCATGTACATTAATAAGGACAAAAAATGAACAAATAAATTACTGTTTGGTTTAGTGAGAGAGAAATTTACGTAAGTTACTTTTTTATTTTTAATAGTTTATACTATATCAATAAACAAAACTACATTTTCTGATTTTAACTTCAAGGAAATAGTTTATTTCAATAATTTAGAGTTCAATATATAATATCTGGATGGCCCACAACTCAGCCTGGGACAGAGCTTATGCTCCAGATCACCCTCCACACTTAGAAACAGCCTGACTCAAAGAAGTACCATCACAACCAGGATCATAGGCACACAGGAGGGGCTGGATCCAGTCAAAGACAGCAAAGCAAGTTAACACTGTAGATAATCAGATGGTGAGAGGCATGCACAAAAATATAGCAACAGAAACCAATGCCACTTTGCACCATCAGAAGCCAGTTCTCCCACCACAGCAAGCCCTGGATACCCTAACACATCTGAAAAGCAAGATTCCAATCTAAAATCTCATCTCATGAAGAGGATAGAGGACATTAAAAATGACAGAAATAGCTCCTTTAAAGAAAAATACAGAAGAACATAGGTGGAAACATGTGGAAACCTTTAAAAATGAAAACACATAAATCCCTTAAAGAAATTTAGGAAAACATAATCAAATAGGTGAAAGAACTGAACAAAACAGTCTGGTATCTAAATATAGAAATAGAAACAATAAAGAAATAACAAAGGAGGCAATCCTAGAGATGAAAAAAACTAGAAAAGAGAGCAGAATTTACAGATTCACGTATCACCAACAGAATACAAGAGATAGAAGGTTCTCAGGATTAGAAGATACCATAGAAAAATAAGTAAGCAAACAAACAAAAAGAAGATATTGACACAACATTCAAAGAAAATACAAAGTACAAAAAGCTTCTAACTCAAATTATCCATGAAATTCAACTGAAAAGATGTAACCTAAGAATAATAGGAATAGAAGAAGGATAAGATTCCCAATGCAAAGGACCAGAAAACATCTTCAACAAAATCATAGATGAAAACATCCCTAACCTAAATAAAGGAATGGTCATAAGCATACAAGAAGCCTACATAACACCAAATAGATTCAACCAGAAAAGAAATTCCTCCCGTCACATAATAATGAAAACACTAAATACACAGAACAAAGAAAGAATATTAATAGTAGTAAGGGAAAAGGCCAAGTGCCATATAAATGCAGACCTACCAAAATTACACCAGATATCTCATCAGAAACACTAAAAGTCAGAAGATCTTGGATAAAGGTCATGTAGACCCTAAGAGAACACAAATGTCAATCCAGGATACTATTCCCAGAAAAACTCACATTAACTAATTAATTACTAAAGCTTAAAGCACCCACTGAATGTCACAAAAGAATAGTGGGAGACTTCACCAGCTCCCTCTCAACAATGAACAGATCATGAAAACAGAAACTAAACAAAGACACAGGGAAACCAACAGAAGTTATGAAACGAATGGATTTAACAGATATCTACAGAACATTTCATCCTGAAACAAAAGAGTATACCTTCTTCTCAGCACTTCATGGTATCTTCTCCAATATTTATCATATAATTAGACACAAAACTAACCTCAACAGATACAACATGATTGAAATAATCCTATGCATTCTATCAGATCACCACAGAGTAAGGCTGGACATCAATAACAACAAAAACAACAGAAAGCCCACATCTTCATGGAAACTGAATAACTCTGTACTCAATGATAACTTGGTTAGGGAAGAAATAAAAAAAAAGTAGATACTTTCTAGAATTGAACAAAATGAAGGCATAGCATACCCAAACTGATGGGATACAATGAAAGTGGGGCTAAGAGGAAAATTCATAGCACTGAGGACCTTAATAGCAATTTTACAGCCCATTGGAAAGTTCTAGAACAAAAAGACACAAATACATCCAAGAGGAGTAGACACCAAGAAATAATCAATCTCAGGGTTGAAATCAAACAATTAGAAACAAAGAGAATTATACAACCAATCAACAAAACTAAGAGGTGGTTCTTTGAGAAAAGCAACAAGATAGATAACCTCTTAACCAAACTAAATAAAGGGCAGAAAGACAGCATCCAAATTAACAAACTCTGAATGAAAAGGGAGACATAACAACAGAAACTGAGGAAAATTTAAAAATTATCAGATCCTACTTCAAAAGCCTATACTCAAAAAAAACTGGAAATTCTGATGAAATGGATGATTTTCTATACAGATACTAGGTACCAAAGTTAAATCAGGACCAGATAAACTATCTAAACACTCCAATAACCTCTAAGGAAATAGAAGCAATTATTAAAAGTCTCCAAACCAAAAAAAAAAAGCCCTAAATGTGGGCAGCATATACCAGCAGATATGAGGGCCCCAATACATACATACATACATATATATATATATGTATGTGTATATATATATATATATATACATATATATATAGCAGAGGACTTCGGGGTCTGGACTCAGTCAGACACACACACACACACATATATATGTATATGTATATGTGTGTCTGTGTGTGTGTGTGTGTATACAGCAGAGGACTGCGGGATCTGGACCCAGTCAGAGAAGATGCATCTAACACTCAAGAGACTGGAGTCCTCAGGGAGTTGGGAATCCTGGTGGGTTGAAGAATGAGAGAGTGGGGAAGGAGTGAGGACATAGTCATGGAGACAGGAGGAGTGGGAAAGTTACTGAATTGGGAACATTTAGGGGGTGGACAATGAGGGAGTCCACCCCTCCTAGACTGGAAAAAAGATTATATTAAATTTTAAAAAATAATAAAAATAGAAGTCTTGGAAAAATCAGGAATTCAAAGCATGTGCCTAAACATGATAAAAGTAAAATACAGCAAACCAACAGCCAACATCAAATTAATTGGAGAGAAAGTTGTAGCAATCAATCTCACTAAAATCAGGAACAAGACAAGGTTGCCCACTCTCTCACTATTTATCTAATATAGTACTTGAAGTTCTAGTTGGAATAATAGACAACAACAGGAGGTCAAAGAGATACCAATCAGAAAGGAGAAAGTTAAGGTATTGCTATTTGCAGATGATATGATAGTATATATAAGTGACCCTAAAATTTCTATAAGAGAACTTCTATACCTGAGAAAATACTTCAGCAATGTGCCTGGATATAAAATTAACTCAAACTAATCAATAGTCTTCCTCTACACAAAGGATAAATTTGATGAGAAAGAAATTAGGGAATCAAGAAACTTCACAATAGTCACAAATAATATAAAATATCTTGACATAACTCTAACCAAGCAAGTGAAAGATCTGTATTTCAAGAACTTCAAGTCTCTGAAGAAAGAAATTGAAAACCTCAGAAGATGTAAAGATCTCCTATGCTTGTGGATTGGTAAAATTAACATAGCAAAAATGGCCATCTTACCAAAAGCAATCTACAGATTCAATGCAATTCCCATCAAAATTCCAACTAAATTCTTCACAGATAGAAGAAGCAATTCTCAACTTCATATATAATAATAATAAACCAAGTATAGTGAAAACAACTCTCAACAATAAAAGAACTTCTGGGGGAATCATTATCCCTGACCTCAAGCTGTACTACAAAGCAATAGTGATAAAAAAAGACTGCATGCCATTAGCAAATGAATAGACAGGTAGATCAATAGAATAGAATTGAAGACCCAGAAGTAAACCCACACACCTATTGTCACTTGATCTTTTACAAATAAGCCAAACCATACAGTGGAAAACAAGACAGCATTTTTAACAAATGGTGCTGATCTAGCTGGCAGTCTGCATGGAGAAGAACGAAAGCTGATCCATTTTTTATCTTCTTGTACAAAGCTCAAGTCCAAGTGGATCAAGGTCATCCTTATAAAACCAGATACACTGATTATATTAGAAGAGAAGTTGGGAAAAAAAACTTTGAACATATAGCACAGGAAAAAATTTCCTGACAGAATGCCAATGGCTCAGACTCTAAGATCAAGAATTGACAAATAGGACCTCATGAAACTGAAAATTTCTGTAAGTCAAAGGATACTGTCAGTAGGACAAAACGGTGATCTACGGGATTGGGAAAAATTCTTTAACAACTCTACGTCTAATAAACGGCTAAAATCCAAAATATACAAATAACTCAAGATGTGAGACTCCAGAAAACCAAAAGAGCCAGTTAAAAAATGGGGTACAGATCTAAACAAAGAATTCGCAACTGAATAATCTCAAATGACTGAGAAACACCTAAAGAAATGTTCAACATCATTAGTTATAAGGAAAATGCATATCAAAATGAACCTGAGATTCCACTTAACACCAATCAGAATGGCTGAGATCAAAAACTCAGGTGACAGCAGATGCTGGTGAGAATGTGGAGAAAGAAGAACACTCCTCCATTGCTGTTGGGATTGCAACCACTTTGGAAATCAATATGGTTCCTCAGAAATCCAGTTCCTCAGAAAACTGGAAATATCTCTACCTGAAGACCCAGCTATACCACTCCTGGGCATATACCCAAAAACTGCTCCAAAAAATAAAAAGGAGATGTGCTCCACTATGTTCATAGCAGCCTTATTTATAATAGCCAGAAGCTGGAAATAACTCAGATTTCCCTCACTAGAAGAATGGATACAGAAATTTGGTACATTTACACAATGGAATGCTATTCAGCTATTAAAAATAATGAAGTCACGAACTTTGTAGGTAAATGGATAGAACTAGAAAATATCCTGAGTAAGGTAACCCAGAGCCAAAAGTACATACTTGGAAGGTACTCACTTCCAAATAAATATTAGCCCAAAAGCTCAGAATAAACACGATACAATGCACAGGCCATATGAAGCTTAACAAGAAGGAATGCCAAAGTGTGGATTCTTCCAATCAACTTAGAATGTGGAACAAAATAATCATGAGAGACAGAGGGAGGAAGAAACTTGAGTGGGAGAGGAGAGAGCAAGTAAAAAAGGGGGTGAGGACCAGGTATGGAAAGAGACAGGGGAGAAGTCCAGAGGGCCAGGAGAATGAATGGAGATAAGTTGCAGAGGGGGGTGAGAAACTTACGGAACCACTAGCAATTCCCAGATGCCAGAGATGCAAGAGGCTCCCAGAACCCAATGAGGATGACTTTAGCGAAATACCCAAAGCAGGAAGATAGAACCTGAAGAGACCACCTCCAGTAGAGAGACACAAGCCCCAGTGGAGAGATGGGGCCATCCACCCTTCTAAAAAGAACTAATTCAGAATTGTTCCTGAAATGCAGGGAGAAAAATGGAGCAGAGGCTGAAGGAGAGGCAATCCAGAGACTGCTCCACAATGTGATCCATTCCATCAGCAGATACAAAATCCTGACACTATTGCTAATGCAAAGATGTGCTTGCAGACAGAAGCCTGATATGGCTGTCCTCTGAGAGGCTCTGTCAGCACCTGGCTATGTAGACTTAGCCCAGGAACCCCAGTGGAAGAGTTAGGGGAAAGGCTGAAGGAATTAGAGGGGATTGAAACCCCACGGGAAAAACAACAGTATCAATTAACAGGATCCATCAGTGCTGCCAAGGACTAAACTAAAAAACAAAGAGTATATGTGGGCCAGTCAATGGCTACTGCTACATATGTAGCAGAGGATTGCCTCATCTGACTTTAGTGGGAGGGGACACTTGTTCCCCACTTGGTCCTGTGGAGGCTCAATGCCCCAGAGAAGGAGGATGCTAGAGGGGTGAGGAGAGAGTGGGTGGGTAGGTGGGTGGGTAAGCATCCTCTTAGAGGCAAAGGGCTGGGGGTTTCATGGAGGGCAGACTGGGAAGGGGGATTAACATTTAAAATGTAAACAAATAAAATGATTAATACATAAAAAAAACCTTTAAGAAGATACATAAGCCACATGTGATAGCAAATGCCTGTCACCTATTACTCAGAAGGCTGAAGAAGGAGAATCAGAAATTTGAATCCAGTCTGGCCTGTATACAGAGGCCCTGTCTCAAAGTACATGCAAACATCTATGGATTGGAGATTCAGAATTAATTTTCAGAAAAGCATCATCAGAATTAATTCAGTTATTTATCACTACATAATTTTCCAGTGAAATGAATTCTTTATGTTGAATTTTTATTTGTCAACAACCCACCTAGAAAAAGAAAGTTTATGCATATTCAGGATGCGTCACCTGAGTACCAAAAGTAACACAGGGCTCCTATGGATGTCCTAGTACAGATATCATGCAGCTAGATTCTTCCACATTTTCTGAGTATAAAATTCACATATATTGAAATCCCAGCCAGGCTTTGTGGCACATACCTAAAATTTCAGCATTTGTTAGGTAGAGTCAGGAGGATATGAATTCAATGTCATCCTCAGCTACATAGTAAATTATAAACTAGACTATCCTTTATAAAACTCTATTTCAAGACAAGACAAATTATGATTCCACTTAACATACTCTGGCTAGTCTGTTGCCCTAAGATTGGAAAAAAAATGTTCTGTCTGTTGCTTTGTAGCATCTGGATTGTAAAATTGGAACTGTGTGTGCAAAAAAAAAGGGGGGGAGATATATTATCACATAGGACACAAACTTCTGCTCTGCCTGAGAGGACATTTCCAAAGAGGCTTCATTGAACTATAAGACCCTAATTTTTATTAGCATTTCCATTTCTCATGTTTACAATGTTTATATAAGCCAAAACATGTAAACCATAATATTTTGTACCTAACTTCATTTACTTGATATTGTGTTTGTGACATCACCTTGTGTCACTCTATGCAGCTTAATTTCCACTGAAGAAAGACATCCTCTTTTATTTTATGTCTGGCATTTCTGATCCTTTACAGCTATAACAGATAACTGTCATAGATATTTCTTAATGTTCTGTAATTGTGACATCATACTACATCACAACTCTATGGGCTGGGTCCTGGGACTTACTGAAAAGAAGAAAGCACCTGAATAACCAATGTACATTTTATGTTTCCAGACTGCTGCTACAGTGTGACCAACTGCTTCAGGTTCCAGCTGCCTGCCATAAGTGGAGATGCTCCTGTTGCACTGTGTATCTTTCCCACCATGTTGGGCCTTGTCCACAGACTGGCACGGTTTCTTGAAAGATAACTCTAAGGAAAGAACAATGTTTGTAACACAAACTCTGAAGGAATCCCATGAGTGTGAGATATTGTGACTCAATCACTAAAGGACTTCTGACTGACTGGACCAGCATTAATCTTGCAAAAGGACCATCTGACAGAAAACCAGGCATCCAAAACCCTATGAAGGATACTAAAAAAGTCAAGGTGGGAGCCAATTAACAGGCTAGACTGAACTCATATTTTGTAACTCAAACTAGCTCTCCCTCTACAATTGTATCTCCATTATTAGTGCCTAATATCAAGCAGGCAAGCTACTCTGTCCTGATGTGTTCCCATTTCTTTTCTATTTTCCATATTTTTCTTCCTTTTGCCCTGTATTCTAAACTTTTATTATCCTTTGACAAGATGTCTCAGATAATATTGTAACAGGCCCAGAGCCTTCACATAATTTGTGCTATGGAATCTAGCACATAGGCTACAACTTATGACAAAAAGAGAGTAAGACCTAACCTATTTAGAGAGAAATCCCTAACTGTACTAACCTTGCATTTTGTCTTCTATATTTCTGCTTCTGTCTCTTCTTGCTAACTGAGGCTTGTCAGCTAAGGATGTGGTCTTTATCTTAAAAGCCTGCTATGATTAAAGATTTTGGCCTGAAGTTGGTCCCAAATACCCAGAGTCCTCACTGGCTGGGTAACAGAAACTTCCTATTGCCTTGAACCTGTGTCTGAATGGTCTTCTGTGGTAAATACCTCATAAGAATATGGACTGTCTTTTCTCGTGAAGTCTCATGTTTCAGCATGCTGTGAGATAGGATGGTTTTAGGTTATTTGTTCACACACAGAAAGAACTATCAGTGTTCCTTCACTTCCTAAAATGATTAGTGTTTAAGAAAATATTATTTACCAAATATTTTATTTTGTTGCCTATTCATTGGCAGTAGCTGCTTTTTCAGACATTAATTTTATATATACATATATATATTCAAGCAGGCAAGCTATTTTGTCCTGATGTGTCCCCATTTCTTTTCTCTTTTCCATATTTTACACACACACACACACACACACACACACACACACAGGGAAACACTAGTAATGACATGACTCTGTTGTCATAAACACCTATATAGGAGAGTTAAATGTCATCTCAACCAGACCACAAACCAGTACTAATAGGATATTGGAAACACTTCACTCAAAGAATAAGAATTATTTAAAGAATTCAAATACAAAAGTAAAAGAAACATGAAAAAAAAATCAATGTGACATGACTTTCATAAATTCCTGTTCCAATATTAACGATGTCAGAAAAAGATTGAATTAGATAAAATTCCACATAAACAAGTCTTCAGTTCCATATCCACTGGCAAACAGTGGAAAATTCCAAACATCTGATCACATAGACAATCCTGCTATGTTCATTTCAGTAGGTCAAAAAATGAAGCAGACCCTGGACAGGGATGCAACTGTGCTAACTTCAGATTTTTATCTCTCCTTCTTCTCTTTCAAACCCAATCCCCTAGTCTTAACCCCTACTCTATAGTAGAATACCTGCTGCTGTGCCTCCCTAGTCTCTGACTCGAGAGACCTATTATAACATAGTGGAGTAACTCTTTTTTGTGGAACATTTCAGCCCCACTCTACCCCATTACTATTTTTATGTGTTATGTCCCAATATCTAGAAACACAGGTTATCTAGAATCCCCAGTGGTCAGGATCCAGCAGGATCCAGCAGAACTCATCTGGCAACACACTTACCTAAAAAGAAAAGAAAGAAACTGAAACCAAAAAAACAAATACCCAATCAACAAAGGCAAGACCAGATACCAGCACCTATAATTACAATTATCAAAAACACAGAAGCCTATCAACCAGTGTAAAAACACAAATGATAACTGACAGAACAATTAGACTCCACTAGATTCTGACAATCCTATCATAGCAGGCCCTGAGAATTGGAATATACATCAAATAGAAGGAAACAAAAGCTTTAAATAGACTTTATGAATATGATAGAGGACTTTAAATAAGAAATGAATAAATCTATTAAAGATATCTATGAAAACACAAACAGTAGAAAATAAATGATTACAACAGTTCAAGACCTAGAAGTAGGAATAGGACCAATAAGGAAAACCCAAACTGTTGGAAATCTGAAAGTGAAAAACTTAGAAACTCAAAAGCAAACTTCAGAGGCGAGCTTCACCAACAGAATATGAAAGATGGAAGAGAAAATATCAGGTATTAAAGATACAACAAAAGAAATAGATTCCCTAGTCAAAGAAAATTTTAAATTTAAAAATATCCTAGCACAAAACAGCCAGAAATATAGCACAGTATGAAAACATCAAATTCAAGTATAATAGGAATAGAAAGGAAAATAAATGCAGAAAATATTTTCAACAAAATCATACAGGAAAATTTCCCTAACATAAAGAAGGAGATGCCTACCAATGTAAAAGAGGCAGCATACAAAACACCAAATAAACCAAACCAGAAAAGATATTCCCCTTGACACATAATAATCAAAACACTAAACATCTAGAACAAAAATATTAATAACTGCAAGAGGGAAAATAACAAGTAACATGTAAACTCAGACCTATTATAATAGAATAATACCTGACTTATGAATTAAGTCTTTATAATGCAGAAGATCCTGATCACATCTTCTACAGACTATAGGAGGTCACACATATCAGGCCAGTCTACAATACCCAAAAGAATTATCAATCACAGTTAGTGAAGTTATTCCATGATGAAGCAAAATGTAAGCAGTATTTCCAAATCCAGCCCTAAGAAACTCTAGAAAGTAAACTCCAACCTAAAGAAGTTAATTAGACCCAATAACGCAAAAGGAGTAAATCCAAGAGCAGCAAATTAAAATGTGGGAAATGAACACACACACACACACACACACATACAAAACACAACAACCAACAAGAGTTATTGATATCCTTCGACAACAGTGGTATCAATTTCAAAAGGACAAGACACAGACTAATCTAGTAGAATGAATGTGAAAATAGGGTCCAGATTTCTGATGAATCCAAGAAGTATACATAAGAAGCAAACTGGCATAGCCATTTTAATATCTGATAAAATACACATTAAAGCAAAACTAATCAGAAAAGATAGAGAAGGACACTACTTACTCATCAAAGGAAAAAAAATCTCCAAAAAGATATTGCAATTCTTTTTTTTTTTGACATTTCATTTCTTAACTTCTGTGTACCAAACACAAGAGCACCCAAGTTCATAAATGAAAGTATTACAGATTAAATTACATATTGATCCTCACACACTGTTAGCAGGAGACTTCAATACCTGACTTTTGCCAATAGAAAAGCTATCCGAACAAAAAAATAAACAAAAAAGCACTAGAAATAATGGGTGTTTTAAACGAATAGGACCAGTTGGGTAAGCAGGGTACTATAGTGAGAACTAGGAGCAAAAGGATTAATGGTACAGTCTTAGCTGTATATTAACCAAAGGGACTGAGAGAACAAAGTACAAGTTGTTAGATTCTCAGTGTCTCCTTGTTCTTTTCTAAAGGTTATTTCTGACCATGACAAAGCTTTCTCTAATTACCTCTGATTGGTATTAAAGCAACAAGTTTCTCCCAGTGCCATGGACAGAGTCCTCATTCTTTCATAAAGAAGAGATACTATCCTCTTGGGTTCTCAAGAACAACCTTGACTAAAGAATTTAACTGGGCTTTCAGAAGGGAACCGGAATTTTCCCAATGTCCCAGGTCTATGTCTACTTAAACGTTGCATTTCTAAAAGATTTTATTCCCTATAATGAGGATTAAAGTTCCTACTTCAGTAAAGCTCTTTATACCACCCTTCAACAATAGAGGAATGAGAATAGGGGTAGCTTGTTGTACATTTGTAGACCCTGAATCTAGATTTAGGTGGACCCTGTACACTTTTTGTAATTATGGATAAAAATCTATGATATAAAATGCATGAGGACAGTCACAGCAGTTTTAGTTTCTCCAGGTGGTTGGTCAGGTTGGTATTATCAGCCTTCTAATAGTAGCAGGGAGTGCCAGTCTCCATTCTATCAAGTGCCACCACCCATATGTTTCCTATTTTGCATTGTGCAAGTGTGTGTGTGTGTGTGTGTGTGTATGCTTGTGTGTGCACACAGGGAAGAGTATGTGAATCCCTGTTAATTTGGATTCTTTCTGTGTATAGAATGGGTGCTGAAGCAATTCAAGCTTAGGCAGGGTAACCAAGATCTGAAAATGCCCCACTGGTTCTAAGACTGTCTTCTTGGTCTAGTCTGCTCTCTTCTTAACTTAAGCCTCTTGGGATTTCCTTTTTGATTAACTTTGTAGTGGGCAATGTTTTCCACTCTTAACAGCCATATGGCCCCTAGTAAGGACCATTTTGTTTCGATTTCTTCCTGCTGAGATGAGGAGATCCTTCTCTCTGGAGAGTTCTCAATGGACATATGCAAATTGACTGTTGTTATCATCAGATCATCACATACAGCAAAGACTTTGTTCTTTACACAGTGAGATACCTGGGTTAACACCAAGAGCTCATCCCTTTGTGCTGAAGTCCTTTGGCTGTGAAACTAGGCTTGCATCATCCTGTCTAGCATACCTAATTTCATCTTAAACAAAACTGCGCCATCAGTACACCATCCCTCTTCACCTTCTTATAGTAGTATATCTGCTGGATCAGGTCCCTTGGATTAAATCTCATCAATTATTTTCAGGTGAAGCTTGGATCAAGAAGAGTAGACTGATGCTCGAGGCATCTACCCCACAGTCACAAAGAAGAGATGAGCTGAGGATGCACCAGTCACAGCAGCAACGTCAGCAACATTCAGGGCCTGAGTCATTCCAGAGATGGAAGCTGAAGCTATTTGAGTCCATCTTTTATCACGACCATGAGCTCTTCTGCAGTGTTGGACTTATTGTAAAACATTTTAGCAATTTTTAATAACTGAAGCGTATTTATATTTTCCAACTATCTTGACTTTTGAGGTATTTTTCAATAGGGCCGACTCCATAGCTAAAGTAATATTGGTTGATTTCTGGTTTCTAGATGCATCTGGGTCTATGGAGGTAAATCGTGATGAGCTTCACAGAGATGTTTCAGTCTTGTATCACTTGAAGTAGCTCATCACCTTAGAGAGATTATTGAGGTTTTTCAACAGCTTCCTTCAATGCTCTTTTAAAAGGGGCCTGGTAAAAAATTTCCAGAGCCTTCTTACCTTGGTCACTGTTGCCATTCTGGTCAGGTTGAACCAAAGGGAAAATCCATTCTATCCAGAATACACTGCCCTACAGATATCTTTCCTATTGGGCTCAGAGTAGCTTTTTTAAATTACTATTTTCAAAGAATGGTACATTTTGACCTATTTAACTACATAGATCATTGGTTAAAGGAAATTCATAGACTATGAAAGAAGAGTGGTGCTTCCTCTTCTTCCCCAGGGATAGCTGGGGAATTATTTATCCCTTTCCTGGTCTCAACCAGCCCTTTAGAGCCAGGAGCTAGGAAGTTCAAAGTTTGGAAACCTATATTCTCCTCCTTGTGTACCCTGCTTTTAAGTATGAAGATGACAAGAAGTTAGACTGTAGAGCACCCCAAATGAGAGGCTAGACCCTTCTTGTCTCTACACAAAGAGCTAGACTGCACTATAATTGACAAAACAGGGAGAGCCAGGAACGGGAAGGAGACAGGGCTCAGAGAATGGGCAGAGGGTTTTGTTTTCTCTGGGCTACCTGGTTGAGCAGAAAAGATTCATGTCTCCAGTACAAGGGAATAGACTTTAATCTGGTAGTGTGGAGAGGAGTTACACATGAGAAAGCCATTGGTCAATTTAAAGAAACTGGTTGTGGTGGCTGAGGTCCCCAGTTACCATCTTAAAAAGCTACTATAGCTGCCCGGGATCCACTGTCTCATTATAAATCACCTCTACCACAGCAGCATCCTCCAAAACTAGTCACTATTGTAAGGGAGATATGGTACACATGGCTTTGTGTCATTCATGAACTTGCAGGATGTAGCTATAAGCAGCCACAGTCATCCCTGTGACTCATTGCTTCTCCCATTCTTAAGCTGTTTGATCAACAAACAAGACTGAGAGAAACACACAATAAAGACAACCATGGATGGTCATTGTCTACTTTCACCGACCTATACAAATAAGTGTTTATAAGATCTGGGATTCAAAGACATGAACGAATAGAGCCGACTACAGTCTAATACTGTAGACAATCTTACTTCAGTTATGGTATAGATTTTACATGAATGTAACAAAGAGAGCAATGATCCAAGGGAGGTTATTTGAGTTCATAAAATCATGATCAGAAAAACATGTAAATAATTGCCAGTAAGCACGTACTAAATATTGACAGAGCAACCTTTTCCCAGTATTTTCTCAGGACAAACCAATTTAAACATAACAGCCTGGCATGGACTATAGATTATACCTGGGATAGCACAAAAGCAAGACAGAAGGTCATATCCTATTCACTGCACACTGACCATATTGAGTTCTATCAATATAATCTGACAAACAAAATAAACATGAATAAATTGAGTTTAAATATTTGTTATGGGAGTCATGAAATGACATCCAAGAACAACATAGAAAACAAAAAGTATCAAGGTAAAAAAGCCCTCTGCCTTTTCCATGGAACCACTTAAAAAGATCTGCAAGGCACTGTTCACCATGCATCAGTCTTTTAACTGGGTTCTTACAGACCATGATTCACTCATGTACCTGAACACATGTGGAGAATCCAATGACATCTCACACAGCTCCCAGAAACTAGATTAGTGGCAGAGGATAGCCTCTCCTTTGAGTCCTAAACAGAAGGCATCTTGCCAAGAATTAACTACACATTTGACAAAACTGGTAATTTTTGGTTACCTTATTCTCTTATGGGGTGAAAGTGTCAGGTGTCACTAAGACATAAGGCAGTAACTGATCAGAGTGACTCCCGGGTCCTTGGAACATCTCATGTTGCACCCTAAAAGTTCCTTGAGTACTCTTTCCAACTCCAAGGTATTTCAAGGCTATTGATAGGTCTAGTCTCTGAGGATTTTGCTGGAGCCTCCAGAAATGATAAAGGATATCAATCAGAAAGCACTTACGTAAGTTCAAGCCAATTGAAAGTCTTTATTAGCTGGCTGTCAACTACACTGGGTATTCGAGAAGGGAGATCTGAATCCTTCTCAGAGTGAGCTTTTAAGGAAAAAAATAAATAAAAGTCATTCTCAGCTAACCCATCTCAGTTAAGAACAGTTAGACAAAAAGCAAGATTAGTGTTCTATGTCAGCAAGAACTGCTGGGCTCTAACTTTTTCCTGCTAGTCTGAAGTTGAAGGAGAAAAAAGGACACATAGAGAAAAGTGGTTATAGTGTTTGTTACTAATTTGTAAAAAGTCTAATATGAAAGCTATCTTAGGGGACAAGTGGAAAGTTCTATTCTATCTGTGGAAAGGGAAAAATTCTATTCTATATACTACTCTAAGTAAGGAAAGGCAAAAAATTCTTTTCTGTCCTCTTTCTCTTCAGTATTTATACATCTTTCAGAATACATAATCACATGTTACAAAGTTCATCACAAATTCATACCAAAAATCAAATCACAAATTGAAATAGAAGTTTACAACAGAGAATCTTTACATACACATCCATTAGGAGTAATTATCTGGCTAAACATCCATCATTTATCTAACTCCACAGGCTCACTGAAGATTTAAAACTATAACTAAGTTATTATTGAAGTTTTATATAGATAAATCCAGGCAATATTTTATCTTCTGTCCTAGCACCTGTAATAAATAGGTTTTTTTATCTTTGACTTTTTATGACCTTTGGTTAACTGTTTTACAACCTCTTGGAATGTGCTCTGAGTAGGAGAAACTCTGGTTGCTATCTAAGAGCAATTAACTGGTGACACTTGGAAGACTGGTAGAGTTCTCATTGCAGTTTTGACTATCAGGAAGTGAACTAACAGCAATTCCATTATAAAAGAGCTTAGTAATCATTATTATAATTTTAGGAATTTTTATAGGATCATCATTAAGACTTAAGAAGTCATCTGTTTGTCTATATAGCATCACTACAAGACAGTACATCTTCATGGATCTTCAGAGATCTGCTCCAAAGGCATGTGCTATTATTTAGTGATTGTTGTGTATGTTTAGTAATAACAGGAAAAGCATATTAATAACAATGATCTTTCCTAAAATGAATCCTTTATAGCCTTGCTGTATAAGGATACACCTGTCACAGATTTTATAATAATCCAAGGCAGGACTTTTCAGGATGACCACCTGCTAGTTATTAGCTTGTCCCATTATGGCTCCTGACATACTCTTACCAATGAACAAGTCATTGAAACAGAAACTAAACAGAGACACAGTGAAACTAATAGAGGTTATCAACCAAGTATATTTAACAGATATCTACAGAACACGTAACCCTAAACCAAAAAAATACACCTTCTTCTCAGCACCTCATGATATCCTCTCCAAAAACTGACCATATAATTTGTCACAAAACAACCCTCTACCAATACAAAAAATTGAAATAATCCCATGCATCCTATCAGTTCACTGTGGCCTAAGGCTGGTCTTCAATAACAGTAAAAACAACAGAAAGCTCATACACACATGAGAAGTGAACAACTGTCTACTCAATGATAACTTGATCAGAAAAGAAGTAAAGAAAGAAATTAAAGACTTCCTAGTATTCAATGAAAATATTGACACATCATATCCAAACTTATGGGACGCAATGAAAGCAGTGATAAGAAAATTCATAGCACTAAGTGCCCAGGTAAAAATAACTGGAGAGATCTTACACTAGCAACTTAACAGCACATCTGAGTTCTCTAGAACAAAAAAAGCAAACTTACTCAAGAGGAATAGATGGCAGAAAATAGTCAAATTCAATGCTTAAATAAACCAAATAGAAACCAAGAGAACAATACAAAGTATCAGCAAACCCAAAAGCTAGTTCTTTGAAAGAATCAACAAGATAGATTAAACTCCTAGCCAAACTAACAAAAGGGCCCATATTCCCTACTATAAAAGCGTATACTCAACAAAACTAGAAAATCTAGATGAAATGGATAGTTTCCTAGATAGATACCACATACCAAAGTTAAATCAAGAGCAGGTAAGCTATCTAAGCAGGCAAATATCCCATAATGAAATAGAAGAAGTCATTAGAAACCTACCAAACCCCCCCCCAAAAAATGACTAGGGCTAGATGTTGCGTGCATGTAATGTACAATTCTTACCAGACCTTCAAAGAGATCTGATAATAATATTCCTCAAACTATTCCATAAAATAAAAACAGAAGGAACACTACCTCATTCATTCTATGAAGCTACAATTACTCTGATACCTAAACCACACAAAAACCCAACCAAAAATAGAACTTCAGACAAATCTTGCTTATGAATATCGATACAAAAATACTCAATAAAATTCTTGCAAACTGAATCCAAGAACACATCAAAGCCATAATTCACCACAATCAAGTAGGCTTCATTCTAGGGATCCAAGAATGGTTCAATATATGAAAATTCATTAACATATTCTAGTATTTAAACAAATTCAAAGGAAAAAAATACATAATCATCTCCTTAGATGCAGAAAAAGCATTTGACAAAATACAACACCCCTTCATGTTAAAAGTATTGGAGAGATCAGGAATTCAAGGCGCATGCATAAACACAATAAAAGTAATTTACTTCAAACCAACAGCCAATACCAAATTAAATGGAAACATACTTGAAGCAAAGCCATTAAAATTGGGGAAAAGACAAAGATACCAATTCTCTTCACATCTATTCAATATAGTACTCAAGGTACTAGCGAGAACAATAACACAACAAAAAGAGATCAAGGGGATACAAACTGTCAAAGAAGAAGTAAGGGTATAACTATTTGCAGATGATAGGATAGTATACATAAGAGACCCCATAAACTCTACCAAAGAACTTTTCCAGATAATAAAGAACTCCAGCAAAGTGGCCAGGTATAAAATTAACTCAAATAAATCAGTAGCCTTCCATTATTCAAATGATAAATAGGATGAAAAAGAAATTAGGGAAACATCACCCTTCACAATAGCCACACATAAAATATCTTGGGGTAACTCTAACCAAACAATTGAAAGACCTGTATGACGATAACTTCAAGTCTCTCAAGAAAGAAATCAAAGAAGATCTCAGAAAATGGAGTGATCTCCCGTGCTCATGAATTGGCAGAATTAATATAGTAAAAATGGCCATCCTACCAAAGGCAATCTATAGATTCAATGCAATCCCCATCAAAATCCCAAGAAGATGTGTCAAAGACATGGAAAGATCAAGTCTCAAATTCATCTGGAATGACAATGGCAAAAAGAAAGCATCTTCAATAAATGATGCTGGTCTAACTGGCTGTCTGAAAGTATAAAAATGAAGATTGATCCATATTTATCACCTCTCACAAAGGTCAAGTCCAAGTGGATCAAGGACCTCAACATAAAACCAGATAGAAAAATTGGAAAAGAGTCTTGAACTCATTGGCTTGGGGAAATTTTCTAACTTAAACTCCAATGGTTCATGCTCTAAGATCGAGAATTGATAAATGGGACCACATGAAACTGGAAAGCTTCTGTAGGGCAAAGGACATGTCAGTAAGACAAACCGGCAACCTGCAGGTTGGGAAAACACCTTCACTAACCCCACATCCATAGAGGGCTAATATACAAAATATACAAAGAACTCATGAAGCTATCCACCCCAAAACCAAAGAAATCAAAAAAAAAAAAAAGATATGGTACTAAACCAAACATTCACAACAGAGGAATCTCTCAGGTATGGTACTAAACTGAGAATTCACAACAGAGGAATCTCAAATGGCTGAGAAGCACCTAAAAAAATATTCAAAGTCCTTAGTGATCAGAGAAATGCAAATCAAAACGACCCTGAGATTCCACCTGACACCAATCAGAATGGCTAAGATCAAAACCTCAGGTGACAACACATATTGGCTAGGAAGTGGAGAAAGAGGAACACTCTTCCACTGTTGGGGATTGCAGACTGGTACGTCACTCTGAAAATCAATCTGGAGGTTCCTCAGAAAACTGGAAAGAGATCTACTTGAAGATCCAGCAATACCACTCTTGGGAATATATCCAAAAGATGCTCCACCATGCCACAGGGGCACATGTTCTACTATGTTCATAGCAGCCTTGTTTGTGATAGCAAGAAGCTGGAAACAACCCAGACGTCCCACAACAGAAGAATTTCTTATAAAGAACATGTGGTTCATTTACACAATGAAAAACAACTTGGCTATTAAAAACAAGGACATCTTCAGTTTTGCAGACAAATGGATGGAACTAGAAAATATCTTTTTGAGTGAGGTGTCAGGGGCAGCCCTGCTTATATACTGAAGGTCTAAAATCAGCAATAGGCCTGACATACATGCCTGCTAACACAAACTCTTGGGTCTCTGTGGAAAAACACTAAAACAGATGGCTAGAAGCTATTGTAAACAAGTAGCTTTGGTGGAAACTTGCCAAGCCTGAGTAGTCATAGACCTTGTAGATAGGTAGCCTTGGTGATAGAACCAACTTAGATAAGGACAAGTGAATCGTAGTGGCCTGTCCCCTGAACCTTCACTCACCTGACACTCTGTTCTGGAAGATATCTGTACTCCCCCTGAACACCTATGCTCCTGCGTCAGTCCCTTCTCTACATCCTGCCTCTATGTGCATATAACCCCTGTGTGAAAAAAGTAAAATCATCAGTTTGATCAGCCGTGTTTCTTTTGCATTCCCTGACCTCCAGTTCTCTCTTCCAGGTCCCCCAGATCCTAATTCACTGCCCCATGGGACTGGGGCAGTGAGGTAACTCATACTCAAAAGGACACGCATGGCATGTACTCACTAATAAGTGGATATTAGTAACCAATGGACAGAAGCTGTTGGTCCCTGTGGTTGAATTAGGGAAAATCTGGAAGAAGCTGAGTAGGAGGTTGACCCTGCAGGAAGACGAGCAGTCTCAATTAACCTGGACCTCTGAGATCTCCCAAAAAGTGGACTATCAACCAGACAGCACGACCAGCTGACATGAGGCCCCCAAAACATATACATCAGAGAACTGCCAGGTCTGGGTTCAGTTGGAGACAGTGTACCTAACCCTCAAGAGACTGGAGGCCTCAGGGAGTTTAAAGGTCTGGTGAGGTCTGGGGTGTGGGTGGGGACATCCTCGTGGAGACTGGGGCTAGGGGTAGGGAGGAGGTATGGATTGTGGAACAGTCAGAGAGTGGACCTAGAGGAGAATAAAATCTGGAGCATAAATAAACAAGTAAATATATAAATAAATGAATAAAAGACTTAAAAAAATAAAAGAAAAAAACTGCTGGAGGTATCACCATCCCTGACCTCAAATTGTATGAAAGACCTATAGTAATTAAAAGGGCAAGGAATTGTTGCAAAAAACAGAAACACTGGTCAATGTAATTAAATTAAGGACAAGGACAAATCTTCATACACCTAAGGACACCTGATTTTATTGAACCCAGAAATACACACTGGAAAAAGAATTCAAAAAACATGGTCCTGTTCAAAGTGGATGACTACTTGTTTAAGAATCCATAATTTATCCAAACTTATGCCTCGTACAAAACTCAACTCCAAATGGGGTCAAAGACCTAAATGTAACTTGATAGAAGGGAAAGTAGATGATAACCTTCATCTCATCGTCAAATGAATGAAATGTTGAACTGAAAACTGTTAGCGTAAGTATTAAGATCAACAATAACTGAATGCAATCTCATGAAACTGAAAAGCTTCTGCAAGACAAAGGATACCATCAGTTGGATAAAGCTGAAGCCTTCATAATGGGAAAAGTGTTTTTAACCAATTGCACATCTGGATTTCAGTAATATCTGAAATATACATAGATCTCAAATTCCTGGATATCAAGAAAACAAAAACAAAAACAACAACAACAACAAAAACAATAAAAATGGGGTATATGCCAAATAAAGCATTCTCAAAAGAGAAAACTCAAATGGCTGAGATGAACTTAAAGAAAATGTGGTACATTTACACAATGGAGTATTAGCTACTAAAAAGAATGAATTCGAGAAATTCTTAGGTAAATGGATGGAACTAGAAAATATCATCCTGAATAAGGTAACCAAATCACAAAAGAACACACATGGTATCATTCACTGATAATTGGATATTAGCCCAGACTCTCACAATACCCAAGATTCAACTCACAGACCACATGAAGCTCATGAAGAAGGAAGACCAAGTGTGGGTGCTCAGTCCTTCTTAGAAGGAGTAACAAAATTCTCAAGGGAGCAAATATGGAGACAAAACGTGGGACAGAAACTGAAGGAGGGGCTATCTGGAGAACATTTCACATGGGTATCCATCTCATGTGCAGTCACCAAAGGTAGATGCTGATGTGGATGTCATGAAGTGTGTGCTGACAGGAACCTGATGTGGCTGTCTCTTTAGAGATCTGGAAGAGTCTGACATATTCAGAGGTGGATGCTCACAGCTAACCATTGGACTGATCAGGGAGTTCCCTATGGAGGGGTTAGAGAGAAGGAGCTGAAGGAGCTGAAACGGTTTGTGGCCTTATGAGGAGAGCAACAATACCAACCAACCAGAGTTCCCAGGGTCTAAACCACCAGCCTGGGAACACATAGAGAGGGACCCATGGCTCCAGATGTATATGTAGGGGGGATGGCCTTGTTGGGCATAGGTGGGAGAGGAGATCCTTGGTCCCATGAAGGCTGGACATCGAGTGTGAAGGAACTCAAGGGTAGGGAGGTGGGAGTAGGGGGTAGGTGAAGTCACATCCTCATAGAGGACAAGAGGAAAGGGGATGGGATGGGGGCTTTCTGGGTGGGAGGGGGAAAATGTGGTAAGGGGATGACATAAGGAGTGTAGATAGAGTATCCAATTTAAAAAAAAAAGAAAGTTGCAACATTCTTACTCGTTAGGGAAATGCAAATCAACAGTACTTTCCTTTTTTCATCTTACACCCATTATGATGGTGTAAGATAAATAAAACAAGTTACAATTCACAATGAAAAGATGTGATATAAGAGCACCTGGCCATTGCTGATGGGAAACCCTATAAAATTCAGTGTTGTAGTTCTTCAGAAAAATGAGAATAGACTGACCTCAAGATCCAGCTTACCACTGTTTAGCATATACCCAAAGGACACTGCATCCTACTACAGAGTCATTTGCTCAACTAAGTTCATTGCTACTCTAGTCATAATAGTCAGAAATTAGAAACAACCTAGATGTCCTTTAACAGATGAATGGATGAAGACAATGGATATAGTTACACAATGGATATAGTAGTTTAAGTATGAATGGCCTCCATAGGCTCATAGTTTTGAATGTTTGGTCACTAGACAGTACCCGTATTCTCCTGCCTGTAGATCTGGATGTAGAACTTGCAGCTACCATGTCTGTCTGCAATGCTGCTGTGCTTCCTGACATAAAGACAATATACTCTGATACTGTAAGCCAGCTCCAATTAAATTAAATAATTTCCTTTATAAGAGTTGTGCAGTCATAGTGATCCTTCACAGTAATAGAAACTGACAAAGGAACTATCACTTGACTGTTAAAAATGGGCATTCACATGTAAATGGATGGAACTAAAAAAAAATCATCCTGAGTGAGGTGACCCAAAAGCAGAAAGTCATATATAGTATGCCTTTGTTTGTTTGTTTGTAGACATTAGCTTTTAAGTTAATGATAACCAATCTAAAAATCTATAGAACCACAGAGCTTAGGTATAGAGAAAGCAATTGGGGAGGGGATAGATAAATCTCCCTAAGAAAGAAAAATAGGATGGACATAAGTATATATGTATACTTGTTAATTGGCTTCTTTGGTTCTGTAGATTGTAGCATAGTTTTCGTGTACTTTATGGCTACCATCCACTTATAAGCTTGTTTGATTTCTAATGAAATACAGAAAGGGAGTAATCAGAATGGGAAGGGAGGTGGGAGGAACTAAAAGAAATAGAGAAATTGGAAACCTTAACTGTGAAACACCATGAGTGGAAAAATATCTAGTTTTAATAAAAGAAAGACAAGACAAACCAATTTTCAAAAAACAATAAATGGGTAAATAAGTAAATAAAAGTCTACCATAAGCAACAACAAAATAAAAAAAAAAGAAGACGATTGTTACCTTTCCCATATGGAAAAGCCTGGAAGAGGAAAGGAAATTGATCTATCAATGAATTTTAGGAAGATATGAATTCCAGAGCACAAGGTAAAATGTTAAATATAATAGTATGTAGACTAGTAATCTCAGTATCATAGATATTAAGATAGATCTCTCTATGGCTAAATGACTAATTAGTCTAGGCTAGTGGGACATCTTTTCTCAAAATAATGTAGACAGTTTATTGAGGATGAACCCTAAAACGATTCTACTACATTCTCAAATACATGTGTACATAAAAAAATAAATGTATAAAAATAAATTTTAAAAACAAACACAAAAACACACACATTTTTTCAAAAATCCAGGACTACTTGAAACAACTAGTTTTAATTTCTGAATGATAAAAACACTCAAACCATGCAACTATAATTTGTAAAGTTATCATCATAATTGAAAGAAAAAATAAAATCTTTTCATGATGAAAAACATTCTAAAGAAATTCATGATTACTGAGGAGAATGCTAAATGCATTTGTGATACTCCAGGAAACAATACACCACACTAGAATAGTTGTTAAGCACTCAAGAACAGCAAAACATAAAATACTACCAAATCAAAAAAAAATGAGCAAATCAATACCATTCTCTTAATTATTTCTTTGAATATTAATGATCTTAATTCTTCCAATCCAAAGAAACAATTCATCAGCTTAGATTGAAAGACAAAATCTATCTGTCTCCAAGAAATCTGCCTATGAGAAATAGATGGGATCATAGGGTTAAAGAATGATGGGAAAGATGGCTGTAATAAGGAAATAAATCTGTGTCACTCTTCTAATATATTGCATAAATAGCTTTGAAATCAAAATAAATTATAAAAGATAGGTCATATAAAAGATGACACTTCAAACTGATTCCAGGAAAAAAATCCATCAAGAAAACAGGATTTTAAAAGTATATATAATGGACACAGGTGCACCATATTTCATAAAATAAATACTACTCAATTTAAAGCAACTGATAAACCACAACACAGTAATAGTGGATAACTTCAACATTGCAATTTCACCAAAAGGCAGGTCATCCTGACATCCTGACACAAAGTGAAGAGAATCATCTGAGATAAATGACATCATACTTCAAATAGACCTAACAACCATGTATAGAACATTCCATTCAATGAACAAGAACATTCCATACCCTGAATCATTGAAAAAATAATATCAAAGTTGAAATAAGTGAAGTTTAAATGGAAGAAAATGCAAAGAATCAAAGAAAGTAAGATGTGCTTCTTTTAAAACATAAAAAAATCCAACAAACTTTTTGATAAACTAATGAAAATAAAGAGAGAGAAAAAATCCAGGTTAATACAATTGGTAATACAATGGCATCAATAGACATTACAACACATACTAAATAAATTCAGAAAATCATTAAGATATAAATCAATTTTTGTACTTCACTAAATTGAAAAATCTAGAAGAAATGAATCAATTAATAGATATGGGTGACCCACAATATTGAACTAAAATGAGATAATCAATTTAAGCAGAATGAAACAAAAATTGATGACATTGAAATAAATATATAAAATGTCTCAAATAAAAACTGAGTTTACTATTCCTAAATTCAAAATAGCCCAGAAACGGAAACAACATAGATATCTATCAAGTAATGAATAAATAAAGAAAAAGTGGTAAATGCACATAATAAATTTTATTCTGCTACAAAGAAAAAATAAAATAATAAAACTTTTATGTGAATAGATAAAAGTAGAAATCATCATACTGTGAGCGGAGGGAGTTGGTAGTAGATAGGTAAATAAAAACTAATTATTATGAAGAAGCCAAACCTCGGAATGGAGACTGTGGGCATGAAATCATGCAGAGAGCTGAAACTGTGGAACAGAGTTGTAGAATGGAAACTATAGGACAACTAGAAGCATTGCCTGTCAGGAGAGTTCTTAGAGACACTGAATACTGTTAATGTTAGTAGCAAAGAACTAATGGTACAAACAACTCAGCTGTAAGTCAAAACCCACACAACTGATGAAACCAAAAGGTCGAAGCTGCTGTCAAGAAAACTGAACTAAAAAAGAGCAAAAGAACCTTAAGCTAATTGGTGGGAGTGTTATCTTTAAAAACAATGTAGCTGGTGTCAAATCTACATTTTAAAAAGTATGAGGGCACAACCTTTATCCAGGAGAGGAGGCAGGAGAATCTCTCTGAGTTGGTCTACACAGTGAGTTTCAAGACAACCAGAGCAACATAATAAACTCTCAATCTCTCTCTCATTCTCTCTCTCTCTCTCTCTCTCTCTCTCTCTCTCTCTCTCTCTCTCTCTCTCTCTCACACACACACACTATTTCAATGTATTTAAGTAAAAGAAATAATATATAGATGATCTGATCTCTGAATTTTCCCATGTAATCAAGTAACACACCCACTATGAAAAGCAGAGCATGGTAGCAAATTGCCACTGATTACTAAAGTGGAACAACACCTTGTCAGTTACTTAATCTGAGATGGTTGATCGGCCACTGTGGTCTTTTCTTTCCCCATTCATCCCCCTTCATGGTGAAAGAATAAAATTATCTATTATCATATTGTCTAAATCTAAGGTTATATTTGATCCTTTTGCCCTTTATCAAAACATAAATCAAAGCAGTTGATCAATTTGACATTCTGTTAACCCTGAACATTAACTGACAGTTGTTATTTGGAACCAAAGAACAAGAGTTATCTGGTATAGTAATGTTTGTAAGAAGTGTACCCACAAAATATTGAGAATTAAAACATGAAAAAAAACAGCCCCATGATATATTAGTAACAAGATCAAGAATTCATTGTCCTAAGGTCTCCCATGAAAGTCTTTCAGTTGTATTTTGCCCTTTCTTCCTCAGTGAGAAACACAACGCCTAGAGATTTCTTCATATTCAAGTTGGAGCCCAAGTATATTTTACATTTGGACATCTTTCTCTAGTCTATGTAAGTGATGACATGAAAGATTATAGTTTTGAGTGGGATTAGAACACAAAGCACTGTCTAATAAGTCCAGGTCTTATTAGAGGAATGGTTTCAATGATTGAATCCATGAGATTCAGTAGACATTATTTATGTGTATTTCTAATGGGAAAAGATATGTGGAAATGTGTCTTCTGAGATTATAAGTTATTGTCATGCAAAATACTCCCATATTAAGTTATTAGTCAAGACAGACTATGTAATCCTGGAAACTTAAATGACCATATGGGAGTAACTGTCATTCATGAAATAGTATCTTGTATATTAAATACATGATCTTGTTTCCTGGCTATACTCAGTCAAGTGCAAGGACAAAGCAATGTATTGAAATTGGGTATTAGCACAGACTAAATTGCACATCATAATACACAATTTCCTTGATAATTTCTGACCTCAGTGTTATCCAATATTGTCTCTTTGGTTCTCTTTGATATTACCTGTTGCTGTGTAAGTTGAGAATATCTCTTAGGATCAATAGAAAACCTGGAATGTTCTGACTTGATTCATATATAACTTGGCTTAATACTCAGTCCAAGGCAAAAGTAAGCTACTATTGCTTCAATTCAGTCCTTTCAGAATGTACTGGGCACAAAGTGATAAAGAAAATACTTCCAGAAGACAGGGATCTATCACTATACAAATCTATTTATTTCATATGGAAAGAAAAATGATTTTAGGTATGAATATAAACAGACCTGTCGGCAAGGAAACAGCAATCACCGTCTTCTGAGATATTGACAAATATAAAAAACATCATTAGGACTTATGCTGATAAACTAATAAAAAAGAAGAAAAGAAAAAGCTAAACACCATAAATAAGACTTACAGGATCCCAGGGCTCCTGAATGTACCACTATCTGGTTTTACAGAGGAATCCAAATGTGAGAGATTGTTCCTAACACCATTTCAGAGAACATGAATGAAGATTACAGTAAGGGCTATGGCAACGTATCTGGCACCTAGGATATACACTGGGTTCTGAAATACTGAAGGACCGAGAGCCACAGCTTGCCATAGCAACAACAACTACACGTGTTTTCTTGCTTGCTACTATTGCTGCTGCTTCTGCTGCTCCTGCTGCTTGCTACCTGCCTTTCAACTCCAGACCTTTACTTGCCCCTGATTACTATCAAAGAATTTGTCAAAGATGTTATACAAATAATAATTGTCACTACCTCCAAGAACAAGAGATTATGTCTTCCTCCATTTTTCCTGGTACTTGACATAATAAATCTTTGTGCTAAGAATTTGGTTTCTGAGTGTGTCCTGTACCTAATCTAAGGTTTCACAGCTTCTCTTAAAAATCATGCCTCCATGAGAATTCCTTTATGATAACCTTTTACTGAAGAAACGCATGTCTGAATTTATATTAGGTATGCAAAGATATGTATCAAAAACATATTAACATACATAGACATACACATTCATGCATATATATCATATGTGTGTATGTATGTGTGTATATATACATATAGTAGAAACATAAAAATCATAGATTTACATGCATAACTTTATATTGAGTATGTGTAGCTATAAGTGACAAACATGAAGTATAAGCAAACATGTTTATGTTATGCATACACATGTAGCAGAAATGTATGAAGTATCTAATTATGTCTTTTGATTGGAGAGTTTGGATTTTTTGCATTAGTAATGACTATCAAAGAATTTGTCAAAGATATTATACAAATAATAATTGTCACTACCCCCAAGAACAAGAGAGTATGTCTTCCTCCATTCTTCCTGGAACTTGACATAAGTCTTCGTTTTCTCTGTTCTGGTGTGTGTGGATGCATCACGCTCCACTCCACTGGGTTATTATTCCTGCAGTTGAAGCTGTCTTTATTACTAATTTCAGGAACATTTTGCATATTCTGGACATGTGGTTTCTGTCAGTTGTGTGTATTATGCATACTTATCTTAGTCTATGATCCCTTTTGTAGAACTTGATTAGCTATTTATTTTTAAAGAGTTTTATTTGTCTGTTATTTCCCTGATAGTTCCTGTCCCAATGGTGATTGTTTCAGCAGGAAAGTTTTGTATCTTTTCAGGAATTTTTTTCTTGTATATCTTAGAAATTCAGGTATTAAGTGCAAATAGATTTGATTCTTACTTTGGTATGAGAAAGGGGGCTAAAATTCACATCTTTCCATATGCATGATCAATGGATCCTGATTATCTAGACAAAACACTATCCACCACAGCACTACAGTATCAACCTTGTCACACATAAAGCTCCATATTCTTCTGCCTCTCTCTTCACCCTCTGCCTTGTTCCATTGGTCCTCTGCTGTTGCTTGTACCTGTGTCATGTCTTCTAAGCTACTGCAGTTTATGTCTTAATACTTGGCATTATAAGCCTGAACTAAAGCATACATTAACTAAAGCAAAATGTTAAACAGATGGAATTGAAGTAAAAGACACACCTCATTTAATTTTGAACTTTCAGAGACTTAACAGCAAATTAGCATTGAAGTAAAAATTCTAATCAAAAACCAAAACGACATTCTTTGATAATATGGATAAAAAGTAAACGACTGAACGTTTTTCTCTACACAGCTCGATTAGAGTGCTAACTGAAATAAGTATAATAAGGGTTGGGTTTTCACAATTTAGGTAGATTAGTAAATTTATGAATTACTCAAAGGGCAGGAATGGCAAGGATGATGACAGTGATCAGGCCCCTGTGGTAGAACTCTGCCCAGGGGACAATGTTTCTCAGTATTACACTTAAAGCTTTTATCCTAGAGTTTTGACCTAAAGAATGCCTTAGGGGAAATAAGACAAAGCCTGGTGGCTAAGAATAAAGGACTTCTTACTACAGGTTATTTTTTTACACAGAACCAGTACCTTAAAGATGGCATTTTAGTCAGCCAATTAGAAAAAAGGGATAAATAAAGTTAATTCAAAAAAATGGGGTTGTGTAGATATTCATCTCTGCTTTAGTGTTAAGGAACACACACACACACACACACACACACACACACCTGAAAATATCTGATCACAAGTGGGCAACTAAGTGGATTACCCGCTGCATTATATGATATCAAAATGCTTCCTATGGCTCACTATTAAGTCTTTAACTTAAAGACATACTTTCTAGTTTGCAGAGATATTCTATTTTAATATTCCATTGATATCTTGTTCTTATTTTTAATATTTAATTATTTATTTCATATATTTGAGTACACTGTTGCTGTCTTCAGACAAACCAGAGAAGGCATCCGATCTCATGATTCTGTTCCACCATGTAGTTTCTGAGAATTGAACTCAGGAACTTTGGAAGAGCAGTCAGTGCTTTTAACTGCTAAGCCATCTCTCTATCCCCCTCCATGGTACTATGGAGTATCCTTCTGATACTATGTTACATGTATGTAAGTAAAACCAACCAAGCTAAACACAAGCATCTGTGTGCATGCACACATACACACACACACACACACAACACATATGCACATGCATTCATGCATACACAGCTACACACAGGTGCCCATATATACAGACAGACAGACAGACAGACAGACAGACAGACAGAAAGAGAGAGAAAAAGAGATAATGAAAGATTTAAATTTTGTGTCCACAATGAGTTATTTTCATTAATATTGGCTTTCCAGTATTGATTTACAATCATTTTTTACATTATAAATATATATTTCTTGGTACATACCTATATTTCAAATCTTTCTAATGTAATCAAGTCAATAGCTTACATTTCAAAATGATATTCATTTCCTTGGTGGTATCTTTCAACTATTAAAGTCTATTAAATATAAACGGGTTCTGACTTATCAACTTTTGAGTGTGTGGGATTTTTATTTTTATTGGTCTCAAATAAAAACAATTCTCACGTTCTTCAAAATTACTAAAATTTTCTTCTATACCTCTTATGAATATTTATTATTTCACTAAAGGTTATGCTACCTGCTATTGTATACCAATTTTCTCTGAGGTTGAAGCATTCCTTCCTGCAGGGAAGCTCTTTAAAGAGTTCAAGTTAGCTTGAGAAGTTTGTAAAAGTGACACATTCACTAGGTATGTGCCTAGCAAACTGAGCAGCAATAGTGGAGAATTCCCCTCAGATGAAGAAGCCGAGCTGCAAAGAAGTATCTAAGACAAGTCCCACTTTCTGGAAGGACGCACAAACAGCTGAGCTTCCTGGAAGACGTTTAGACCAACTGCAACACCTAGAAAGGACTGTCTCCAACCCATTGAGCTCCCTGCAGAGCATGAAGTGTGTTCTAGTTTCTTGGTATTGTGGTAACAATGTGGGCTGTTACCCTTGCTGTGGTAAGGCTTGGAGATCCAGATGTGTTTGAGTCATTTCTACTCCTGTAACTCCTCAACCATAATCCTGTAAGTAATCCCAATAAACCTCATGGATTCACCAACTTGGTGATATCCCTATTTTGGTCTGTCATGTATTTCCTATCTGGAGTCAGTAGGAAAGTGTTGTTTCTGAAAAGTTTTGTCAGACAACACATGCCTGTAATCTCAAGTGCTCAAGAAGGCTTAGAGCAAAGGATGATTACAAGCTTGAAGACTGAGTGACCACCTTAGTACATATCTATCTCAACTAAAATAAAATAAAGGACATGAAAGGGAAGAAAAACAGGGAGACTGGTTTCTTCCTAGTAGATCAAAGACTGTGTAGCATGTGCAGAGGTCCTTGGTTCAACCCTCAGCACAGAAAAAAGTAAAACACAGTGAGGAGGAAGGTGGAGAAAAGAAAGAAAGACCCTTAAAAATTACTATGTGGATTTTTCTTGCCAGTTAAATGCCTGTCAGGTCAGATAACTTTGAATATTTTTAGTTATATTGATATTAAACGTTTCCTTTCCATACCAATATGTAAAGTTGTTCTAAATCTGTTTTCATGAGCATGCCATTTGAGCTAATTACTTTATAGTAAATGCAGCTCTTAAATAATTGCTAAACCTTGGGAAATGCTTTCAATAATTGACTTAGTTTTCATAAGCAAAACTTGTGTTATTAAATCTAAATTAAATGCACATTTGAGACACTTAAAGTGCTAGCACACCAAGCATTTTAATAGTGTAATGGCAACAACTCCTAGAATTAATGCCAGAAAAAAAGTTAAACAGTGCATTGTTTACCTATTTTCTCACATGTGAAAAGTCTGTAGAATTTTTTAGAATGCTTTGTATAATTTGTAATGAATGTGTCCTTGTTTACTGATATAATCTAATTTAAATATGTTTCCAAAGCTATAAATTCCCAACTTCTTTGACTTATAGGAAATGAGATAGACAGGCTCACTTTAAAAATGCTGTAAGTTAAAATTAGCAAAAAGCAAAGAAGAGAAATGAATGAACTTTGGATAATTTGTAATCACAATTTATTGATGTTATGGTGTGAATGTAAAAGGTACCCAAAAGCATTGTGCTTTATAGCCAGCTAACAGTCTTTGGGGCAGTGACGGCATTATGAAGTCTGTGGCCTTGTGAATGAATTAGTCCACTGATTGGTGAAGAATTTGATAGTCTGTTGGGAAAAAGTAGAAATTTAGGAGAGATGAGCTCAGAAAATACAAGAGTATGGCAGAGATGTCTTGGCATTACAGAATAAGATTTTTCTGTGTTTTAGAAAAGTAGTAAATATATGTATTGTACAACATATAGTTATGTATAGCTATATACACCTAGAGACGTAAACTTACTACATAGAATAATAGAGGTTTTAGATATTTCTGCCTATTATAGACAAAATTTTCTTTTCATTTAAAAATGTTAAGTCTCCGTGAACACGGAAATGTGTGGGTCTCTGATTCTCATGTCTTCTCTTGGAGCTTTTAATTTTCTGTTTGCTTGTCTTATGCAACTTCAATATGACCAGTTTTCTTTTATCTTATATTTTATTTTATGTTTTGTTGTTAGCTCTTAGAAGTCTGTTCTTTTCTAATGAGATACAGAAAGGGAGAGGATCTGGATGGAAGAGAAGGAGTGGAGGAACTGGAAGGAGTAGAGGGAGGAGACAATGTATTCATATTACATTATATGAGAACATTATCTATGTTTTTTGAAAAGACGGAAAGCAATATACCTTCTTATTAAAATATTCTGTTCCAATTTTGCTACTAGTTAATAATTCTTCATTATCTGTGAATTTCATCTCTTCTTCAAACATGAAATTTTAACCCTGTAGCTATGCTAAATGAGTTTAACTTAATTAAACATAGATATATATGGACGATTGAGATAAATATGAAATACAAGAAACGAAAAAATAGAGCTCTAGCTGTTGTTTCTTTTTTGAGAATGACCCAGCTATTGGACCCACATATGTGGTGGGAATAGATTCAAGTCTTTTTCCAGCTAGAAATTGATCATACATAGAAATTGTTTATTATTTTAACCATATTACTCTCGCAATTTTATACCACACATCTCACTTACTTAATTCTCTTTTTCTCCTAGTTTTTCTCCACCCCATACCAAGTCTTCCTATTGTACCTAACAAAATGATCTTGTATAGAGTTTTATCAGTGTATTTGCTTGCATATGCGGACATATCATGCCAAAATTCTCTGATATGTGTTAATAATTCATGTTAATGATAATAATAAAGACAAAATAGAAAAAGAAAGTATTTAACAACTCTATTCATAAGTCAGAAATTGGAAACTGCCTTGAAGTTCATTAACAGATAATTGGATAAATAAAGTGTGGCACATTTACACAATGGATTCTTACTTAGATCTTTAAAAAAAAATCCATGAAATTCCCTGAAAAAAAATGGATGTAGCTAGAAAATCATTTTGTGTGAGATAATGCAGACTCAAAAAGACAAATGTGATATGTGTTCACTTATAAGTGGAGGTTGACTTTTAAGTCTTCAAAAACAACTCCATAGAGCCACTGAGGTTGAGTATAGCGGAGCATAGAGGTTAGGTGTAGAGTAAGGGATGAGAGGTGAGAGAAGGACCGTTCTTGAGGAAAGGGGAAATAGAATATAATCATGAATATGTGGAGACTAGAATGAGAGGTTTAAATTGCGAAGCAGAGCAAAGAGTGTGGTAGGTGAGGGAATATATAGAGAGAATCAAAAGCTAAGGGTCATTTGACAGGTCATATGGAAATCTACTAGTAGAAGCTTATTAAATCAAATACATATATGAAAGAAATCTGAGTGAAATCCCCAAATAATGGGAGATAAACCGCCAACCAAATATCTCTTGTGACCAAATAAAACTCTGGAGTCAGAAACGGGTTATATCTAATTGAAATTTTGGCTAAAGAGGACTCACAGAAATTAGCAAATAACCCAAGGTATTGCCAGGGCTATTGGCTCTTCTTCACAAACTGATGGTAAGACCCTATTGCTGAAGGGAACACATGCATAAGTCATTGTACACAGAAAAAGTCCTAAAACATTTGAAGGCACAGACTAGTGTTCATGATACTGGAAGTTACACTGTATACAACCACGGGACAAAGATAAGCACTAGCCCAGCTAGACACACTTCAATGGACAACAGCGATCTGCCTGCATGAGATGCTGGTGCAATAGCAGTACAAATGTAATGTAGTACTAACTACTACCTGATTGGTCTTAAGGCCTATTCCATGAGTTAGAACCCATTCCAACACTGCACAGGTAGACTAAATCTTGAGGTCAGATCAGCCATGGACCTAAGGGAAAAACCCAATACTACTGTTTTTCTAAGGGAATGTAGCAATAAAGTTACTCCTAATAAAATTCTACTATACATGTAGATCAGTATCTTGCTCAACCATCATCAGAAAAACTCCCCCTGCTTCTTTCAAATCCCCCCAACCCCCACGGATCAGAGAACTCTGCAGAAGAGGAGGTGGAAATATTGAACCAGAGGACATGGAAGACACTGAGAAAATAAGACATTCCAACCACAGCAGGACCTATGGACATACAAACTCATAGAGACTGTGGTAGAATGCATGGGACCTACACAGGTGCAAACTAGATGGAGTCCTAGTGTTGAGAAGGGACCTGGACATAAGCCCTCATTCCTAACCTAGAAACTATCTCCAGTTGCTACCACTTGCAAAGGAATAATTTAGTTTTGTCCAGTGGATTCTCACTGGGTATACAAACCATTCTTAAGGTTAGGTCCCATGTCCAGTAGTTGATTGCCAATAGGAGAGTAACACAATGGTGTTTGGGGGGGTATTTTGTCTCATGATGCTTTTTCTGGAATTTTTTTTCTACCTTAAAGGTCTTTCGCTTATCTTTTATATATTATGTTTTCTGATTATCTGGTTTTATTGCATTTGTCTGTTTTGGTTGTGTGTTTTTGTGTCTGCTTCTGTGTGTGCTTTTTGTGCTTCTTCTTTTTCTTATGCTTTTTTCTGTTTGTTTATTTTGTTCCGTTATGATTTGTTTGTTTTAATTTAGTTGCCTATTTGTTCTCTAATGAGAGAATTTGACTGGATAAAAATGTGGGAAGGACCAGGGAGGAGAATAAGAAAGAATAAACAATGAGCTTCTTCCCTTATTTCTGATGGTTAAAGCTTTTGCTTATTAATCTTGAGAATAGCCACCAACAAATCTCTTATTTCCTTTAATATAGAAGTAGTAATTCTGCCTAGAGTTACTTGTCGAAGTAATGCAACTGTGATAATAACATATTGATGAAGTGACACAATGTGATGTCAATATGTAGGGTTATTTCTAATTATATATTTAAATATAATATTAATGTCTTTTTAATATTTCAAATTTCCCCAGTCCAAACTCTACAAATTCAACAGAAATTAAAATGGATTTTCCTGGACTCACTTTATTGTCTTGCAGAGACTTAGAGCCCTTTCATACGTGTCCATTTCTGGATCCTCCCCCTACCCCTGAAGATTTATCAGGATGAGGTTCCAAGACCAACCCACAGTCCTGGAGTTGCTGAGATGGGTCTACTGAAGAAAGAGGATTTGGTCATCTAGGCCCTACAGAACTTATCCATATTGGTCTTTCTACTGCTGTTCAAAGATCCCTTTACTCCTAGATGCACTAACATTCTGAAGGCAATGGGTGCAGGTCAGGCTTTTCTATGGGTGCCCTCATGAAGTGAAGACCTTCCAAGCTGCCCCTGGACATGATTGATATATTGCCTGTACAGATTTACCCGAGAAGGAGAAAACAACACAACATGTGTTGGTTTGCACAGGTCAGCATTTCTAGAATGTGTGGTTCGGAACAACTGCTGGTGCTAGTCATAGACTATCAGTAAGGATTAAGCAATGGTGAGCTATCCAAGGGTGAAAGTGAAGCAAGACTTGAAGATGATAGACTTGTAACTCAAGGAAATTATCTTGGGTAGTTTCTTGTACTATCTCATTAAATGAGTGGATCAGAGTAAAAAGTTGCAACGTTTGTTATGTAAATGTACTCAGTGATCCTTCCCAGCTACAGAGATCATCTTGAAAATATCAGATATGCTCTCTGTATCTAGGAACTGAATGGATGTCCCAACAGCAATCCATCATCCCTGTTTAAATTTGCAATTGACCTGGGCTCTGTGAGTCCCCTACACTAGCTTTTCCCCCATCATTTGTTTCTATAAAATGTGGCTCTGTTTCCTGGACATAACTGGAGACAACAGGAATCAATATCTAACTCTGATTGTATCAAAGATGTTTTCCAGAGTAAAATTAAGTCTACTTAATGTTAGTGGTATTCCGTGTCACTGATTGTGTATAAGAATAAAAATAAGAAAAAGTATAAGAATAAAGAAACATTCCTTAGCCGCTTTTGGTATGGAAACATAGGGTTGGTGCAAAGTATTCATATATGGATAGTTATCTGACTTGTGCTTTGAATAGTACCTGGATACATGTAACATACACATTCCCAATTAATTTAGATTCGTAGAGTTGCTATAGATTGACACCAGCAGATGGCAGTAAAACATCTTGCTTTTTTAAAGGCAGCATATTCTCATTAGCACAAGTTGCCCATATTACTTCCCCATTGCCAAGCTCAGTATGAATCCATTGAAAATGAAATATGATAACTTCCATTAAATGAATGAGCACACTGCATATCTCTGAAAATGACAGGGAAGAATTGTCACAGATGAGCTAATGTGAATGATTCTAAATTTACTATTTAAATAAAAATGCATCTGCTTAAAGCTTTCAATCGTCGTTTTAGTCCGTCTTCCATTCCTGTGACAGCCTAAAACCATCCTATATCTATACCTTGTTCTATATCTATACCTTGGCAAAATATTCTAAGAAGTGAGAAACTGGCACATGTTGGCATGGATACCTAACATCCACACCGTTTTCACCTGACAAGCTATTAACAGAAATGTTTCACTGAAACTGATAGGCTTTGCTTTACTGAAGAAGCATTTCCTGCCAAAATATTTCTTTTCTGTACCAGGGCCAACTGCAGTGGTCGACGTCAGTGCTGTGCTTCAGATTTCTGTGCTTCCTTTATTTAACTGGAGGAAAATTTTCTGTATATGCCTTAAAAACCATCATACATTTAATGCATTATTATCCTTCCTGGTTACCCATGTCCCCAACCTCATGCGGTTCTCGTTCCTTTAATCACCTCTTTAAAGGGATACCTTATAATCTTTTCCACTTTCCATATAGTCCATCAGCTGCTCATGTATAGCCCTTTAATGTGTGTGTCTGGTAGAGATGGGTTCACCTTTTCATTTAAGTAGGACAAACCCTGTTACAGGAAAAATGTGTCAGATAGTTTTAAGTTTATCTAGATAGTTATCATGTGTGTGTGTGTGTGTGTGTGTGTGTGTGTGTGGTATTTATGTGCCTGTTGTATGTAACCTGATGTATAAGCATGTGTTCATCAAAGATCAGAGAAGAACTTCAAGTGGCTCATTCTGTAGCCCACTGTCAAGTGGTCTTGAGAGAACAACTCTCAGTAAACTGCAACTTTGCTGTGTTAGCTAAGTTGGCTGGCCAGCAAGCATCCATGAACTACCTGTCTCTGACCAAGTACTGAAACTACAAACATAAGCAGATAGGCTTGCTTTAACCAGAAAACTGCTGAAAACTTGTGAACATGTTTTTAAACTGTAGACAGTCCCTTTTAATGTAGAGAAAGAGAATGTAGAAATCAAAGTAAAGTGAAAAGAAATAAAACAACTACACTATCACAAGTACATAAATGTCAGTGCTTTCAGTTATTACAGCTTAAGAATCATCTGAATTTGAATTACAGACATTTAAAGACAAGCACCTCCCTTCATGGTTTTGTTTGTTTGTTTTATTGTTGATTGTTTGTTGGGATGTTTTGGGGATTTATTTGTTTTTTGTTTTTGTTTGCAAATTCAATATTATTTACCACAGTTACAAATTGTGATTGAATGCTGTATAAATGTGTTTTATTCATTTTTTGATTGTTATAATCAAATGACAACCACAAGTTTTTGAAGGACTGCTCAAATTTTAAAGAGAACAACAAATGCTTTAAACATGAAACCTAAAGTAATTATATCTCTGAAAGCTCCCAGAGTTGGGAGTCAACAAACAGGTGTTGAAAAAATGAAAATGACCACCGGTTGTTTTGTTTTTGTTTTTGTTTTTGTTTTTGGCTAGCACCACAGCGATTACATGGAAGTGCATGTTTACAACTGGAAATAATGTTCAAAAAAACAGAAAAAGTAACAAATAGGAAGACAAAACAAGGTGATAGAATAAATGTGATTAATTTTTTCACCTCTAATGGACTAAAAATGCATGTAAAATTAAACAGAAGTAGAGTTAAAGCATACAACTTAAAATTTGATAAACCTCCAAAGAACTAAAATCAGAAATGATATAAAAAGGTAACACAAGACATTTGGATGAAGAAAAGAGTAGTCGCATTTTTTTTATTTTATAAAATGTTGTATTGTAAAATGTCTGTGCATGTATTTGCATGAATTATTTCCATAGTGGCAAAAAAGGAGAATTTGCTAATAAATGTAAAATATGATGCTAAATATTATATTGAGATGGTTGATTATGAATCTTCACCTAGCAAAATCCAGACAAGTGTATCTTTGAAGACAACTTTTGGTTCCATTCTGAAATAATCCAAATACTTTTTACTTAGTTTTAATCAAGTAAATAAAAGGAAGCTATGGTAAATTTAAATTAATTGAATGCTTTTATTGCATTGCTAAAAATTAATTTGCACATTACAATTTATACAGAAATTGTTGGCATCAACTTTAAAACAACATACAAAATCTAACCAAAAAAGAAACCTTTACTATAAGTAACCCTGAAGAGCCTATAATGAGTTGCATCTCTATGATTCAAATTAATGAACTTCTAATTTAATAATTGACAAATAAAATTATCAATTTAAAAGTTGATAATTCAGAAAATATTATCTATAGAATTCATTGTAGTTTTATTTTTCTGTAAGAATGATGTTTCAAGACATCATAACTATAATTATCTAAATTACATTATAATCTTATAAATATAATTATAAAAGTGTTTACTTTTCACAGTTAAAAACACGAATTGAGAAAAACAAGTATCAATAAACCCATCCTGAGGTAAAGTGTTATAGGTAAAGATAAATGAATGATGGAGAATAGACAGGTCTCCCACACAGAAACATTCTAAATAATGCATAAATAGTCATCATCAAAACTCCCTGCCATTTTAGTGTGCACTGCATGAGTGGCCACCATCTCAAAGAGTAAAGTATGGGGAGATGAGAAGGGAAGAAGAGCTTAGGACATCCTACCCCAAGTGGTCGGCCCTAAACATATTATATATGAGCAACACTAAATGGACTCTATACAGTTATATGTGTGCATATATACAATTAAAGACAAGGACATGATTTTTAGGGGAAGTGGGGGATGGCTATAGAAGTTGGACATGGAAGAAGGTGAGATGTAAATGATGTAAATACGGTACTATTGCATGAAATTCTCCAAAAGAAAGTTGCTTTAAAGAGTCAAGAAAACTAGGTGCTTGGAGAGATGGATCAGCAGTTAAGAGTGCACATAACTCTTGTAATGCACTGGCTCCTAGTACCCACATTAGGCAGTTCACCACCACCTGTAACTACAGGTCCAGGCTGTCTGACACCCTCTTCTACCTGTCACAGATGCCTGCATGCATGTAGTGAACAGAAGCTAATGCAGGCACACACATATGCACATTTTTTTTTTAATGAAGAAAACTGATACTTGCTTCCCAGGTAAGATGTGAAGTTTAGCAACAACACTGAGAAGTTATAGTCTGAATCCAGAAAATGGTCTGCAATGGTATTGAATTCTCTGGTTTTCTCATAGGAATACACCTTCCTACTCCAGTCACTAAAATTACGCGCGTGTGCACATGTGCGCGCACGCGCGCGCACACACACACACACCCCACAACACACACAATTAATTAGTTTTACAAGTTAGGGAATGGCAAACTTTCTGAGTAAAATTAAGCCAGAGATAAGAGATTAGTAATGAATACTGTCTTGCCAAAGTTAGATAAGATTAAGGAAAAGCTAAAAAGGCATTGATTTTATCTAATAAATATCTCTAGACATTATTTCCAATATGTGTGCTACAATCAAATGCCTGAAAAAAATGGTAGTCTGAGCACTCGGTGGGGTTTGTTTGTTTGTTTGTTTGTTTGTTTGGTTTTATTTTGTTTTTTTTTATCGCAAACCCCAAACTGTTCGAATGTAGAAGGTTTTTTTTTTTTTTAAGCCACTAAAAATTAAAACAGGAAGGGCACAGCGTTACGTAGGCCCTGTTATTTTTCAGGAAGTTTTTTCTTCAAAAGGAATGACCTTCTCTTCGCTCAGAAGACTGCATTGTAATTTCAAACAGTCAAACCGGTTCAGTAGTCACATCTCTAAAAGCCACTAAGATGCCCACCAATAAGCGAAGTATGCCCATCTGTGTAGGCACAAACCAGGTGCACTGTTTCATGGAGAGCCAATCAGGTTAGCCATTTTGAAATCTGCGGCTGCTCAGGACAAGACTGATTGAGCGGCAACGCTGAGTGTGTAAGGCTGCTGCTCCGGCAGGATTGAATTGGAAGTGCTGAAGGTTAGTTTAGCAGCACAGAAGTTATTTCAGGTAAAATCTTCAGAGGCTTTCATATTGACAATTAGATTTCGAGCAGTACAAGCTGCATTGTCATTCCCATTAGCTACTTTAAATTATCCATTCCTTTACAAGCTTAAGGATGTTCTTGGTTAAACGCTACATGTTCTGCTGGAAGAAAAAAACCCAGCAGCTTTCTGTTTAGATGAAATGGTCGTTTTGATTAGAGCACTGGCGTTTACCTGTTTAAAGCAATTACAGGAAACACACATTCTCCTGCAAATACTGTGGTTTTACTCCTCAAAAAACTGCTGTGACCTTCAAGGAGAAAAAAAAAAACATGAAATAAGTAGGAAAACATAGATTTGGTGTGAGAATCTAAAATTGTTAAATTGAAAATAATGTCCCGAACTCAATAATCTTGTTGCAACTCTCCATCACTAAAATTAGCAGAGCATCGTTGTTCCTCACTCAGAGAGGACCTCAGGCAAACTTCTCTTCCCCTAACAGACGAGTGTGCACAGGGGACTTTGAAAAGTGGTAAGGATGTTTTCTCTCTTCTACCAGAAGTCATTTTGATTCCATCCATCTATAAGGCCAAAATCTGAGAGGAATACATAATGAAAGAACTAAAAGTCTTTTATTCTTGTAAAAGGTAAAATAACACAACTTGAATTTGGCCCACATACACAAACAGTTCACTAATTTTAAGAGAACATTCAGAAAAAAACCATAGTAGTTTCCAAGATCAGAAAAAAATACCCAGCTGTAAGAGATTAGATACATTTAGCTTTCCATCCTTTCTTTTTATTTTCTTTTCCTTTAACTGTAGTTCCAAATCCTGTCATCTATCACACCTACATGTAATTTCTTCTATGTCCACTAGATAGAGCCAAAGTATAAAAAATATGCCCATGAACGACCACACACAGTCCACAGATTCTTCAGCTAAAGTTGTATTAACACAATAAAGCAATGAATCTTATAATAAATTGGAGTTTATTTTTAAAGGCTATGACTAGAATATTGAAATCTGATTAGTGGTTCATTCACTTAAGTTTTCCTGAAAACATCTGTACATTTAAATTCATGTACCATACCTAAACAGTTTTCTGAAATTTGAATGGTAAAATTATTGATCTTATCAAACACACATATATATTATGCTTTTAAATTATGCAATAAAATCTAGTTTACTCAATATTTTTTATAAAGTTAATCTTCTTAGAAAAAAATAAAAAGGAGCCAGAATCATTGTCAGTGAAAAAGATGATGAGGTAAGAGGTTATATCAGAGTAGCTCATAAGATAAATTTTAAGATAAAGACATGTTTATCAGGATTATCTTAAATATGCATTATCTGTTTTCATGGTTTAAGAGTTGTTCAGTGTTCTAATAGTTCATTATCCGTGTCATGAGTAACAAAATAATCTTGTCACACAAGTTTTGGTTATTAGATGATCAATTAAGTAAATGTAAAACTCGAGGAAAGTGGTAAGAAATTGAATATGCAAATAGCATTACCTTGAAATGACCTCTTTAATCCCTTTTAAATCTTTTATCCTAAGCACGCAAGTGAAAGAAGCTAACCAAAAGAAAAAGCTAAATTGTTTGAGTAGTATCGATGATGCCAGAAATAATACAGAAATTCTTTCTCAACATTGTACCAGTCTTCAATAAATTTATTTTATATAAATTTATGAAGACTCTGAAGATCCATGGCCAATAATTGAATCCTGAGTGGATATCAACAACTCAGGCTGTATTAATAATCTTTTTTTCCACTATATAAAACAATATGTTGAGAAATTGTTTCAACAAATAAAATCTTTTATCATCCTTAAAACCAAGTGCTGTAGAGCAACAAAGGCCTAATCAGGTTCAGAAAATAGGATGTCTGGTTCAGAAAATAGGATGTCTGGCCTGGTTGAGGAGTTAAAATTCCAATAGGATCAGTTGATCTCCAGGCCAAGGAAGGCAGGCTCACCTTAAAACATGCTAATGGAAGAAGTGGAATAATTATTTTCACTAGAGGCCCAACTTGGTTTTATTGAGTCAACTATTAGTAAACAGTGTCTCACTCCAAGGTAGGACACAGACAATAGGTAATACCTGAGGAGTCTGAAGAAAGGGTTTTGAAAATAAGACACATTTGTAAGAAATACTAAATATATGTCTTTTCTTTCAAATACTATAAAAGCCGTTTAGAACAAGGGATTTAGATCCTTATATCTCACCCATCTTGTGAGAACTTTATTCAAATATATTAATTCTCACCACCTGGCAGCCAGTCCTCTCTGCATTCATTTCAGGAATTGAACATCTCAAAGAACTGATCCTTTTCCCTTCTTCTTCACTTCCTGCATATCAGTTCTTTTTGAACTAGACAATGGAAAGGCAATGGGAAAAAAAAGACTCAGTCACTACCTGAGTTCAGACAAAAACCAAGTTCAGTTCCTGACTGCGTGTTGGCTCTTCTGAACATACCCTCCCACCAGGAGTAAAGTTTGCCTTGTCCACACACTCAAAAATAAACAAAACCACTAAGTATTTTCTGTTACTCAGTTTCTTTCTCTGTCAATGCTCCTGAGTGGGTTAGTAGTGTAGATTGCACTCTTTAGAGAACAGCTGAGGCCATTGTCTTTAGCCATCTAATGGGGAGTCTGGAACACAGGTCTGTCTCCCTTCACGAAACTGCAACTGATCAATAGCATCCACTCAGTCAAATAGCAGTTTAAGTAAAAAAAATTAATAGTAGAATGTTAAACATGGTCTGTCCCAAAGTGTAGGGGGAAAAAGTTGATTTTTGATTTCTATGTTTTAACTTGTTTAAATCAGGATCCTTTTTTTTGGTAAACAGTAGAAAATTTGTGTGAAAAAACTGTTTGATTTACTAGAGAATAAAAAACTGTATCATCAACAAATAACAAGAAAAGGGCTGACTATGCTTCTTCAAATCCCCCCTCCCCCTCAATAATTTTGAAAGACTTTAGAACATAAACTTGATCATAGTATATATATGTATATATATGTGTGTGTGTGTGTGTGTGTGTGTGTGTGTGTGTATGATATTAGTAGGAAAATCATGCATTTTTTCTTTTAATACAATTTGTGAAAATAAACTCATGTAATAAAGCAAAAAATTTTTTTTTAACAAAGCTTAGGAAAATTAAAGTAAGATCTGTGCTGGGTGGTGTATCCTTAGAATCCCAGCACAGGTAACCTAGTAATACTGGATGGAGATCAAGAATGTAATGTCAGTCTCAGCTTTACAGTGAGACCCTTTCTCCATAAGTTAATTCTTTCCTTTGGTAGCTGGCAACTTATCAGTATATGTAATATTACCTTGAATAGTTTTTCTTCTATGGAAATTAAAATCCTTTATGTAATAATATATTATGTAAAATTTAAAGAATATTACATAGATTTGTTAACAGATATATAGTCAGTAAGTTTATAAGGCAGGATAGCTTACCAATAAAATTAAGTCTGTCAAGAATATACTATCTAACCAGTATTTCATATGGCAGAGAAAAAGAAGGACCACAAGCAGAGAGAATGAAAGGTAGAAAAAGAACAGACACTAACTAAAATGCAAAATTCTCATGCAAAAAAAATGATTGAGTGCAAAATCTCCTTAGCAATAAAAAATGGGTTATTAATGTCTTTTGAAAAAACACAAATTGCAAAACTGTGATAGGCTCTCCACAGCACATATTTTGAGCACTATGGCCTATCTTCTTTAAAAATAATTGGCCTTTGCCTTTTTTTATTGGATATTTTATTTATTTACATTGCAAATGTTATTCCCTTTCCCCATTCCCCCACCCATAAACCCCCATCCCATCCCTCCTCCTTTTTGCTTGTATACCATTTTAATTACATGCAAATATTAAGGTGAGTTCTAGGTTGAGGGACTAGCAACACAATAGAAGCAACTAGTCCAGGAACAAGCAAGAAAATAAACACAAATAGACAAAGAACAAGCAAGGTAATAAACAAAGTTTTTATTACAAAACAAAGATCACTATTTCTAAGAGGTTATCAGGAAGACCAAAACTGTCATCCAGGACAGTTTTTCCAAATGTGCTTTGTCCTCATTGATGTTAGGCAGAGCTTGTACCTGTCATATTTATTACTGATCTATTTTGTTTACTGTTTCTTGAAATGTTTGCATACAACTTCAGGTAAACTTCTCTCTATAACGAATGATTTAATTAAGTCTCACTCGTGTATTTGCCAAAAGAATGAATTAGAATGTCTAACTGATTGCTGTTTCAAAAGAGACCATCAGAATAAATGTATAAAAACTTATTTCCTTCAATAAAATGTAAAGGAAAAAATGGTGTGTGGTTTTGTATCCTGCAGTTATTTTGGTGAGAAAATAAATAATAAACAGCGTAAGTTCCAAAAATAATGCTGCAAATACACAATGACCTTTAGTTTACTGAGAAAATAGAAACTGACTCCTCAATTTATTCATCAGAAGAGAAGAAGAATCTTAGTATCAGTTTATTAGTATTGATATAGGAATATTTTAATTTTTGACATATAAACTAAAAATATGTATAGGTTTCCATGGCAGCAGGTAGCATCTTATTCTATTCTAAAAAGCTCCTGTACTAAACACTTGAAATATCCACTGAAACTGAGGGATTGAAATGTACCAAAATTTTTGTCTTCAAGAAAACCAGTAAAGTAAAATATAATTATTGGTCATCGCCAGCCAGAATGTAGAACACGCTATGTCTTTATTGCAATGTATTTTTGTTCTTTTCCTTTGTTGTCTGTCAACATTAAACTGGTTAGGATATAGCTGTCATAAAATTAATATTGGAGCAATATTGTGAATTCTATCCTTCCTTATGCCATCCCTCCTGCCTGATGATGTTAGACACACTAAAGATATAGCTAATGGGTAAAAAAAAATACATTTTTAAAACATGTAGTGAAAAGAAGTTAAGAGAAAATCTGTGTAACCCCAATGAGTATTCAGTGAAACGGGTTCAGCTATTTCTTGGCCTTTTTTTGTTTACCAAGTTCAATTAACAAACACTAAAGAATTCCAGAAGCTTATTGTTGAGATAGTTATTAGGAACCACTTTGTCTTAAGTCATTCACATCACGAAGAAAACCAAAGCAAAGAAGTTGTCTGTCTTAAACTCAAGCCTGTAGATTATTCCTAGCAAAAAAAAATACTAAAATCTGCCACCTTTGATTTAAGTTTTGTTATTAAAACATTTTGCCTAAATTTCTTACAAGAATTAAAACTGATGTGCACACCCTGTGAATTCTTAGTACTTACAAGAAATTGTGAATGCACTTTCAGGTATTTGAGGGACTACAAGACAAACACAGAGTGCTACAGAGCAATAAGAATTACGTGAAGAAATCTGACATCCATTCTTCAGTAGAGTTGACTTTATACCAGGTACAAAAAATTGAGAAGGCCAAGACTAAGGAGTATGCGATAATATAGTAAAACTATAGTTAGCCATAGTTTTATGAAGATGAGAAGACAAAAATCATATAAAAAATGTAGCCCCAATACAAACTCTTATAAAGATCTAGTGAATGAGCAAATAGCAGATATTCTTTAAACTTGGGTCAGAGAAAAATAGAAACTCAGAATTTTTTTTCTATTGAGCATGAATCAATCTCTCTCTCTCTCTCTCTCTCTCTCTCTCTCTCTCTCTCTCTCTCTCTCTCTCACACACACACACACACACACACACACACACACAATTGGACCCAAGAGGGAGAAGGATTCATTTCATTTTTTTCTCTATATCATCTGGTAGAAATAATATACCTAACGCTAAAAATGAGATTGTGGGTATGCTGTTATGTCCTAGGATTATAACTTTAAAGCACTGCTACTAGAGACTCGCCTTCTAACCTTACCATAAGTTTAATGGTAAAAAGATCACTTTGGAATCTCATCACTAGATGGCATTGTTACACTTGAATACAATTTAAATAACACAATGACCAAATGAGCTAGTTAAATTAGTAGACAATTATCCCTGTTCTCCTCTTCCCTTCATGTGATGAAGTTGGTTACTTATAGCCTGCAGGATAACTCCTATAGGATGCACCACTCAGCCGCGGCTGTTTTTCACAAGCTCTCTCTTCCCAGCTTTCACCTCAATCTGTCATACAGATTTGACACCGCATCGTTCCAACACTACTCAGAAATGACATGTATATAATGTGGAATATTGTGCACATTTACAGCCGGGGCTTTTTCTCTTAAACATTGCCTGCTGTGTCTTGGCATCACTCTTCTGCCTAGCTGAGTGCTCTTCACTTTTTACATGTAAATGGATGGCTAAACCAAACTTTTGTCATCATCGTTATTATAAACCAAAACCAACGGGATAGCATAGCTGATTTCTGTCATTGGTCTGTTAGCATTTTCAGGTTTCAAAAAGAACTTCCTGTAAGCTAATGAAGGCCACGGGACATGCAGGGCAATGCTATACACATGATATTTTTATGATTCGGTTCCATTAACGCTGCACATTATAAATCAAGTTAAGTGGCATTTCTATTGAAAGAGGTTCTTCTCTACATATTTATTTATTTTCCTAAGAGCAACAGACCAATTCAATGAGCTTAGCAACCATTTTCCTCCCCAGAATCGGCCTGAGCTTTGTTTTCTCCTGTTATCGTCATCTAGCACTTTTCCTGTTCCAAACGAAAACCCACTGGGGAAGCAAAATAATTCCATTATGAATGTTATCAAAAAGCAGTAGAGTATACTATTTTAAAACAAACATGAGTCCAAACTGCATTGTAAATTGTAGCTATCCCACCCTTAGGTGATACCTTCCAAACCCTGTATGTGATCACTGTGCTCCATATTTACATATTTCAAAAGTACAATGCATTGTGGGTGGTTTCTATTTACAAGAATGGATGCTGGAAATACCCACATCATATGATTATTTTTTTCTGTATTAACATAATAGGGCACAGTTGTTTGGGCAGATTGCAATACAGCTGTGGTGTCTGCTTCCTCACTGAGATTGTTACTTTGTTCTTTTCAGACCTACTCCTCCACTCAGGATGTTCCTGTGAATCTGGAAGTTAACTCCTTGTATTCAATGGGGGACCTTCAGAACACATTCTTTCAACTCCGATTTTAGATTTTGGAAACTATAAACCTGAATGTGAAACATATAGACATATGATTCATGATAAAAATAGAAGGTAGATATAAACACAAGTCATTTCTAAATCTAAGAAACCAAAATTGAATGTGAAAATTTTATTTCCATGTGAATATGTAGTAAAATTAATATGTATGTATGTTCATATGTATTGTATTATATTGTATTGTATGTATCGGTGTTAGTAGTTCTGTACACATGACTAAGGTACAGCTAAGTCATAAATTGCTGCCACAATAGGCAAGGAGAATCTAGAGAGAAGAGCTACAGCCCTGTTACCAGAAAGAAAAGCAGATTTGACTACAGTCAGAGCCCAATCACAACACTCAACACTAAAATTTACAGTACTATGATTATTTCAATTTAATCTCTCTTTGATAATCTTGACAAAATACCCAAGATTATGATGTTTAAGATCAAATTCAAATATGACTTTCTACTTTGTTAAATAGTGTTATTCATTTATTCAGAAATCTTAGTTTGCATCATACAGGCTAACTCAGATGTTAAAAGAAAAACATTCTTCATCTGGCCAACGTTCTTCTGTGAGTCTGCATTTATCTCAGATTCCATTTTACTGAATCTGAAAATCACAAAATAAAATGCTTCTGATTCAGAATGCATTCATTTTTTAAGACAATATATTAGATGAATGAAGCTGTAAATAAAAGAAGGGACCATTTTAATATTTGTTTGCAAGGTTCTATAACTTATACTGTGGCCTGTGAATTCTAATGCTGAAAATGAACCTTAGTTTTAATTCTAACAGTTTATCATAGGTTTTTAAAATTTATATTTATATTTTATATGCAGAAATTAAAGTTTTTAACACATTACACCAAACTCAAAATACTTAGATATTAATCCTTTATGATAAATACACACTTTCTTTACAACATAAATGATAGCATATTCTTTGAAGAATGAAATAGATTACAATAAAACACTGGTTTCCTATGGAGTATTTACATTGTTCTTTGATCCATAAATCTGATACAGGCATTCTCTAAGCTTCTGGAATGTATGTGCTCTGCAGTGCATTTCTCATAGGTATCTCCTGAGTTCTTCTCATGGAGTCTTGTGTTTCCCCTCACCCCACCCTCCCTCTTTGTCAGCTCTCACACAGATGCAATGACAACACACTCAAATACTGTAGCATTACCTGTTTGTTTCCACAGCATGCATTCTAATTTTACATCTTACATGCAAAAAAATGAATGTTCCATCAAAAGTTGTGAGGATGGCTATTTCTACCAGTATAATATGGAAGACAAAATGCCTTCACTCGACACAGAACTTTCTCAGAAGCATTTTAAGTGTAATGTAATTTCAATCTGTCTAAAATTCTAAGTACAATTTTCAATATTTCTGTCAAACTGTGTATGCTATTTTTTTTCATCACACTAACACACTTGCACTATTTTCAATATATTTTAAGGGAAAATTAGAAATAATCCACATATATCATTCCTTGAAGTCTAATTAGCAACTCTGCACTAAGACCTTAAAAATTTAAAGAAAAATACTTGTCAGTAAGTATAATAAATAATGACCATCTTGTTTGTATTTCTGTATGTTAACAGCTCTGGTTTAAGATTTTCAAAAGTAAGAATGTATTCAGAAGAACAAATTTAGAAAGATGTAAATGGTTTTAGAAATTTAGTCTCTGTACGATTGTAATTGATGCATATATAGATGCATATATATATAATCTTATAAGATACAGGAATTTATATAAAGAATATTCATGTAAACTGCTTGATTTTATTCTCTCTAAAAATCTAGTTTAATATAAATAATCTTTAATTATTAAACTTATAATTTCATTTCACCAAGAAACCTACAAGGCATTAGTAGTGTTATTGGTTTTAGAAAATTGGAACATTCTGAGTTTAATACTAGAACATTTTAGGGGATTGACTTCTGAGAGGTAAGGACTTCTTTCATAGGCACAAATATCAGAGGGCAGATAATAGTGAAAGAACACTGAGAGCAAGCTAGAGTAACCTGATGCCTATTTATTTCAGCCGTTTATATTAGCTATGCCATCTTTGGCTAGCTTTCACTATTATATATTCCCACTTTCCTTGGCTATAAAATGAACCTACCAAGACTTGCTTTGATTATTCTAAAGTATAGGGGAATAATGAAGGATGGATATATATATATATATATATATATATATATATATATATATATACATATATATATATATATATCAATGAATATGATAAATCCGAGGTGATATTATCCTGTTATCCTGTACGTCTTTCTGGTGAGTAAACATTTCCCATGAATTTAAGAAGTTGGGTTTTGTATGTTTGTAAAATTTGGCAGTATTAAACAACCAGGTACACAATCTGGCAGTTTTCAAAGAGTACCTTCTCTTTCACACCAAAAATAATTTGACATTTTGGTAAAAATGGAAAGCATTTAGAATTTGAAGTTCAACTTCACAACAATTAAGGAGATTTTCACTTTCTGATACCTCACAAATGTCCTTATAGAAACATTTGTTAATACAATATTTCTATAGAAAATAATCTTTTGTTATAATTTTATAAAGATGAACATATAGAAAAGACCTCTTGAAATCTATAGAGATATCATAAACAAGTCACAAGATTATCCTGTCTCACTGAGACAGAAAGCTGAAGTTGACTGCTGAGGAATCAGACACTTAGTCTTCATTTGATTTCATTTTAAATATCAGAAATGAAGCTAATCCAAGGACCATCACAGAAGTGGAAAATGTGTGTTAACAACTTCTCTGAAAGCTAAGCTTGGCTAGACACATGCCATACTTTAGTTTGCAATTTAATTTGATGCAGATAACAAGACTGATTCACAGGATTCATTTCAATATTGTCTTTATTTTTTCAAGTGTATTGATAGTGTCCAGGATTCCGATAAGATCATTTAATCACTTTTCTCAAGCCAGATAAAAATTAAAATTGAGGCTAAAACAGAGTATGTTGATGTTTACTATACAGAGCAATCTTCCTAGTTCAAAACATGGAAGTTCTCCAAAGCTACTTATATACAGATGAAAATTCACAACACATCATTCTAGCTCCTGTTGTGTTTGTGTAATTTACAAATTAGATATAGTAAGTATCATCTCTGAGATATTATTCTAATAGCAGCAATAGGAAAAGAGTTCCTACTTTTCTCAGTTCATTTCTTTTTATGAATTACATAAAATCCTGTTTATGTGATTAAAAACTGCGATAGCAAATAGAAAATATAATCTGTAAAGTAGAATACATGCTTTAACAACCTATTAACTGTGTGAGAGAGAAACATAATCTGATGAGAGAATATTTTAATTAAGATAGATGGTATCTCAAATAAATCAGCTTAATATTAATATATACAAATTAATTTAATCATGTGCATTATATAATAAAAATATACCAGATCATTTAATTTCATTGGACCTCAATATGTTATGAAGGAATTGACTCTTTTCTGAGCCTTAGTCTCAGTTTTCAAAACCTTATTTCCTTAGCTCACTTTTAAGATTTATTGAGAAAGGATTCTTCATTTAAACATTTAATCTATGTATAAATTATTCCCTGATAAGATAGTAAATTCTATGGAATTATTTCTAAAAATGAGAGAAAGGAGAGAGAGAGAGAGAGAGAGAGAGAGAGAGAGAGAGAGAGAGAGAAAGAGAGAAAGAGAGAAAGAGAGAAAGAGAGAGAGACAGGTACATTAAGTGTTGCCTCTATAGTTACCAAAATTACCTTCTGTTTATAATCCACACTAAGCCCTTGTTTGACAGGGTATTTTGTTAATACTGAACATTCACTGTGCCAGCCACTTTAATAAGCACGTTAGATAAACTCCTTCTCTTAATATTTCCCTAAGTCCAATGAGACCCTCTTATCCTAGAAAACTGTTGTAAAGATCCTCAAAACCTTATCTTTGGGAAGTGAAATGACTTGCTCAACTCACAGAGATGTGCTAGATATTAAATCCACTGAATCTCTTTTTAGACATTCGGATACACAAACTCTTATTTTAATCTTGACAACTTCTCATTAACAGCACCAATTACTAAAAGAGATCATACTTATGTAAATATTTGCTAATGACCACAATTTGTTAGTCATTTTAAAGTTCAGTGCTGTTGCACTGATAGCAACCATATGCTTTGTTGTCCTTTATTTATTCATTTATTTATTTATTCATTTCTTTCCAATGTTAAACTAAGTATCCCGAATGTGCAAAATTCAGACCTTTGGATTTAAGACACATTTCACATGCCAAACTAAAGAAAAAAATTCTTTATTCATTTTCAAAAGGAGATGAAAGAGAATAAATGTAATGGATGCCTACTGTCTCCTGCAGGTTCCTGTGGCAGCATAGCAGGCTCAAGAGCCATCAGATGTTATGGGTGGGGGGGAGTGAGAGACAGAGAATGGGGCGGGTGTGATGCTGGTTTTCTTGCATGGAATCATATCAGAGAGTAAGCAGGAGCTGAGGCAATGTGATGTAAGGGAACTGAAACAGAGGAATAGATCAGGTAGAGGGTAGGCTTTCATGGTATATTCTGGTATTCTTATTTCTCATCTCCTTGACCCTGTTTTGATGATCAGGGACACACCTGTCCTCTGTCACATAGTAGCTGGGTTTGTTTTCAATTTCTTCCATGATGGTTTTTCTGGTTTCTTTCCTCCCTTTCTATCTATGCGAACACTTAGGGAACCACATGCATGCTGCTCATCCTCTCTCATCTTAGTGCACCTTCGTACTGTGTATCCTCTTACACAGCTGAGAAAATTCTAACTATAGTATTAACATGACATTATTATAATGGCAAAAACTCATTCAGATTTCTCAGACCATAGGTGTATACTGAGAACACAATCAAGTTGGGAATAAAAAGAGATACTCTTGTTTCTATTTGTTTGAACTGATGGACAAACATATGTGTATACATTGATACTTCTCTATCTGATTTTCTTAGTTTACTTCGTGATCACATAAGTCATAAAATCCTGGCTATAAACAAACACTGTGACAAATGACTAGATTTTTAAGTGCTGATCAAAATCACATTCTGTTTAAATAGCAATTCACTTCCCATATCCTTCAATACTCCAACATCTTACTATAAAATGGCCAAAGAGGCTTTCTACATATAGCCTTTAGATGAGCTCAAAAACTCATCCTTAGTACAAGCCTTGCTTAATTATACATGTAAGCTAGCTTGGATATGCCTTGCCTGTGTTCGGTTAATCAAGGTCTAAATATGCTAACAAAATCAGCAAACCAACATTTACTAATGCTTATTTGTATGCCTGTTGTCCAGTACTGTTTTCATTCATACAATTTTTATATACTCTGCTGTTTCATTTAATAACCAAATACTGGCATACTTGTAGACACTTCAGCCATCACACATGAGAAGCGTAGAAACTTGATTGTTTGCCTGAGTAGACTAGGTATAACAACTTCAAGTAGCACTGTCTAAAAATAAGAATCATTTTGCCCCTTTCCAGAGAATCTGTAGTAGAACTTGGGTATCCTTACATCATGACACAGTACTGATTTGATAATTGACTATTTGCTAAACTAACAAAGGGCAGGAATTTTAAAAAGCAGAGACTAGTGTGAGAGTTGTGGATTGCACTGACTTGAACTGTCTGTCACTAGCCATTTTCAAAATATTTTAAAATAACACTAAATGCTGATTTAGATTCATGAGGAATCAAGGTACCTGAATTCTCATTCTACCTGTGAATGGCTTGGGGTGAATAACTAAACCCATTTGGGCAGCAGCAATCACTTAAGTGTTAACTACTTAATTCATTGGACAGAATATTTGTAATAACAACTTGAATGCTGCAATTAAAGGAACAATAGACATATCCATCTTGAGTGTGTTTTTAAGCATTGATGAACTATGTTACAAATATTGCTCCTTAGAATCCCTTAACATTATCAGGGTTTTTTTTTCTTAGTAATTCATAATCATGAAAATTTTTAAAACCAAGCTTTTATCCAACATAGAATTTAAGAACCCTAATTTCCTAAACTCCCTGAGTCACTTTCTTTAGTTATACAGACTAAAACAAAAATTTAAAGGATTTGAGGTGTTTTATTACTTCTCTACTCCCATTTCAGATATAAAATCAGTGTAATCCTTGGGCACTGTGCCACAGAGGTCCAAAGAAAAGAAGTTAGGTCCTGACTCCCTGAACAAAACAATATTAAATTATGAGAGTATGAGAATAGCTATTACTTTTGATGCCCATCATAATTCATATTCATTTTCACAGTATTGATGAAAAGAGATAACTGATGGCCTCATCACCATGAGTAAACGTCCAGTGATCCACCCTCTGGGAAAAGAGTCCTGGTCATGTAAAACAATGACTAATTAATATATCTCACAACACACACAGAAACATGTAAGGATGTTTATCCTTTTAGCAGATAATGTTTGTTTGCTGAGTCATGCACTAATAATAGGTATGATTAATTTTGTAATTAGTTTTACTTCCTCTTCCCTCCCAGGATTTATTCATAGCAACTTTGGAAGCAGCCAAACATAGTAAGTTTTTAATGCTTTGAATCTATTAACAAATTATAGTAAAATATATGATTACTTAAAAGATACAGGTAAATCTATGTATAATCACATTTCATGTCTACTTCCATAACGAAGCTAGTTTTCACATGCTATTTAAGCTCTGGTTCTGTAAACTGAAGGCAATAATGAAATAAAACAGCACTATACAGATTTATTTATGAAAATGCATGCGGATTTGTCTTCCATTTAATTTGCAATCTGAATTATTCAGAGACAATACAACTTTGTGACTCCAAGTATCACCAAAACAGTTAAGTACAGAACTCTATACATTTACTAAGTAGGGGATCCATAGCCTCATGTCAAACATTTAAATATGGTGATTTCAGAAACTATTGCAATTTGGGAGGAGATAAGGAGGAACAGCAACAGTAGCAGCAACAACAACAAACATTCTCTAGTTACTTTAGAAAATAGAGAAATAAAACAACAGAGAGGTGTATGAATAAGAGTCACATAGCTGGCTGTGGCTGAGGCAGCTTGGTCGAGCATCATTAGATAAAGCTGTTAAACAAATGAAATTTACCCTCCACATTCTTCTTCAGTGCTCATCGGTTGGGTTTCTTTAATCATCTGAATGTTCAGAGTCCTTCTGAAACCATTATCAGGATGTGAGAGGTTAATCCCCCCTCCTGACCCTATAGAGCTGTGGGCCAGACCTTTGGAATTCTAAAAAGCAGTGAGGCCTCCTTCCTTCTGATTTAGTTTCATGGGCTCTTGGGACATCAATTTTTAAAGGCCCAGTCAACAGATTACAGAAATCATTCAAGTTAAATTTTTATTAGAAAAAAATTACTTCACAAATATCCTTCCTTGTGAAAATATAAACTTAAATATGTCTAGCCAAGGAGGAATCATAAAAAGGGTAAAATAAAGAACTCAAAAGAATTTTTGAAATGTGAATATGGAGCCCTCTGGTTAAATAGATTTCCTAGTGGTTCAGTCAGTAATTAATATCAATCGCTATTTCCATAGGCACCAAAAGCATTAGAGGTAATTAGCTAGTGCTCTCATAAAAAGAGTGTCTGAGAGACAACTATAAACAACTCCAAACATACCAAACCACCAGAAAGCCTTTCCATTGGCTCTAATTTGTAAATTATGTATTGTTGAAGCTATAATTCTGAAGAGAGTATTAACTTCTTTGCCAAATATACATAAAGTCTTTATTTTAATAGTATGTGTATGAAAATAAGAGCAGTTGGTCTTTCTCTAGGGTCTATGATAGCTCAACCTGAGAATATCTGGTTAACTTTACAGTTACAGGCATGAATTCTCTCCTATTGAGCATCCCTTAAGTCCAGTTAGATCTTGCTTATCTCACAAATAATCATGCAATTATTACATCATTGGGGATATTTTACCATGATGTTCATTTTTTATGGTTAGGCTTTCCAAATAGACAAGGAAGTTGATTGCTCTTCATTCTCAGCAGATACCACAGCAACTTCCAATATTTTCATAGCTAGTTCTCAAAATAGAGGCTTCTAGGTCAGTTTCAGTACAATTTCCCAATGTCCTGTGTCTCAAGTGTATGGTGTCTTGAGCAATGACATCAATACTCAAGTTCTGGGAGTGAATTGAATGCAGTGCCTATAGCTGTAGTTTTAGGTGTTTCTTTGAGCTTTTTAGCTAATTGTAAGGGAATTTTCCATCCTGGCACTGAAATTTTATTGGTCTGTGGTTCTTGAGGGTAGTATTAATAAATACCCCATGTCATATAATTCTATTACTCTTAAATATATATGTATGAATGCATGTATACGTATGTGTATGTGTATGCATATGTGTATATGCACAACCATATATTTAAGACACATGTTTGTTTCCTACTTGACTGCATATGGAACCACAAGCTGCTAAATCCTTCTATGAGGGATCCTCTTGATCAGACTATTTGAAACAGAGAGACCCAATCTAAAGCTGGGTAGCTCCTTTTTGTAGTAGTCCAGATTAGAAAAGAACAAAACAACAACAACAACAACAACAACAACAACAACCACTGAAGAAGGAAACAGCTTTTTGCCTGCTTTCCCTTAGTTTTGTTGGCAAGTTCATCTATTATGCTGTTGTGAGACTCCTTCACCAATATGAAAACACAACTTTTTCAGGGTTCCAATGTATACTAAATACCAGCATCTCTCCAGGCATCTTCTGAGCTTTAAACACCTGAACACCATGGGGTTATCAGCCTTTTTGTATGAGACAGACATTATTGGACTACCCCTGGACTGCATCCTATAATCTAACAATCCAATTTAATAAATCCTATATAAATATGTATGGACATATATATTTGTTATGCACGTATTCATTCTATCAATTTTCTTCATTTGTGAAACACTAACACACACACACACACACACACACACACACACACACACATATATATATATATATATATACATGACTTTAAAATAGTTGCTGTTTGGATTTTTCAAACATCTGGTATGCTATATATGTCTTCTTCCCCGCACTCTCAGTATCACCCTTCATCACTCTCCCAGCTAGTACTAGTAGCTAGTACTTGTAGCTAGTACTTCATAGAAGCTGATGTCCTAATATCCCTTTTTCTAGAGATCATATTCACCCTTTCTCCCATGGTTCCTCTCTACTTTCCTTGCTTTCAGACACCCAACTTTACTAGAGAAAATACTAGACTTTTATAGAGACAACCATGATGTTGTATTATCCATCCCCAAATGGTCAGCAAAAATACACATTTTAAAAAATAAGATGAAATATATTCAATAAGTTGTATAGACTATATACATAATATCATAATACTAATTTTTAAAGAATTCAATTTTGACTTGAAAGCAGGTAGGCAGGGACAAATGAGAAGAATTGGAAGGAGAAAGGGGAAAGGTGGAAATGGTATAAATATAGTACTTCAATATGAAATTCTAATAGAAAATAAAATGTAAATTTAAAATGCAAATATTAACTTAATGAGTTATTCATACATCTTAAAACTTGGGAGGCCCAGAGGCCAAAAATCTCCAGTTTCATAGAAAACTTGAATCATAAAATATTAACAAACTGGTCAAAACAAAAAATTAGACAATCTTTCTAAAGCCACATAGAGCACTAAATTGTATCAGACCATCAAAAATCTCAATAAACTTTTAATCTTTTAATATATATATTGAGACACACGCACACACACACACACACACACACACACACACACACATATATATATATATATATATATATATATATATATATATATATATATATGACTTACTTATTTTAGACTTCAATAATATACAAAGATATACCTGAGTATAGAGTTAGAATGACATTGTTATTTACAAGGAAAGCTTTTCAACCCTCCATTTCCAATTCATACCTATGGTTCTCTAGTTTACAATTCATACTGTCTGACAGCCCTACTTCTACAGTGAATGGTTACTGGTCTTATAATCCCTGCTGCATTATGTAACAGACCAATGAAGAAATTTCCCATTGGAAAAATCTTTACTTACTTGGTTACTAAAAATGCATGATAATCTAGAATTTCATTTGTGTATTTTTTCCTAGTTATGATAAAGTAGTGGAAGTATTTGTGGTCAAGCTGTAAAATAAGTGGTTAGAGTCAGGATTTTGATTTGGACTCTGGACCAAAATAGAAAAAAATATATAGCATATAGATGTCACTCATCCTCAATACATGGTGAGGCTCTGAAACATAGTCATCTAGGCCATCCTCAGATAAACCCAGAAGCCCTCTAAATGCCAAACTCAGTTTTTAAAATTAACCTAATCCTTGCTTACATGTTAGATTGCCTTGACAATATACTTATCATCTCTAAAATCACAGCTGGAAGAAAGTGTAATCTTCCTAAAATATTATGAAAGTTCACATTTACTTGATGCTATGTAACACACTGAGCTAGAAAATTTCTAAGGGCTTCTTCAAGCTGAGTTGAACTGACAGCACTGAGCAGCAATTAAAATACTGAAGTAATCTGATCAGTCTAATAAAATAATTAAACATCACACACACACACACACACACAATCACTGCCAAAGATATGAAGAATTACAGTGTAGTCACAGCAGAATTTAAAAAATAATAAATTTGTTTTTCAGAATGATGGCTAAATTTGATCCCTTGACTGTCCCCCTACAGTCACCTGCTACTGTCCATGTCTTCTATACTTATCAATACATAGAAAAGGAATTACTAAATGAGAAGCACATAGATTGGGGTCATCCTTTCGTATCTATCATACACACCCCATCCTCTCTATGGTAAATCTTAGATCTCAAGCCTCGTTAGCTCTAAGTTTCTCTGTGATGCCTATTACCTCTTCCCTTGGTTACTGCACCCTTAGTACCCTACAGCCACTCCTTAACACAGCAACTAGAACAGCATCCTTACCACATGTGGCAGATCAACCTGCAGATTTAGCTCAAAATGCCCTAATGTTTTTATTTCTTTATGAATAAGATCCAGCATATTTCTTGTGACTTAAAACTATAAGATCTTCCTTCCCATGGTATATTATGGGTTCCTCCTTCTATGCATTAGTCTTGCCTCCTCTCTGACCAGGTATATGTTAACAGGAGAGGTATTTTTGTTTTAACTTTTATGCATTATGCCTAAGCTTCTTCCGTATAGGACATGGACTGATCGCTTCTTTCCCATCCATCTTCTCTGTACTAATCTTACCATATCTAAGAACATTTTTGTAACCATGCTAGTTTATTCTTACCACACAATACCCAACACAGTCTGCCATATTAAACAGTGATTTCTCTACTTTCTGTCTTTCACCCATGGAAATTTACTTTACACCCCAAAATAACCTAATATCTATAAGGTACAAGAAATCTAAAAATTTAATAGCTTGTACTAAAAACAAAAAGAATCATATGAATAAATAGATAAGGCAAGGAAAAATTAATTTCTGGATTATAATACTAATGTATAGGAACTTTACACAGTATCTATTTTTACTGTCATAATAATCCATCAAAGAATACATCTTAAACATTCTTTATAGACTAAAATAATAAAATAATTTGAATTTGAATTTAAATGATTAAATGAAATTCCTTCTACTGTTAGTTGGGTTTTGTTATACATTTTGTTCCATCGATTTTTTTTCACAAATGACATTAATCATTTTATATCTTCTCATCTTAGAGATAAGATTTACCAACACAGAATATATCTCTGCCTTGATGAAACTTAAATTCTATTGGGATAGCTTGTTAACTTATTAAAATAAAGTATAGAGAAATATTAAAATGTTAAATAACAATATATAGTGGGGTATATATGTATATCTTTAGTATTATCATGCTAAATGTTGAGAAGTTGACCAGCTCCATATAAGATATCCAGAGAACTGGATGTTAAGTTAAAAGAATCCAGAAAAATTAAGCAGAGTGTGGGAGTGAGTATAGAAGTGCTAAGACCATTCTAAAACCGAACCAAATCAAACCAAACCAAACCAAAACAGAACAAAACAAAAACATAACAAACTAAAACAAACAAAATCTCATCTAAAACAACTAATAGCAATAAAACAATTAATACTTATAAGGATAAAAAGACCAATTGAATAAAGATAAAATTTTTAGAAAGAGTGATAAGTGTAGCAAGATTGCGTGCAGAGGAAGCTCCACTTTGTGCAGGGCTCTGAAAGTGTTTGCATTTTATATCATGACCAATGACTTACTTTGAATCAAAATGTTTTGTGGAGGAAGAGTGAATAACCCAAAACAATGGCTGGCATATAAAGAATCAATTTAAATCAATAATGATAGTGGTTTTGAAAAATATGTTCATACTTATAACAATTCTACCAATAACAAAACAACAAAATAACAACATATACCAATACTGAAATTGATGCATTAGAGGGATAACTTGGTTTAGATATCTTGGACCTAATTAAGTGGTATATATTTACACTTATTTTTGTCATAGATTTGTGAAAATACTCTGAAAGTTTCAAATTATTTGTAATAGATATGAAAATTCAACTGTTGACTCATATTCCAAAGTTTGATATGAGTTATGTTCCAAAGCTATAATAATAAATTAAAAGTCAATCTGATGTATTACCTCTGTTCTTACTAACACTGGAGAAAGATGACAGCACATAAGTCTCATCTCGAGCTTAGTAAGTAGCGAGCTCCCATCACCAGGCTCATTATAACTCCATTGCAGTTGTGGATTGTTAAGAGATGAAGCACAGTGAGGAAGAGGATGCTTTGATTGTCTCCATTGGTACTTCAAAGATAAGAGTTGGGCACTGTAATTGGCTGTTGTGTAAAGGAGATGCTATATTGGAATTGTCCCACAAAGATTTATTTTTTTCCAGGTATAGAATGTCAAAGAATTTCCTGTATAAATAATGTGGATCAGATTTGGATCTTTCTAAAGCTGGTAAAGTTGTTCATTTTATTTGATAATTGGTAGGATGCATACTCTTACAAGATGTGATAGGGTCACCCTAAAACCAAGGAAAAGGTATATACACTATTTCTAAGAATTTCAATGTACAAGAGTCAGCAGATTTTCCTTTCATTATATGAAATCATAGAAGCTTACAATTTTTTACTGCATTCTCTTTTCACATATGAATGACATTTGATGCATAGTAATTATTTCTCTCTAGGTCCAGAAACCATGATGACAGAAATGTGGTAAAACTGTTTTACATTCTGTAACATACAAAGGTGTCCTTGGTCCCCCAAAACATTGAACACATAGACATTTTAAAAACTGTCCTAGTAAAATAACATTGCACTGGCCACATTCTGTTTTGTTTCATTTTGTTTTGTTTTTACTGCTTATCATATTGCTTCATAAACAATTTTCTAGACAGTTAAAAGTATTACTTCTGCATTTCAGAGCCTTCTTTATATAAATTAGGAAAGTAATATAGACATTTGTCTACTTACCTTCTAATTTGACAGCAATGGTTAAAAAAGATGTAAATGTGTTTGTTCTCACGTTTGTGTTCTTTTCCATGAGCCTACCATATATGAGTCTTGATAAAACTCACTTTTTAGCCACCTACTGAACTTGATATTTCTATTCTATAATCACTGTCTGGCTCTCCAGAAATTAGAAGCTGCACAAAGCCAGAAGTCATGAGTGTTTCCCCGCTTCCGTTCTGCTAACTAATAAGTTGTCACATATACCCTTTAGGAAGACTACAGGAAAGTTCACAGGACATAGCTGATGTCATTTCTCATCCTTCACCTAGACTCACCTTCATTTAAGGTATTCATGATGTGACTCAACTCTTAGACATGTCAACACTGTAACTGGTAGACTCAGATGTCTTCAAAAACCAGCAAGTCATGTTCTCACCTAGAGATGATGTATTTTAAACCTTAAAAAAAGAACTCATCTTGTTTCTAATTGGTATATTTTTCAAGGACTGTATATTTTGAGAAAACAATACAAAACACCAGTTGTGTCCTTTTGTCATTTGTTTTAGATGACTGACCAAAATAATGAGAAATTGATTAAATTATTCCAATTTCCTTAAATATTTATTGTCTTTCCATTTTGTTGAGAATGTTGCATGGATTTCAAACTCACTTATTATAAATCACTATAGAGAATATGTAAGTTTCAATAAGTTTGTCTGATATTTAGAACCTCCGACAGCTCCTCAAACAAAGTTATTGAATCTAGGATATACCATGTTGCTCTGACTCTAGTTCATACACACAAACTTTAATTTTTCCCTAGATTAAGTAAACTAAATCTTAATCCATCTCCTTTGGGTTTAACATCTTAAATTGTCTTATACAATTTTCAGGGATTTCAATGTAGTTTTAACTCTTTGAAATAGGACTAGTACTGTCCTGATACAAAGTAATTTCAGCTCAAACCCAGGATCCATCAGTGTGAGTGTCACTTAAAGTCAATTGTCAAGAGATGCATCTATAAGGAGTCATGCTCATTTGGTTGCAAGGTTTAGCTTGTTAAGAAAATCGCTAATCTTACTAACACAACCACTGTCTAATAATTATCAGCACTCTATATCATAAGACCTGAGTTGTAATTAGCAAGATATATATTTAACCTTCCCCTTCTATCAATGGTCATTTCACTGTTGAAATATGAGAAATTTTGGGTTTCAAACTATAGAAAACCTGTAGCTTCAATCTGTACTTTAAACTAGGTATTTAAAGGCCTGATCTTTCCTCTAACATCTCTATATATTACCACCATGCAAAGCTTTTACTATTTACGAGACTTCCCTAAGGTTGGACGCTCCTAACTCACCTATTTCTATATTTACAACTTGTACAAGCAGGGATAACAGAACACAAAAACTTTATTCATGCATTTATTTATATTTATTCTTTTCAGCATAGTAATGCAGACAAGGTTCTTTCACTCCTGCATCCTCAGAAATATTTACAAATACAACTTTTCTCTGTCAGTGTTTTCTCTTATTCATATACAAAACTTAAGATACCCTCTAGATGCCCTGTTTCCTTAATGGCCAGAATCCATTCCCTGGAAAATACATAGACAGGTAATAGAGGTTACTCAAATCAACTCTGTATTTTTTTATTGCTGAGAGCTGAGAATTAGATAACTGATATTTTGTTTTGAACATTTATTAAGAGAAGTTACATATCAGTTCACTTTGATGATTCAAAGAGGATTCAAATTGGGCTGAGAAGTCTTAATCCTTCTGTTAAGACAGTGGTGATATGTAAGCACCCTTTTTTTTCTTTCACTGAAAGTAAACTTTTTTGTATAGTATATTCTGATTTCCCTTCCCCCAACTCTTCAGAGGACCTCCCTGCTTCACTTTTCATGGGATTCCATAACTTTTCTGTTTCTAGTTAGGAAATAAACATACATATAAAGAAAAATAATGAAATAAAATATAATTAAACAAACCAAGCAAAATGGGATAGAATAAAACAAACTGAAGGGAAAGAGTCAAAGACAAAGCTTTAGATCCACCTATACATGCAAAGACACACATGTTGCATACACAGGCATCTCATAAAAACACAAAACCAGAAGCCATTATATATACAAACAAGTAAAATAAAACAAATAAACAAATAAAGAAATATAAATCAATAATATCCCGGACCAATCCTTGTGAGACAAGGAACCTCCAAAGATACCATTAAATTTATTGGTGTTGTCTATTTACTGCTGAGCATGGGTCCTACCATTAAGAGTGGAGTGTACCCTTACGAGTAGGTGTCTCACCTAGTGAGACTCCACTGAAGAATATTAATTTTTTATTTATAAGCAGTTATCAACTGGATATAGTGTCTCGGTTAGATAAAGAGCCTTGTGTCCATTTGCTCTCTCAGTACAAGAGCTTCATTTGGCTTAGACCTATGCTGGCCCTGTGCATGCTGCCACAGTCTCTGTGAGTTCATATGTGTGTTGGTCCTGCTGTGTTCAGAAGACCTTGTTTCCTCAGTGTCCTCCATCCCCTCCTGCTCTTACAATCTTTCTACCTCTCCTTCCCTAGGTTCTCTGATCCCTGAAGGGAGAGATTTGATGGAGAACCTCCATTAGTACTGAGTGTTCAAAAGTCCCTTACTCTCTACTCACTGTCTAGTGAGTGTCTGTATTCATTCTCATATACTGTACAAGAAAGCTTCTCTAACGACGTTTGAGCAAAGAACTGATTTATGAGTGTGACACAATGTTGTTAGAAGTCATTTAATTGCAATGGTCTCTTTGCAGAACAGTATTATTTGTTTTTCCACTGGCCTGTCTGGTCTCAGGTTCTTGATTACCTAAGCAGTTTTGGGGGGTACATTCTATCTCATGAAGTGTACATTAAATCCACTCAGATATTGGATGATTACTCCGCCAAGATTAGCACATTCTTATGTTGCTTATTAAGAGAGAGAAAACACAAAATCATATACGAGTCTCAACTTCTTTGCTAAAAGAATCTTTACCATATAGTAGCTCTGAGGAAATTGCAAAATTCAAGAGTCCTTTAACCAATTATCAAATATGTTCTTTGAAACTTCTACTTTTTAACCTAAGTATCTCAATGTTGTGTCTTATCATTTGGAACAAAATTTCCTCATTAAAATATTGTTAGACTCTTATGTGAATGAGCATGCTGCTCAACTAAGAGGGACACATTCCTGCCATAGTAACCTCTTATATATGCTTGGAATCAGTTGTCAATATTAATTTTATTTTTTACTTATTCACATTACATCCTCCTCACTGCCCCTTCCTGGTCACCCTCTCCCACAATCCTTCCCCATACCCATGTGTGCAGGGAGGTACAGGACGTATATATTCTTTGGTAGATGGTTCAGATTGTAAGAGCCCCAAGGGTCCATGTTAGTTAACTGTTGGTATTCCTGTGGAGTTCCTATCTTCTTCAGGCCCACAATCCTTCTTCCTGTTCTTCCATAATAGTCCCCAAGCTCCATTTACTGTTTACCTGTGGGTGTTTTAGTCAGCTGCTAGGTGGAGCCTATCAGAGAACAACATACTCTTGTCTGCAAGCATAATAGAGTATCACTAATAGTATTAAGGATTGTTGGTTGCCCATGGGATGGGTCTCAAGTTAGGTTGGTTATTGGTTGGCCATTCCTTCAGTATGCTCCATCTCTGGTAAAGAGTAATACACTATGCCAATTACATTTTCAGCTCAGCAGAAGATGGAAAAAAAAGAAATGGGAATTTTCAGAAACTATTGAAGATGAAAGATAATTCCTTTATATAGGAGAAGTGGTGAATTCAGAAAACAGCCTGGAAAGTAAAGCATGATTATTACTGAAATATGTCAAGTGTCCCTCTGTGAAGGAACAGATTGTCCTCTATTACCATTTACTATTGGCCTTTGTTCCTATTTCCTGACAGCTTTGGGCCCTTATACCAAATAAATTAAGCATTTTCAGCTTCTCCAATTGAGATAGATGACCTATACAGTTCCCACGTTCTTACTTTGAGTATTCTCTGTTGTTTTTAGTTCTTTCCTGGTACACAACATATATGTACTCCTTAATGTTTTAATCAATTTGAGGGAATATTAAATACTTTTCCTATGTTTGTGACAAAATACACTCACTAAAGGTGACTTTTTCTTGTGGTTTGAATGTGCAGCCCATCCTGGTGGGGAACACAGAGTAGCAGGAGTTCGTATAGCTGGTCACACTGTTTGTAGTTAGGAAATGGAGAGCAATGGATATTTATATCTCAACTCTCTATCTACTTTTCATTCTTCTAGAACCCCAAACCCATGTAGTAGTACCATTCATATTAGGCAGTTTGTCTCATTTCGGTTAAGCTGATCTAGGAATTCACTCATAAATATGCCCAATGGCTTGTCTTCATGATTAATTAAAATCCCTTGGAACTTAGTCAAGTTTAGCATCACAAAGGATATTCCATAAAAGAAAATATAAAATCATCAATATAATCCTACTTAACTATGCTATTCCACATTTAAACATTTATTTTTCTTCATAGATAAGATTCAATGTTCATCTGTAGAAAAAAGAATTTGGAATAAACATGTACTATTTATCTTGGAGCAATTTTTCCAGGTGAAGAATTGAATCTCTGATTTCATATGTGATGTGCTGCTTTCCACAAACCAACTTCACATGACTTCCTGAATGAGACTAAACTATTTTTAAGGTACTAAAAATTTTTTTACATATTTTTTCATAGATAGACTTTATTTAATAATTTATAAACTTTTGTATATCCATTACCACCTTTGGTTGACTGTAACCTGAAAGAACAGGTTCTTTATCTGAATTTACCTTCATAGTTTTCAATAAAAAAAAAACTGATAAAATTGGATTCTGCAAGTGCTATTGTCCTGTATTAGTCTAACGTTAGAGAATCCACAGGACCATGTGTCAACATGGAGTATATGAAAGCATATTATTATTTACTGCAAACTAAATATAATGCCATGATTTGGCACTGCCTGTTTGATATTTCTCTTGAAAAGTGTCTAACTTTCTGGAAAAATAGCAAGATTGTTAAACATTTTTCATGTACTTCTTATTAAATGCAAGGAAGAATTCAAACTTTATCTTACCCTAACTTTTATACATGGGACCAATGAGCACTAATTTATATGGAAAGAAATAATATAGAAATAATATGGAAAATGTATGCTTATAACAAGAAGCCTGCAAGATTATAACATGCCAGTTCAGAGGTATACGTAAGTTAATTCTGCACACAACAATGCAATTCATTTGTGAATTACGTGTGGGATCCAGGAAGGTTGTAATTATGCAGAGGTTGATTATCTAGATTGTCAATTATTCAAGGGTTCTGCTTCCCTTTGTCTTCCTGCTGTCCAGCTTTTGGACAGTTATCACCTTGTTAGTATTTCAACACAGCTTGTTAGTGAGATTGGCAGGGAAAGGGAAAAGGTGTGAAAACCTAAATCAGTAGATACTATTTGTAAGAATTTCCTATAAAAAATAGGTCGCGGAGTTTGAAGCTAACAAATAAAATCTAGGCTAAAAGTACATGCATTTCATTTATTACTTATATGAAGAGATTTCTGAGACATAATTCTTGAAAAGGTGCAGACATTATTAGTAATGAATCTTTCAGAGAAAATAACTTTAGAGAGAAACTCACAGAAGGACTTTATACAATTTTTTTCAAATTCAGTAACTAATTTTTATACTTCAGATAACTAAAAAATATTATATTTAACTTACCAAAGTAACTACTTAAGCACATAATTATGATTTAGTAAATATATGTGATTCATTAATATGAATTCAGTTTGTTTTAGATAATTTCATGTCTATGACGCATAAATTTTATAAGACATAGTTGTGCTACCTTTTAATACCAACAATGAATTTAAAGTATTTCATCATTTATATTTTGCATATGTCACCATAGTACATAAACTCAAATGTTGGAATCTTTTTTTAATTTTTTTTATTTTTAATGAATGTATATGTATTTTAAAATGGTAGAGCATACATTTTTTTCTCGTTTTAATTTATTATTTTATTTATTTAAATTTTATTTGTTGTCCTTATTCCTGGTCTTCCCCCATGAGACCCCACCCCATTTTCCATCCCCTTTGTCTCTAAGAGGGTGCTCTCACCCATCCATTCACTCCAAACTCACCCCTCTAGCATCCTACTTCTTTTGTCATCAAGCCTCCACAGCACCAAGCACATCCCTTCCCACTAAGGTCAGACAAGGTGGTCCTCTGTTATATATGTAGCAGGGGACCATGGACCAGCCCATCTATGCTATTTGGTTGATGGCTTAGCCTCTGGGAGCTCTGAGGGGTCTGGTTGGTTGATATTGTTGTTTTTACTATGGGGTTGAAATTCCCTTCAGCTCCCTCAGTCCTTCCCCTAACTCTTTCATGGTGGTCCCTGAGGCCAGTCCAATGATTGGCTGTAAATATATGCATCTTTCTCAGTCAGGTGCTGGTAGAGGCACTCTTATGACAGCTATACCAAGCTCCTGTCTTCAAACACAATATAGCATCAGCAATAGTGTCGGGGTTTGGTGGCTGTGCATGGGGTAGATCCCAAGTTTGGGCCATCTCTGAATGGCCTTTCTTTCAGTCCCTCCTCCATTTTTAAAGATAAGCACTTTATTTAATTTAGAATACAGTTCATTTATTATTTGTGAAATTATACACCTTCATGTAAGCATTCACCTTCAAATTATTCATTTGTAAAATATTTATTGACTGTTAGCTTCAGACACTGGATAGCACTCTAGACACTGGAAATGGACATGTACTGGGTCCAAGAGATTTCAGGCCATTTCAAATCAAGTTTGTTACTTTTCTCCAGGGCCCCTAATTGATATTCAAGAACAATCAACAGCACTCATGCCTGATTTTGTATCTTATTTGTAACCTGACATCATTCCCTCTTTGTTTTCACTTTTAATTTTGCTGATGACTCATATTAACTATATTCCTTGTTTTTCCCCAGCAAAGTTCGAAAGATCATTGTTTTTATAATGTCCAGATTTTGTTTGAATGTAGACATTATTATAGTGTGAACGTTTATAGTTTTAAGCTTCCATAATTGGACATTCTGTTGCATAGTTAGTAAGGAGAATATATCTCATTTTCTGTGATAAAACAGTAAAAAAACCTTTTACCTCTCTGGTAAAAGGACCATTGATTAATGATTTATAGGACCATTGATTTATAGGACCGTTGATTAATGGCTGATTATAAGTACTTATTTGTTTTTATTTAAATTAGCATCATGGCAATGATGAGTACTTGAGTGATATCATTCAAAGTAGTAGACACCTTATCTTAGTCATCTGATGGTAATAGGTCTGCACTGGTCTTCTTTTCAGAGGTAGCCTGAAGAAAAAGAAAATGAAAAACCTCATCATATCATAAGCCACTAAAAATCTGTAAAAAGTTTGACCATTGCACTATTTCATGAAAATCATCCACAGAGGATTGTTCTCTTTTCCAACATCTATAATGCATTTAAGAAATACTCACAAACCAATCTTAGGTCTTAATGGAAAAATACAGATGAATTGAGCTGAAAGACTGTCTGTAAAGGCTGATGTAGTTGAAGTACTAAATCACAGAGAGTCTCATTGTCACGTTCTAGTCTGAGTATGTCCTGGGTTGTCACCATCAATATCTGATGACACGCAGAAATTGCTACCATCCCAAGAGTTTCACCTGAGTCTCAGAGTAGCCATTGATGCTTCGAGACATTATGATGACAATCAGATTGACTGACTGCCCACACAGTTGTTTGAGTGTACTCCCAAGGTAACCTGCAGTACATGGACCATTGTTCTGTCCTATGTCACATTCGTTATTCTATGCCAGACTTGAGACTCCAAGACTAACTAGGACTACTGATGAGAATCTGAGGAAAGAGACAGGCTTGCTTCAGGGCAAGCATTGACTATATGTACTATTTATTCTCAAAGCCACTCTATAACTAAGAAACAGCAAATCATTAAAGTCATTTTTGGATTTCTATTACTTTTTAAACCTAATATGTATAATTTTTACATTGAAGAAAACAAAGTTTCACTTCTTTACTTCCTTTCTTCCTTCCTTCCTTCCTTCCTTTCTTTCTTTCTTTCTTTCTTTCTTTCTTTCTTTCTTTCTTTCTTTCTTTCTTTCAAAAAAGAAAGTTCTTAATCCAGCAACATGGCTGCTCTGGGAAGGAATCACATTAAAAGACATGATCAGGTAGAATGTAGACATGTAGTATGATCTAGTTGGAGTACAGACATCCCCTTAATACACACTTTTAATCTTTAACAATGAAAGTAAGGTTATTTTGTAGAAGCCTGAAGATTAGAACATTAGTTTGAAGAAGATTAGTTTATAGAAGGAAGTAGCCATGTTTGAAAGTGACATCTTATTGATGGACAAAGTGACAAGTCAGAGAAATATTTGACAGAATGAGTCAGGTATTATATATGCCTAACTCATAGGAGAATAGCGAAGGGAGAGAAGCTACTTAAGAGCTTAAGAGTACAAGGAGATAGTGGTGGCGGTGTGAGGCTACTTAGCAGTACAGGGAGAGAATGGTGGTTGCAAGTATATGGTAATTTTTCTGAGGTTGTAGAGAGAGAACAAGCTAGACACAAATGAAGATAGAATGAGCCAGAGAAAGAGAAGGAGCCAGAGGATTGGCGCTTATTGCCAAAGTCAGTGTGAGGCTAAACAGAGCAATTCAGTTAGAAGCCTAGAGAAGCTGGATTGAATCAATCAGCTTGGAAGATTAGATAGTAGAGAAGCAAAAAGATTCCAGGCCTAGGCCTAGGTATAGTTACAACAGAGAAAGAAATACTCATCCCAAGCTGTTTACTCAAATGACTTGGATACAGCTTTCACCTCATCTCTTCATCTGAGAAAATAAAAGTGACATTTACCTTTTCCTTTCTTTCTTTCTCTCTCTCTTTCTTTCTTTCTTTCTTTCTTTCTTTCTTTCTTTCTCTCTCTCTTTCTCTCTTTCTCTCTTTCTCTCTTTCTTTCTTTCTTTCTTTCTTTCTTTCTTTCTTTCTTTCTTTCTTTCTTTTCTAATGGAGATGGAATTCTAGATTTTAGGCAGGAAGTGCAAGCAAACACTTTTTAACATTGTGCTCCATCTCCAAACCCGAAAACTTCTAAAAATGATTAAAAATTCTTAATCCAGCCTTAGAATTTTTACCAGTTTAGACTTATTAACACTCTTTCCCTCACAGCATTTATTATATTCTTATCTTCAAAGTCAGTATTCACCAAGAGCTTCAGCTGTCATGAGAAGTTTTGCAGTAATTTCTGTGCCTCAGCAGCTGATGCTCTCAAAGCTAGGAGAATCAGAAAGCATTTCAGTTTCTTGAAAAAAAAATTCTATTCAACCATGTGCTCTCAGGAAGTCCTTAAATAAAAAAGGTTAGGTGAAACAGATTGTGAAGAGATGTAGGCTATCTTCACTGAGAATGTATACTTAGCCTTCTGAGATCAATCAATAATAAGTTTTTAAGAGTAACAAAGACAGCTATATCAAGCTGTCTCCTGAGAGGCTCATCCAGAGCCTGACAAATAGAGACGCGGAAGCTCGAAGCCACCATGGGTCTCCAAAGGAGGAGTTAGAGAAAGGACTGAAGGAGCTGAAGGGGTTTGCAACCCCATAGGTAGGAAGAACAACAATACCAACCAACCAGACCACCCAGAGCTCCCAGGGACTAAACCACCAACCAAAGAATATACATGGATGGACCCATGACTGCAGCTGCTTATGTAGCAGAGGATGGCCTTGTTGCACATCAGTGGGAGGAGACGCCCTTGGTCCTGTAAAGGCTCAATGATCCAGTGTAGGAAAATGCCAGGGTGAGGAGGCGGGGAGTAGGTGGGTAGGCTAGTGAGCATCATCCTAGAAGCAGGGGTTGAGTGTAGGATGGAATAGAGGGTTTTTGGAGGGGAAATAGGGAAAGGGGATAACATTTGAAATGTAAATAAATAAAATTAAAAAGAGTAGCAAAGAAATGACGAAGCCTTGGGGGACAAAAAGAACATCAAAACAAGTTCTGTAAAATTATTAGATATCCATAAATGTAACATTTACAAGAAAGTAGAAAAGCAAGGAAATGGCCCAAGTATATCTGCAAAGCATTGATCTTAGTGCCAGCTAGTGACTATGATGTGTAAACAATCCAAAAGTTAGCATTTTAGTTGCTTAAAGGGAACAGCAGTGGAGAGATGTTAAAGAGAAAAATGTAATAGATAGGTTAACCGCTGCCCCTGCTTTGAAAAACCTACTTACTGTCTGTCCAAATATCTACTGGAACTGTGTCATTTTGGTTGGCTTTGTCTTTTTGACAGAATAACTTTATATATAATCAAGACTAGTCTCCAATTCTTCATTTTCCTGCTTCAGGTTCTCTAATGCTGGGAATATAGGTATGAGTAGACACCTCTAGAGTTTTGAAATTTTCTTTAAATTAAATAACAAGCAAGAAGAGAAATATGTTGTTATTAATCCAACCAAAACAAAATTAATTTGTAGAGAGTAATAATATTAAGAATGTTCATAATTTATATAGCTATAAAGTACACACATAGAATTGTTTTAATTTTATATTTTGGTAAAATAAAATGATAGAAAGAATGAGCTATAAAACTTATGTCTTAATTTTTAAACTCAAATCAAGAAATAAATACAATTATTTTATAATATGTAAATGAAGTTTTTAATTAAGATCAGCAAGGGTAGAGATGGTAATTAAAGACATGTAGGCAGTTTTTTCTGCAACATAAACTTTTAAGTAATATTTGCTGTATTGATAAGAATATTATAGGTTTTATATTATTCTTCTAATCAATAAGTAAACCTTTATCCAAATATTTTTCAATATATTTTGTGCATATGTATCCTAATTATAACATATTATATATATATATGTGTGTGTGTGTGTGTGTGTATACACACATGTTTGCTCCAAAGTATAAATACACATACACACACACACACACATATACTCACACTCACTTTTTTTTAATCACTGCAAATATTATGGTGGTTTTGTTTTAAAATTACCAAATATAGATTGTCAGCTGCTTTTCCACCATGTTCAAATAAAAGGTCATGCTGGGTGCAAACCACCTTTGTCCAGAAAAGGGTCATCTGCATGACCCTTTTAGGTATGTAAATATGAGACAAACAGAAAGTCATCATCTTGGGATTAAAGTATAACAAGTCTTTCTTCTTCAATTTTTTTCCTATGAGATTTTGCAAAAATCACCTCAGTAAAAACTCAGAGTTGAGACCAAAGCAATTTACATAACGACTGTTGGGACTTTCAAGCAAAAGCACCAAGCAAGAAATTGCATTGAGTTTGTGAAATATATATTTAGCTGGTAAGGGGAAAACTCTAAATAGACTATTTACTCTCAGCGCAACAATGTACGAGACATGTAGAGCCAATTTTGTCCCTGAATAGCCACTTGGCCTAGGAAAACACGATCTGTAATGAAATGAAGCAAACCAGAGGATGTGTAATAAAATGTGCTTTAGCTTTGGTGTACAGTGTGGGTTCACAAGCAAAAGTCACAAAGTGTGGAAAAATGTTATGTTGATGTGAGTTTTAAAAGTTTGAATGTGTGCAGCTTGTATCTCCAAAATCTCCCTTATGTGACTGCAGGATAGCACTGAACCAAACAAAATCTATTATTTCTCTTAGACTCTTAAGAAGAGCTAGGACTGCTTCCCCCTAGGGAGACTGAGCTTCTCAGACCCTAGCTTCCCTGATTTGAGTGGTAAATAGCCCTCAAACAAGGATTTGAAAACTCCTGCTTGCCACTGTAGATTTCAGAAATTAGCTGTAAGAAATGCAGTTAGTTGAAAACAGTGAAAAGCATTATAAAAGTTATAATATATAATATGTGTTTTAGATAGATAAATAGATAGATGGATGGATAGATAGATAGATAGATAGATAGATAGAAAGAAATAAATATAATGTAAATTTCCCTGTCTATACACATGAAACTACCTATTTGTATATCAACTATCCCTGTGGCCCTCTACATCCTTTGCAATAATTTACTTCATGGACTTAAGTAAATCACATGTGCAGTCATACCACAGGAACTGTTACCAAGTCAAAAATCCCCGTTGCATCTGTAATTAGACCACTGTCTCTCTTCTTCCTGCTGATTACAATAGTGAGTCATGGAGCCTTTCAGTTCTCTACGGAAACAAACTGGGCTTTTATTTTTGATATAAAGAGGCAGATAATAAATATTTTATGATGTTTATCTACTAGTCTTTGTTATAACTCTCAACATGTCACTGTCCCCAAACCATAGGTAGAAATACTTGTAAATGACCAGGTATAGCAACATTCCAAAAATAGTTAATTAAAGGTAATTGTTTTGGTTGGTCATGTGTTGCTTGTGAGTCCTGGTTTGTAAGACTAAGAACGTTGCTAAAGAATTTTATTTCACGCTTGGAAGGAGCATATAGCACTTTTCCTAAAATCAACCTGCCAGAACTCATACTGTGGCCCCATTTGACTCAGTGACAGCAGGAATAGACTGACTGAGGAATGTTCCCAATGAGTGTCAGCAGAAGAAAATGAGATGGAAGGGCTCAGCTTCTGCTTAAAACAAGGACAGCAGCTGAAATGAGTAGTGGCGGTTGCTCTCTGCCACAATGCTGTCCAGCAATGTCAAGAGCCTCTACAGTCATGTATTGGAGGATGCTTTTTTTTTTTTTTTTACATTATAACTCCTTTACTTTGCTCTGGTTATCAGCATATAATATAACAGGGCATGAGTCTGAATTCCCAACTTTCTGGTATGCTAGTGATCTAGACAGACATTGCTTGGAAGAAAGTTCCAGGAAATCGAGATTATTACCATTACATTACACATACCTAACATCCTTGTTCAAACCTAAGTGAGATTTGCTAATTTATCCTTTAAGCTGTGACATATTTATGAGTGTAGTCACAGACTGAGATTGCATATAGAAAGCTGATGTATGTGTTTACCCTTTTATTTGATACTTTATTTTTTTATTGGATGTTTTATTTACATTTCATATGTTATCCCCGTACCCCATCCCCCCCACTCAGGAACCCCTTATCCTATCACCCCTCCTCCTGCTTCTCTGCGGATATGCCCCTACCTACACCACCACTCCCACGTCCCCACTCTCGAATTCCCCCACACTTGGATGTCCAGCCTTCATGGGTCCAAGGATCTCCTCCCCTACATATACAGCTGGAGCCATAGATCCCTCCCTAAGTGCTCCCAGGCTGGTGGTTTAGACCCTGGGAGCTCTGGTTGGTTGGTACTGTTGCTCTCCTCACTGGGCAGCAAACCCTTTCAGCTCCTACAGTCTTCACTCTGACTCCTCCATTGGGAACCCCATGATAGTTTCATTGTGCCTGATCCCTCCTCCTAAGATTCAAATCTGGATTTAAAGCACATATCTACATACAATACATCTAAACTATTACAAAAAAGAAAGAAAGAAAGAAAGAAAGAAAGAAAGAAAGAAAGAAAGAAA
>NW_021604636.1:10692830-10707001 GCF_004785775.1 Grammomys surdaster | reverse complement strand
AAGAAAGAAAGAAAGAAAGAAAGAAAGAAAGAAAGAAAGAAAGAAAGAAAATCAAAATATGGAGAAAAACTTGGAAACTCTGAAACTAGATTAACAAAGAAAAAGAATTCTGTATCATTACATTCTTTTAGGAGAACACGCTTAAAGAGGGTTTTATGTAAGAATTATTTTTGCGAAAACGAGCTTAGAAAAGAGAGACATAACAATTTTGCCTCCTTCATATTACCGTTTTCCATTTGCTAGAATATGCATTAAGTTATTCCAGCTGGAGACTCGGCTTTGGTTACTGATAGGGAAATTGTGCTGTATCCCCTGGAGGGCAGGTTCCAATCCTTGGCTCACCACATACTCTTCTACATGCTGCATATGTGCAATAGGATCAAAAGATGTTGCTCCTTAAGAGAATGTTTGGTAGCTCCTGAGCCTCAGCCCTAGATGGCTAAGATCTGTTCTAGTAAGGCAGATGCCTATAAAAATAAAGCACTGACTGGAGAGCTTCTCTCCAAGCACTCATTAAAAGGTAAAGCTTCTTGGGCTGGGAGTCACGTCAATCATCGTTTTCCTGCAAACCCAAAGCCGCCTTTTTCTCTGTTAGAAGCTGTTATCATCTTCAAAGCCATATCAAAAGTGTTTGTTCTGTGCTTTGATTTCACCCACATGGTGAATTCAAAGGAGACTTGAGAGTGGAGAGAGGGACCATTTCAGATGTGTGAGCATTTGTCTTTCCATGTTTGTAAACGTGATTTAAGTGCCTGACATCTAATAAAAAATCTCTTTAAATGTAGTCGAATTTTGTTTCCATTGAAACATAGCAACTCTGTTTCAAAGTGTTGGGGGCTGAGGCATCATAATCTTCAGCACAAAGCCTGGAACCTTTGTATGATGACAGTATGATGGGGACTCACCTCAAAGAGTCTTTTCTCTTTTTACACTTGATGCTGTCAATAAAAACAAACAAAGTATGCTCTTTTCCAGTGACAATTTTGAAATTCCTGGCACAAATAGCCAATTTTTTCTTGAAAGGGGAAAAGTCATTAGAAAGACAATGTTACTTAAGGTCCATTTTGCATTGAGAATATTTGACACCATTCACCAGAGATAAACAGATGCATGTGATTTACATATGAAAACCTATCAGATCATGTGAAAATTTGTATGTGAACTGCTTCATTCACGGAATTAGCCTATGGTAATTTCTCATTATATGAAAGAGAACATGATTACTAAAAGCCTCTAAATAAATATTAATGTATTTATAGTGTTTAGGATAAATAAAATATTTAGAGAGAGCTACGCAAAGAATCACTTAAAAGTATGGTTGCTACATCGTGCTCTTTGTGTGAAGAGCAAACAGGTAAATAACAAATAAATTTAAACTAAATTTGGTAATGATTTGAAACAAATGATTTTAAAGCTTCCTCTGCGGCTCAAATATTTTGAGCACTGAGAGGGAGGGAATAAACTGCAAAATAGATGAGAGCTGTGCAGAGGAGTGACCTTTGTTATTGTTAGGTAGTCCCTTACACAGCTCATCAAAACAGAGCAAAGAAGAAAACCAGAAAAAAAGAAAGAAAGAAAGAAAGAAAGAGAGAGAGAGAGAGAGAGAGAGAGAGAGAGAGGGAGGGAGGGAGGGAGAGAGAGAGGGAGAGAGAAAGGAAGGAAGGAAGGAAGGAAGGGAAGACCCTGAGCTGGAGAAGTGTCAATTAGGAAATAAGATGGTAAAATTTGGACTAACACTTTTCATCTATACATGGGTTAAGGGCTATTATTTGCGGTTTGATTTTTTTTTTCTTTACTGTGGAACAGTGCAACAATTGGTACAGTGAAAACTTCACATGTAAAAACACTTTAAAGGTTGAGCTAAGTCATTTTCTGATATTTGTACCCAAGTATACAAAGAACATTAATTATGACCCCTTTGGATTCTATAGAGAAATGACCAGGCCTTGTCCATAAGCATTGCATGTAGCAAGTGTACAACTGTCAGAGTGGCAGGTATAGTTATAACTGACTGCAGACATTAGGTACAGTGTGACATTTCTGCAAATCACTTTCAGATGTCCTACTCATTCACCTCTACCCGTTTCTCCCTACAATGTGGACACACACTATTGGTTCTGAATGCCTATTCTGTGTAGAAGTTCTCTGAGTTGTGTCGCCTTTGGTTTCTGGTCAGAGGCAGCTCCCTTCTTCCACTACATGGGTCCTGGTAATAGATTTTAGGTTGACAGTCTTGTCCCCAAGCACTTCTACTCATGGACCTATCTCAGTGGCCTAGAAGACCACATATAAAATTTATACATACAAATGCTGCCTTTCAACACTCTTTCCTTTAGTATTATTTCTAAATTTGCCATATGTGATATTTTACTGTGTTTGGAAGCACTACTGAACTAAGACAAGGTAAAATCTTAATTCTTCCAGAACCTAAGTCTTCCTAACTAGAAATAGTTTACAGAAGACTTCCTAATCCTCTAATTTCTAACTATTAACCCCTGTAAATTTTCATTAATCTATATTAATTGGAAGAAGCTTAATGTCAATTAAGAGGAAAGTATCTGAAAATATGTTATTTTGGAAAGAAATGGGGTTCTATTATTTCAAGTAGGTAAATTAGCTCACATTAACAAACTGTTATCCAGTATATATCCTTGACTTGTCTTAATGGTTTGTAATTAGCATATCAATTTTGTGGAAATGGATACTTTGATAGTACTTGACTGTGTTCAGAAAGTTTGTTCTACTGAGTACTTTCAAGGATCCTCTGGTGATTTATTTACATTATTAATTTACTTTCTCCAAAGAGAAAACTATTACTAATCAAGGTAAAAATAACATTATGTTCACCTTTGAGAAACCAGAAATTTTGGGTTCAGAGTCCATCTTAGAGAACCTGACCTAAGATTGAATCCAAGTTAACTAACAGGACGGTTTCTAGGTTAACCCTAAACAAGACCTGCATCTAACACCAGTTTCCAGATTATTCCCCCAAGAAATCTGCACCCCAAGGTTACAAGCTTACCCCTGACACTTCACTTCCTAACAACCCCCAATCAGGAAAAATGCAGACGTTAAGTTTATGGTTGACTCTCAACACCAGCCAATCATGTTAAAGACCATAATGCACCACCCCATCAGATGTGTGCCAAGGAAGATACCCATTTCGTGTCTCTTTAAATGCTAGCCTGAAACTAATCTTAGTGCTGCCCCCTCTCATTCTCCTGTGTCAGAGACAATAGTGTTGTCCAAGCTTGAGCTTGAAAAAAGACTCTAATATTATTGCATTGGAATCGGCTCTTTGGTGGTCTTTTCAGGGTTCATAAATGTTTCCTGGTACAACACTTTCAGACAGATAGTGAGATATAAATTAGTGTAATACAAATTGTTAAAATTTTCTCTGCTCCTTACACTTTAGTTGTAATATTAAACTTTTGCTAAGGTTGGATTCATTTTCGAATTTGTAAGGTAGGTTGTAGTGATGGGAAGGAGGTACCTCCTATGGATTTCATATTATTTTCTCTGAAATAAAGAGAATGGCTTCATTTGTTTTCTCACAACTAATAACCAGTACTTGAGAGATGGTTAGTGGTGAGATAAAATATAAATGTCCAAAATTAGAGATTTTGAAGAAAAGAAAGATATATTTGGATGCTGTTCTTTGAACTGATTTTTAGGACTTCCTGGTCCAGTGCCTGATATTGAATTAATACACATACTGAAAAAATAATTCAGCTCTAAGATTGGTAAAACAATTTATTTTGCATCATGGTTCTACAAGCAGACCCTGCTTCCAGTGTAACAAGTATAGCATACTCCCTTTTGTGCTTCATTGTATTTAAGATTATAAGTATTTCATAAATATGAACTATAAAACAAATACAGGTGATTTGCAGTAAGTGAGAGGGAGATAAACTATATTTTAGATGTGGAAGATCATGGTATATGCCTGAAAACTCTCTTATAGTTAACTGAATTATTTACGATGTGTGCAGCACACATCAGCTTTGCCTCTGATGAAGTCATATACTACAGCCATGCGTTGCATGTTCTTGTGATTTACAGCTACTGCTTGAGTTTTTCCCTAAGTTTTCCACAGCATTCTTCTTTCGAGCTGCCTTCTCTCCCTTGCTGTAATCAAGAGTGAGGCCAAATCCTATTCCTCCATCATCTCTGCCTTTCTGGATAAATGCATTTCTTTTTAAGATACTCATTTGTTAAAACATGCCTTATTCCAGAGGAATTTGTGTTATACTAATTTACATCTCACTGTCTGAAAGGGTTGTACCAGGAAACATTTATGAACCCCCCCAAAAAAACTAAGGATTGAACTTTGATTCTAGCCACTCCTCAGAGGCCTTGGTTTGCAAACATTTTGTTAAATCCTGGTTCTGAGTCCCTCCTTTGTCTTCATGCATTCCCAAGTACACAACTACTGTGTACATTTATGTATCTTGCCTGGTTATGGATGGTGCCTAAGAGAAATAATGCTTTACTGTACCCTTCTTTCTGGTAATCATGATTTATTGTATGTATATATTTGTTATTTTTAGGTTCTTATATTTTCCCACTGGTTTACTCTAATTCTTTTCTGTTTGAAGCACTTACTTTTTAGGTTACCCAATTTAGATATAGAAATCCTTCTTTCCTCAGAGGTCTTCAAGAGTCTGACATATTCAGAGGCAGATGCTCACAACTGATAAGGGGGTTCCCAATAGAGGAGTTAGAGTGAAGGACATTGGAGCTGAAAGGGTTTGTGGCCCCATGAGGAGAGCAACAATACCAACCAACCACAGCTCCCAGGGTCTAAACCTGGGAGCACTTAGGGAGTGATCCAGGGCTTCAGCTGAATATGTAAGAGTGGAGGGCCCTGCTGGGCATAGGTGGAAGAAGAGATCCTTGACTTTGTGAAGGCTGGACGCCCCAGGGGTTGGGAATTTTGAGGGTGGGGAGGTGGGAGTGGGGGGGTAGGCAGGGGTTACATCCACAGAGAAGAAGGAGGAGGGGTGAGGGGATAGGGGGTTCCTGGGGGGGGGGGATGGGGTAAGGGAACAACATATGAAATATAATTAAAACATCCAATAAAAAAAGGAAAAAAAACATTGAAAATAAATAATATATAGATCTGATACAATAAAAAAAGAAATCCTTCTTAATGTATTTGAAAAATGAGTCATATTCAGAGTGTGTATATTTTTAACTCCTTTGACCTTATTAAAAGAAAAAATACTAACTGAGCAAAGTAGCTATTTATGGGTGTTTTTCTATATTAATGTATATGTTAAAATCTGGTAAATTTAGGTAGACTTTATTTAGCTTTTTATAGTTATAGGACAATTATTGGCAATTTTTGATAATTCATCAAATGCTTTACTGCTGTGTTCTCAAAATTATATAAATTAAATGAATCAGAGTAGAGTGCAAAAAGAATATGTGTTTTTGAAGGAAATATATGCATGTTACATAACAAAGCATTGTCATAGTAATATATTATAAAGTTTCATTAACTAGTTCAATAAGAAAGAACAATTCATATTTCTTAACTTACATTTAGTTTCACTTTATGTTTTAAAACAAATTTGAGACTAGAAATGTACAATGGAATGGAGAAGAGATTTTCCATGAGTAGGGTGTCACTATACACTTGTGCTTACTCTAGAATTATAGATAAACCAGACTGGCTTCAACTTTGATTCGCCTGCTTCTGTTTCTCAAGTGCTAAAACTTCATCATGCATTCTCATTCTGTTCTTGTGGAAGACTTTTTTCAGGAGTCTGTTATTTTAATTCTTATCCCAATCATGGGGGCCATCACTCTAATGATGCAATTAATGCCCAGAAGATCTAAATTTCTAATGCTTTATTGTGAGGTGGGCAGACCTCACTTTGTTGCACTCTCTGCTATGCAATTCTACAGCTTAAGAGATCCTCCTGCTTCCTTCCAGATGCCTCAGACTACAGTGGTCCCAAATCAAACCTTTCTTCCTTTGACTTCTTCACTTAATATCTAAGTAATTTATCATAAAATCTCAGGTCAGAAGACATTGTACATTATGTTATTAATTGTTCTTTCTCTCTCTCTCTGTCTCTGTCTGTCTTACTCGGTCTCTCTCTCTGTCTCTCTGGCTCCCTCTGTCTGTCTCTCTTTGCTATCTTCATAGTAAAATCATAGAAAATTATGTTTTTAAAAATTTATTGATTCTTTTAATTTGTCCTAATATATTCATATATTTCTGTGTGCAACGGACAGTTTTAAATTATGTTTTGCCTTTTGGCAAATAACCAAATAGAATAGTGTAGAATTTCCTGCCCTCTAATACCTTACTTACGCTACCAGGTAAATGTTCCTTTGAATCAGATATATGGCCAATGTCCAAAAATGTAACTGACAAATAGCCACCTATACTGTTCTAAACTTTCTTTCCACATACATAACCAAGCTTACCCTTTTACAATCTGTGCCAGATTACCTCCTCAGTCTGGGCCTCTGCCCACAAATCCTTATGGTTGAAAAACTGATTCACAGAAATATCTTAAGTTTCACTAAGTCCAACATATATCTTCAGCTCTAGCTTATGATCTTATCTCATTTTTCTATTTTTTTTTATATTGAAGAAAGTTCCTAGATGTCAGAAATCCAGAGATGAGTAACAAAAAATGGAAATGAGCAGTGTTAACTGAACCTCTACGACTGAAGCTCACAGAGTATTAGGCTTGTCCAGCCCTTTTGTTTATCTATCAAACAATGTGGATGGTACTTGTATATCTATAAACTGTATAGTTGCAATGTATTTATTTTTTATCAAGAGTTTTTCTGTTACTAAATATGGTAAGAAATAGTGAAATGCTTAAAGGCCTTTCTGTTTATGAATTAAATGCATGAATCAGTTCTAAAATACTCATATGGCATGTCCCAGGAATATTACAACAAATTTAAAATTTATTCACATTTTATGGAAAAAATATATATCACATGAAGCTATACAATAATATCAATAGTAATATTTTACCAGAGGATATACCAATCTCAAAACTCACATGAAAGTTAAATTTATATATTTCTTTGAATATGAAGAACTATGCTATCAAACATACAAATAAACCAAACTAAAATACGAGTTAATAGGATATGAAATGTGATATATGCACATTTCTATGGACACACTGGGCAGTTATGATTGTGGAAACAGGATGTAGACTTGGGTAGTTTTTTTCCACTCCCTCACATGTCCTATGAGTGTTAATAATATTCCTCAGACCCCTCTTGGATACCAGTGTATTAGTGGAATGAAATATTTTTGCCTATAATTTGGCCTCTATTGTAGTTCATGGTAGTGGAGGGCCATTGGTTAAGAAGACAATCAAATTTGAGAAGCTGCACTTTGCGAACACCTTAGCTTCCAAACTAATGGCCAGAAGAGAAAGACTCGAGGGTAATGAGAGGCTGAGGCACCTAGAGATTTTCAATTATGTTTGGTGAATAGATTTTTCTCATGACGCAAACCATTTCTATTGTAAAAGACCTGATCATGTAAGTGAGTTTGAGGAAAAGGCCAGGGTAGACCATTTGGAAGAGAAGAAATGAAAATAAAAGGTCACAAAAGTCCAGAATAAAAAAGCTCTTTAAAGAAAGTAAGAATAACAAAATTCTCATATTTAAAACATCCCTCGGCCTTACAGAACATTCTGATCTTATTATATACTTATTTCCCTTGTCAGTCGAAGTCTTTAACTTCTCTTCCAAATTTGAAGGAGACATAATTGTGATTATCAGACTTCACTCTCTACCACCAAATACTGATTCTAGTGACATACTGGCTACAAATAACTTTCTTGGGTAACACACACTCCCCCACTGTTACATTTCAATAGCTCAAATTGGCAAATAGAAAGGGATACAACCTAGGCAAATTCTCATGGAAAAGTTGATGTGGGAGAGGAACCATTGGTGAGTCTCACAGCTTTGTCAGGGCTAGTGAGACACCAGCTAGCATGGCACAGCCTTAAACAAACAAAGATTCCACACAAGTCTCTGATTTTCTCACCAGCTACTTTTTAAAAATCATTTCTGTTTCTTTAAGATCATAGTACACTCTTTCCTGAGGTTTCCTGAGTCCTGAGAGTAGGTATTTGATAGAGCCATTCTATTTACGGCTGAGCGTTACAAAGTCTTTAACTCTGCAGAATATCTGGCTGTGGGTCTCTGCATCTGTTCCCATCTGTACCAGAAGGAAGTTTCTCTGATGATGGCTGAGCAAGACACTTATTTATGAGTATACAATTATTATATCATTCTTGCCTTCCCTTCTCTCTGTTTAAATCCTCTGACATGCCCCTCTCTGTTCTCTTTCAAATTTATGGCCTCTGTTTTCATTGATTGTTATTATATGCCTAAATGTGTGTATATACACACATGAATTATATATGTATGTACACATACATCATGTACCTTACATAAGTACTCATAAGCATAACCTGATCAGTCTGTACATTACTTATATGTCTCTTTCCAGGGCTGTATCATGGAGGAACTGCAGAAATGACAGTGAAACAGAAAGATTGTCCATTGCTGGGGTACAAAGGTGAGGAGTCACTAGAGAGGAGATAAGCATGCCAGTCACTTTGAAAACAAAACAGAGGGATTTTTTTCTATTTCTCAAAATTCAACTTGAGAAAACTACTTCCTTGAAATAATATGAATTTGTATCCAAAAATGAAACTTTGTATTCTCAGGTGGGATGTTTGAGTACTACTCCTGTTCTATTCATATTTCCCCATGTATATGCCTGTCCTCAGCTTTACCCCCCACACACACACACACAAACACACACACACACAGTGCCAGAGTTTTTGTATAATTCTTTAATTTTCAAGAGTAGCTTAATGGTAATATTACACTGTAGACTTACACAAGAAGTCATTTTAACATTGTAGTTTTAATATGAGCATCTAGACTCAAATACAGCTTGTCTTCAGAGGCACAAAACGGTAATTTCTCCATTAAGAAAAATAAATCAATTCAAAGGAATCAGAAATGATAGAGAAATTTTTGTATTTGGGTACTGATTCTTTTTAAAACTAATCTTAGAAATATTTTTAAAATTCTATGATTAAAATATGAGTATTTGTAATTAAAAATAGATCTTATTTTCTAGTCAAGGGAGGTTGAAACTTTGCTCATCTACCAACTTTATTCAGGATTATTTTAAATTGTACCAATTCTATTTATAATCCATGCAGTGTCTTGATCTTTAATTATGCTAAGCCTATTCTACTTCTTTTTCTTTTAATAGTTGATTATTGCATAAATCAATATGACAATGAATAAAGGTCATTTTACTGGTTGGAATACAAACTGAAAACTGGTGAATCACAGAAAAGGTACAGATTCTCCCACCGACTTCACAAACATGACTCAGCAAACATGACTCAGTTCCATTTCTATCCTGATCTTCTGAACAAAAAAACATTAACATTACAAAAGTGACTTTTACTAACAGTGAGAAAATTTGTGAATTTCTTTTAAATATTCAAATAGTCACAAAGCCAATAAAAGAAATAGAACTTATTCAAATTTAATCATTTTTTCTGCTTTCTTGAGTTTAGTGTAAGAGAAGAAACCTTGTGCAAGCCACATTATAAGGAAAGTGTCTTAGAATAGAGGTTGGATATTTACTTCTAGAAATATTAGTTGGAAAAAAGGAACATATTTCTATATTCTAGGCAAATAACAGGGGCCAAGAAAGACAATGCTGTATACTCCCAAATAATTTACAAGAATTTCTTTTTTCTGTTTCTAGACTTTTCTCTACTTCACTCTGTATAGAAAATCAATTATAGCAGTGTTAAATTCAACTCTTAGTTCTGAATGTGTTGCCAAGAGACCATAGCTCCACCATAGGGAGGAAGGCTAAAAATTTTATAGAAAAAGGGTCAGCCAAAGTTCAACTAGCTTTAGAAATATTTGGTGTAAAGGTTGAGGGGAAAAAAAAAGTTCACAAAAAAGAAGACTGGATTCTGCTCATCGACTGGGCAGTTTTATTTGATCAAGTGTGAGAATAAGAACTTGGTTTGCAGAATTGAAAAGGAGGAACTAGGCGGTTGTATACTGTCTCTGTGTGTACTTAGGCTGCATAGTCCTCCTGAGTCTCTCGATATATGATTCACACACTGTTTATTCTCTTGTGCTTTAGTTGCCCTCTTCCCGTATTTTAGGTTGTTGTATTTTCCATTTTCTTTATCTAATGTTTACTATCACTTCTCTTGTATAAATTTGAGTTTAATTTATACTTTTTCCTCATTATTTTCACACACATACACACACACACACACACACACACACACACACGTGTTATGTATACACATATATAACCTCTCATGGATCATTTTCTCAATGGTTTCTGTTGATTACATTTTTTCATATGTCTTTCAAATATTTGAGTTTATGGCATTTTGGTCTCATATCTGAATTTATTGTATTACTTAAGATATTTCTTTCATTATGACTCACAGTTGAGTAAGTACTGTTAGCTCAATCCCTTTTTATGGTTAACACAAAAGCTATTGTTAAAATAAATGTTAGGCTTACAGTGGTGAGGTTAAGAACAATTTTGGAAGGTAAAACAGAAGGCTTGCAGCTGTGTGAGAGATACTGAGTTAATTAGATAAGACTGAAGATAGGGCTCTAGTTAATACAACAAAAGCTCTCTTGCTAGGCTCTGGCTGCCTTCCACAAAGCTTTCGTCAATAGCCTGCAGACAGCACAATTGCCCCAGCCTCAGGTCAACATCTGAACTTTGTCGGCATTTAAACCTTTATAAATATCCATACATGTAATATATCTAACATTAATGCACTGAATTGTGGTTAAGTGAGGCTTCGAAGGAAACCTCTACCTATTCCAGGAAAACAACATTCCCAGACCATCCTTCTGATGAGTAGAGGGAGGAGCAAGGATACAACTGTGAGCATACCAGAGGCCCCTTTCCCATTACTCCTTGGTTCACTGCAGGCTAACAAGACCACAAGCTTCATGGGGATACTCTTGTCTTTATTTCTCCATCTTACTGGAGGACTGCTATGATTACTCATGAATCCTGTCTCATTTCTCTTATTTCATGGGTTTTGGAATCAAACTCATGTTGTCAAGTTCATGCAATAAGCAATTATATCTACTGAACCATCTCTACAGATTAGTTTCTGGGATTTTCTTCAATGTGTTGTGGCAATGTAGATTATGGCCCATGAGGGAAATCAAAAGTTGTTATAATACCAATCTGTGATTATTCATTTTTGAATGTTTTCCTTTTACATGCCATTCATCTGCTCATATATTCAGCAATAAAGTAAGTCATAGCGTTTTCTAATTCAATTTATTTACTTTTCAAGACTCCAGTTAGTTTTCCAGGCTTAGGTCAACTTTATCATGTTGCCAAATTTGATGCTACCATTGTAGCCTTTCTTTTATCCATTTCTTGGAAGTAGTCACACAGTCATTGACATTCCCAACACCTTAAAATCTCTTCAAAAACCTTGTTGTCTCTTAACTGAAGAATGAAGAAAATGTGATATACTTATACAATGAAGTATTATTCAATTATTACAAAAAAGAGACATCATTAAATTTTCAGGTAAATAGACGCAACAAGAAAAAAAATTCTGAATAAGGTAACCCAGACCTAGAAAGATAAATATCATGTGTAGCCATTTATAAGTGAGTATTAGCTGCTGTTAAGTAAATGATAATCAAGGAACAACCCACAGACCCAGAGCGGCTAGGTAAAGGGGAAAGCTCTAGAGAAGCATATAGATTTCCTTAGGAAGGGAAAATACAATAAATAGGTTTTATGGATATACTGGGGGAAAGTGGGAATGAGAACAGAAGGCAGGAGTTAGGGGACAGAGTGAGGAGAAAGTCAACTGGAGTTGGGGGGATGTTGGAGGTGGTGTGGAAATCTAGTACAGTGGAAATTTCCTGGAACCTTTCAGGATGACCCTATTGAGGACTCTTAGTAATGGAGGTTATGGAGTCTGAACTGACCATCTTTTGTAGCAAGACACGGCTTCCAGTTGTAGGTCTGAGCTACAAGCTGTTGAATCGTTGGTCAAGGTGGTCCCCTGAGATTCTTACACAACCCAGGTTCATACTAAATCATAGAGCCACTCTGAAAAAACTGACAGCAGGGTCCCATTGCTGTGGTAAATATCAACACAATTCATAGAACAAATAGAGAGGTGCAATGGGTACCTTCCTGGAGTTTTCACCCTAAGTTGTAGTTCACCACTAAGTTTTGGTATGCGAAGGTTGTCTGCAGGCTACTGAAGGAGAAACCTGAACACAAACCCAGCTAGAAAATCTGCAACCTACAATCTGTCATACCTACAGTATCAAGATCCACTTGAGGAATGATGGCTCAGAACTTATGGGAGTAGCCAATAAATGTCAGGTTTAACTTGAGGTCCATGCCATAAGAGGGAGCCCATGCCTGACACTGCATGGAGAGCCAGGAACCAGAGAGACTGGATAGCCAGAAATTTAGGATAGAGCCAAACATGACTGGAAGAAAAAAAATCAATTAAATGATTCCTAATGATATTCTGTTATACTAGTAGATCATCGTCTTATCCAATCACCATCAGAGAGGCTTCCTCTGACAGCAGACAGGAGCAGGTACAGAGACTTACAGCTAGACATTACACAGAACAAGAATCTAAGATTAAGATTTCCACTGGTGTCACTGGGGATGGAGTATATCAAGGGAGCATGGCCCACTAAGTAAACATGGTTTATATGGGCTCACAGACAATGAAGTGGCAAGTATGTGGCCCACATGTGTCTGTACCAGGTCCTATGTGTATATGTTATGACAGCTTGGGGTGGGACGTGGTGCTTTTCTGAGACTCCTAAAAGTGTGAATGGGGGTGTTTCTGGCTTTTATCTGTCCTTGGAACTCTTCCTTATATTGAGTTGCCTTGTCTTGCCTCAGTATGAGAGGTTTTGCCTTGTCATATTGTGTCTTGTTTTGTCAAGTTTGGTTGTTGTCTCTTGGAGGGCAACCAGACGAGAGTGAATCTGAGGGAGAGGTGAGACAAAAGGAACTGGGAGGAGTGGAAGGGAAGGGAAACTGTTGTCAGTATGTATTGTAAGAGAGAAGAATCTATTTTAATTAAAACCAGTCCCTTTTCTGTGTGTTTCAGCTCTTCCTGCCAGTATTTGTGAATGGTCTGTCTACCCAGTTCCACATATTGGCAATGCGTATATGCTTTATTTATGTGTCAGTTTTCCTTTCTACCTAGACTCTTCTCCTTTATGATTCTTTACAATCTCTCTAGCTTTTCATCATCTCGACTCTCCTGATGTTGATCCTTCTATGATCAGGGTTGACAGCCCATTGACAGTATTTAGAATCACCCAGGAAATAAACCTTGCCACATGCCTTAGGTAGATTATCAATATTACGTTAACTGAAAGAAGGAAGATCCTTCTACAGTGAGTACCATAAGTATAATCTCTGGGGTCTTTGAGTAACTTTTACAAAGGAGAAAAGTAACTGAGCATAAACGTTCATCATTCTCTGCTTCCTGAGTGTTAATGCAATGTGACCAGCTGCCTCAAGTTCATGCTTCTGGGATTCCCTGCTCCCTGTAATTGTGAATTAAAGCAGACTTTTCCTCTTTTAAGTTTGCCTATTTGAGGTATTTTGTCACAGCAAAGAGAGAATCAACTAAGATACCCCTGAACTCCAAATTTATCTATCCAACTCTTTCTTTGACTGTTATACCTATATCTGAAAAATACCTACATATGTCTAAAATGAAACAAATTACTTAAACTTTATCAAACCAACTACAATAGCCTCACAAGGCTAGTTCATTGAATTTGCCTGCATCTTGTTACAGTGAAAGGCTCTGACATCGTTATTCACTGACACCTTTAAAATTTAATTCAATAAGAATTCTGCAAATTGACCAAGACTACTACAAAATATAACCAAAATATACCTTTAGTCTACTTCTCACCTCATTCTGTGGGATAATTTGAACACAAAATCCCAACCATTTTCACTTGGAACATTCCAGTATTTTTGTACAAGTAACCTACTTACACTGCTGCTGCTCCTGCTGCTGCTACTACTTTTCCCTCTCCCTCTCCCTCTCCCTCTCCCTCTCCCTCTC
>NW_021604636.1:10650244-10692430 GCF_004785775.1 Grammomys surdaster | reverse complement strand
CCCCCCCGCCCTCTCTGTCAGTGAAAACCCATCACCCTCGCCGCCGCGCCTGCCCCTCGGCCCTCCCCTCCCCCCCGCCCTTCCTTCCTCCCTCCTGTGCTCCCCCCCCCCTCCTCTTCTCCACAAAGTGTCAGTGTGAATGTGGGGGGGCATACTGATATCTATAGATGCTACTTCTATGGTTAGTTGATGACCTAACTGCACACCCTTCCTCTATGCTGATTTTTTTTCACTTACAGATATATCTATGCTAAAAGTCTCCTCCACAACAGTTTGTACTGACCTCTGAATGCTTTATGGAGTGCCTTCTCCTAGATCTTTGTATAAGTTTATCTCTGGCCTTCCATACACTTTTGCTCTTTCAACAATGACTGAATAATCATAATATTCATTCTTAAGTTACAAGACTGCACATTCTTTAAAAGGCATATCCCTTCTATCGTTGCTTACTACTTTAGTTATGATTAAATTCCTAATAATTTTTATAAAAATAAATTCATTTATTAATTATGTTTATTAAGTTTTGTCATGATGTATAGCTAATTTGCTTAAGGCAATTAATAAATATCTGTTGAGGGTACTGATGGTTGATTTCTAGTGGTAGAGTAAATATCTGGGCAATTTAAAGAGGTTTTATCTATTTCTGTCTATGAATAGATATGACATCTGTATTAAGAAACAGTCCCACAGGAAGTCTCAGCAGGAGGGTTAGATGCTATCTTTCCTCTTTCAAAGCAATCGTTTTTTGGTTGCCTACATGCACTTATGTATTTTTCATCAATTGAAAACATTAAATAGATTTATAGAGTGCCCAACTGTGTAATGTACTCTATTTCTTTGCACTGAAATATAAAATAGAAATTTGTGCTTCTATTAATTTTACTGGAATGTAGTTTGAATAAAACTAAATTTTCTCCTTTTGAAGTTTAACTCCACATGATATGGTTCAATTTATCAAAGCTATTTTAATAATGCAGACCAATTAAATCTGACAGTTTATTCACAGTAGTTTCTTATGTGATAGTAGCTCAGATATATTGCATTAAAAAGACAATACAATATAGATTGTAGTATCAAGAACAATTTGAATTTGATAGGTTCTCTGCTTATCTACAGTTTCCCATTATTATATTTTATATGGATAGAGCTTAAAGAGGAGAAGATTGAGAAATTCTTTGATTTTAGGAGACATATTTTAGTGATTTTTTACTATTATAAATGATAAGCAAGTTTCTAGGTAAAAATCTTAATTTTTCTTTTAGTATTTAGGTAGTCTCAGTTAAGTGAAAGAAAATAAGCCATACATGATGATGCATGCCTATCCTGTATCTCTTGGAAGGTTTAAGTAAGGAGGTAAGGAGTGCAAATTCAGCCTCACCTACAATTGTTAGTTTGAAGGTTGCTTGAGCGACATGAGATCCTAACTCCTATTCCCTAACTTAAGCTAAGAGATAGAGAAGAAGAGGTATAGTCCTTAAACAGTTTTAGTTAATGCATTTGTAAGATTTTCACTATTGAATAGTTTTTAAAACTTTGAGGTACATATGTTGCTGTTTTGTTGTGACAGATGTGGAGTATGAGGCACAGGTAAATGAATTATCCTTCTTCTCCATGAAAAGAAAGATTTGAATTAAGGGACTCTAGCTCTTTTGGCATGGTGGTCATTTGTCCTCTTTCAAACTGTCTACATATCCTTAATTGAGAATAACATCTTTGCTTATGCACTGACCAGGGTCAGTGCAAGTATGCACAGCTATTTGCAGAAATCTCTGATAACTTACAACATTGATACCATTATTGCATACTCTCAAGTACTTTCTACTTCATAAGAAAACTCTCTGGATTATAAACTCAAAGAAAGGAAAAACTGTGTCATTATTATTCTGGTATTTACTATAGGTAACTAGTATGAGGAGGACAATTAATAAAAATAAATGATATGCTTATGTGTTTCTTTAAATATCTAAGTTGCAAGTTGATGTGTCTCATGTCTAAGTTCTGGATTTGGTATATGTTAGAATACTTGTTAAGTACCCTGGGAATTATCATTTAAGGGTATACATGGACATTTACTGCTGGTTCTTATCTGCATTGCCCATGATAGAGAAAACAAAAATGACAGAGGATCTAGTAGCTATCTTGTAGCACCAATTAGGTAGAAAAAATAAATCAAATAATTTGAATTAGATTCAATAATCTTTTTACTTCTAATGTTCATTGACTTTGCAATTGTGAACAAGTGAACTTTTCTTTAGTAAGCCATTTGTATATATTTATTTTGTTGGATACTTTTGGCAAATCTGACTATGGCCTCCATAAGAATGAACTGAGTGAATTAAAATAACAAACATTCTATAGATAGGTACCTTTTCTGCATTTCATACTCTTCACAGTATATTGGGCCAGAAAATGTAATAAAATCTCTACAGTGGAACTGTAGAAACAGTGGCTGTGAGCTGCCGTTGGGTACTGGGATTTGAAAGCAGCCATTGCTCTTAACTGCAGACCCATCTTCTCACCCCTTGAATGTTTTTAATGAATTATTAGATGTAGAATATATCTCATGAATAAATGCACCTGGATTTGTAAATTTATTTGTTTGTTTTTGATATGAATCATGTATCTCTTTATCAAAGTATTCATAAATTATCATGAAGTATTTAGAAAACAAAGTACAATAGAAACCCAAACATAAAAACTGTAATTTGATCAAATATGTACAACAAGGTTATCAAAGATTAACCAAAGTTTTCATTGCCTCCAAGTTTATTCAAGGTTTTGCAAAATATCTTTTTTTACCTTTAACAATTTTGAAAAATGGATATTAGGAAGATTTTAATATATAATATTAGTTTTTTGATAATTTTATACATGTTTTATTCTTATTTTTCCTCCTTCTCCCAACTTTTACCAAATTCCCTCTCCCTTTCTAGCCAAGATGTGGTTCTTCTCTTTCTATTTCTTTTCACAGGACCAATTGATGTTTCTGCATTTCCAACTAGAGTCTGTTTATGCCCCTTATCTTGGAACCTCATTGTCAGAAAGAGTAATGTATATGACCAATATAAGAATTTAAAAAGTCCTTTGAAATAAATTAGGAAAACAGGAAGGTGAACATGACTGGAAGATAATCCAAAGGAGAGGACTGCACAAGCAGAGAAGTATTGAATCCAGGATAGACAATTGTTCGTAAACAGATAGATCCCAACCTGAACTCATATCCAGTTCTATCACACTACAAGAATATTAGGAACATATTGTGATATGTAGGAAAGTCAAGACCATTGATTTAGATAAAGTGGAATACAACTAATTTTTAAGAAATTATATAGCTATTGAATTTCAATTCCTATAAGACAACCATGCAAACAGACATATAAAAATAAAATCTTACAGCAGGAAAAAGAGAATTAATAAAATAAATATAAATGAACTCCATTATTGAACAATAAAAGTGCCTGCTATCTTTGACTAATTTACAATGAGATGTAAAAACAAACATGTAAGCAAAGAGTGAAATATGATGAGAAGAGATAATTTCTCAACATTTGGGGGGAAAGGTTGACTACACTAACTATTCCAGTAAAATGAATATGAAGACTTAAAATTGCTGACTGCAAAGACAGAGAACCACACCTTTATTCAGGTAACACCAGCGCCACTACTGCTGAAATTATAAGGCAGTAGATACAGTAGCAGGGCATTTTCTTAAAATATTCCCTCTTGGTGGATTTTTTTTCTTTGATGAGTATGAAGTATTCTTCCCTATCTGTTCTGATAAATTTTTGATTGAAAGTCTATTTTATTAGATATTAGAATGGCTACTCCAGCTTGGCTCTTGGGTCTGTTTGCTTGGAAAATCTTTTTCTTGCCCTCTACTCTGAAATAATATCTATCTTTGCTTCTAAGGTGTGTTTTCTGTATGCATCATAATGATGGATTCTGTTTTTGTGTCCATTCTGTTAGTCTGTGTCTTTTTATTAGGAAATTGAGTTCACTGATGTTGAGAAATACTAATGACCAATGATTGTTAATTCCTGTTATTTCAGGTTGGAGAGCTCACACGTGTGTGCGTGTGTGCGTGCGTGTATGCGTGTGTGTGTGTGTGTGTGTGTGTCTTTTCCTTTTCTTATATTCTTGATTGATTGTGTGTGTGCTTGTCTTCTTTTGGTTGTGCTGGTGCCCAATTATTTTTTCCATGTATTTTCTATGTCTCTCTATTGAATCACATATCATGCAATCTTTTTCATATTGTTTGTTCCTAACAAGTCTCTAAATCTTACATCCTGATTGCAGTGGTTATTCTTAAACAGAAAATTAATAAGAAATAGCCTGAAGCTCACAATGGCAATATATATATATATATGTATATATATATATATATATATATATAATTATTTTGATTAACCTTGTGTGTCATGTATCATCTCTTTACTACCAATGACAGTTCCTTCTGTGTTGACGTTCATTAACAGTCTCTCACATAGTAAGCGAAATTGAGCTAAAAGTATATATTTTTAAATAGGCTTTTAACATTGCACCCCAACTTTGTATATAAAGAAGTATGTACATTCACCTAACTTTTGATAAAGTTAATTGTGACCTAATGTTTATGAAACAATTAATTGTTATAAATTAAATTATGTTGTTAAAGTTTTGTAAAAATTGATTGAATTATCACAAAATAGCTATCAACAAAAATATACTGAAGCTAAACTACCATTCATAATAACAAGCTTATAATGTTAAAATTGTATCTTGAAAATACAAATATAAAGCTATAAGTATTCCTACTTATGATGTGTTGTTTTCTGGAGAGTCATAAACAAATATATTCTCATTTCCAGTTTTGCCATATATCATGTTTGTATCTCTATTCATTAAGTTAGTCTTTCTTTCTTTCTTTTTTTTTTTCGAGACAGGGTTTCTCTGTGTAGCCCTGGCTTCATGGAACTCACTCTGTAGACCAGGCTGGCCTCAAACTCAGAAATCTGCCTGCCTCTCCCTCGCAAGTGCTGGGATTAAAGGCGTGTGCCATAACTGCCAGGCTAAATTAGTAATTTTCTTAAGAGATGCAAATAGTCATCTATTTATCTCAAAATACCAATGACAGAGTAAATCAACCATTTCACCAAAGTGCAATTTAGTGAATTAATGAGGTTTCTCATAGTAATATGAGTGATAGGTCACAAATAGACTTGTTGATGATTTGAAGAAACAGAAAACCCATTGTAGTATGAGTGACAACTCATGGGAACTATATCCTGGAACTCCCGGGAGAACCTGTAGGAGGTTTGGCCATTGAAATATCTTCTTTCCACAGAGATGGAAACTGCTTGTATATTATCCTGGAGTGGGATTAAATCTTGAAGATTTCAGGAACTTCCTGAGATGAAATTTGTTTACTTCTTGAATTCTATGGTTTTCTTTACTTCCACCAGCAAAAAAAAGTTTAAACTCAGAGAATACTGCTAGTTAATTAGTATCATACAAGAATTTTATTAAATTGTTTTGTTTTTTAAATTCAGCCAGAACATTGTTTCATTTAATAGAAAATACTTTGTCTATGTAGAGTATTTAACTATGATTATATACTAAATATTGATATATATAGTCTTTGGGTTCTGATCAATATTTTATATTGTTACTGAACATGTTAATTAAAATTGATGGTAAAAAAGTATAAATGTATATAAAAGTTAACTATAGGCCAGATTCCACCTGAAAAAAATCCCATGAATTAAGAATTCAAAATAATTTTTCAATGTTTTTGTAGTGGCAAAATTTCTTATTGTTAGATTACTCATAATAGAGTGCTCTATATTCTATTTATATTTTCAACTTGTATTGATTTGATTATATTAACATTATTTCTAAAACTACTTGTGTGTGATTACATTCTACAGTTACATTAATGTTTAAACAATGATGGGATGCAACCATGTTGTAACTTTCTAATATTTAATATGTTTGTCATTACATAACTACTTGAACTAAGAGTGTTGGAAGCAAGAGGTTAATGAAGGTAGACCTGAATTCCTTTCCAGGCTTCTCGTCCTTTAAAAACCATATAATGACATAATTAATATAAATATTAATTATGCTAAAAAGTGCATCTAAGGAAACTTCAGCATAAAAAAAATGACACCTACTTTTTCAAGGTTAAAATGTAGACTTAGAGATAAAAGTTAGACATATGGTTTTACAGTTTACTTTTGCTTCCTCCTTGCTACAGGAAGTTCTTCTTGCCTATCATACTCTGGTGATTTAAATGAGAATGACCCTCATAATGTCATATGTTTCAAAAACTGGTCTCTTGTATATGAAACTATTTGGGAAGGATTTTGAGGAGAGGCATTGTTGGAGGTGATAAGTCACTGAGGACAGACATTGAAATTTCAAATAATTCACTTAATTCCAGTGTTCTCTCTATGCCTCTTGCTTGTGGATCAAGACATGAGATATCAGCTATCCTGGTCCTGGCATTTTTCTGCCATCAACGACTCTCACCCTCTGAAACCATAAGCCAAATTAAGTTTTTTTGTGAATTTCCTTACTAATGGTATGTTATCACAGCAATAGGAAAGCAGTAAATAAAATCACATAGTCTTAAAAATACAACTCTTTATTAGTTTATAATTTGTACAGTTAATAGTTTGTGAAGGTATGATTTCTTTTGGTAATAACTATTCTGATTGTCCCTACACACAGACTTCAATTACAGGTCAATATACAGTTATTTTGATAATTATGTAAAAAGAGACATTAGAGAAAGTCAGAGAGTATCTCTCACCACTTGAACTCTCTTTCTCTCTCTCTCTCTCTTCTTTTTGTATGGAGTGGAGTTTACTTAGGGCATGTGGAGTTCTGAAGGGAGCACACACATGCAGAGACAGAGAAAGAGAGAGAGAAAGAAAGAGGGGGAGAGAAGGAGGAGGAAGAGGAGGAGGAAGAGGAGGAAGAGGAGGAGGAGGAAGAGAAAGGTAGGCCAGGAACATGTGGACAGAGGGGGAGGAAGAAGGGAGAAAGGGGTCAGTGAGAGAAGAAGCAAAGAGTAATAGAATAAGAACATCACTTGAACTTTCTAAAACTATGGAATAACAAGGTCTGAAAAATGGGTAGATTACTAAGGCATTATCTTTATTATAAATTTTAGAACACCTTTGAGCTACAGAGAACTTGAAAGATGAAGACAATTCTTTGGATGTATTGTGTAATAAAATTGGCTCATAGACAAAACTTTAAATTACAACATAATTTTAACCTAGTATTAACATAAAACACGATATGAAATAGATGGTCATTATTTGAAAACTGTAAATTAACCAATTGCATTATTGAAATATAAATAGTTACTAATATATATTTAATATTTGGAAAATAAGATCATACAGTGTGCCAAAAGAGTAATTGACTAAAAACTTACTTTTTTCAGAAATATAATTAGAAAATAACTTTTCACTCTCAAACAGTAATTTCATTCTTCTTTCTTTCTTTCTTTCTTTCTTTCTTTCTTTCTTTCTTTCTTTCTTTCTTTCTTTCTTTCTTTCCTTATTTCTTTCTTTCTTTCTTTCTTTCTCTCTTCTTTGTCTTTGATAAAACTTAAACTTGACCTTTAATGGAAATTCATGAAAAAACAAAAACTGACATTTTCCTTATGTCTGTCTCAGAAACATGCATTCAACATCAGAAGAAATGTGTGTTCTGTTACAGACAGAAAAATCTTGACACTTACAAAAAATAGTTCAGGAAGACTTATTAATGGGAGCTCTGATGATTGAGTTTTACAGTGTATGAGAGACCGTGACTGTAACTCTGAGTAGAAGGCTAAGCACAGATTCCCAGCTGAGGAGGAGAGCAGGTGTTAGAAGCTCATGATGGACATGGGAGGTAAGCAGGATTCAGAGAAAAGTGACTTGACAAGACTAACGCTGAGGTAGACCAGATAAGGTCCATCACATGGTAAGGTGAAACATGGAATTTCTTAAGGCAGCTGCTTAGGATCACTATCACTGAAGTGTAGCATTGAGGATGAGACATAATATTGTTAACTTGCTTTTAATCCTTAAACATTTGAGTGCTGTATAACAATAATGAAAAGAGATAATATTAAACAATAATAAAAAGTTAAATGGTTCAGAAAACATATTTTAGTAATAATCAGAAAATGATTAATAACTTACACAGAGTTGAATGGATAAAATCCCTACTAAAGCCAAGTACTGTAATGAGATATTTCACTACGTGGTCAAAGACAAAGGTATTCATTGGTATAAAAGGGAAAGGTTGGAACACAAAATGTTAATTGGGTTTCAGATAGTAATGACTTTTCCTGAGGTTGCAGGTTGAATATAGATTCTGTTGTCTTGGCCTAGAGCCATTCATGTAACATTTTAACAGAAAACTGTCTGTATTTTTTCCATACCTGGAGACCTTGTGTGTAGATGATAGAATAATATGGCTCACTATCAATGCAGTAGAGCAGTGAGAATGAAACATAGTATTGTTAACTATTGTCAGCATTACTCTGAGTATTAAAACAAGGGAGAAAATGAAGATGTACATGACTTGAATTTAGTCAGATAATCTAATTTGGTTAGGTATTTTGTTACTTAGAGTACAAAATGTTCAGGAATATTATTCTTATTCTCTGAGTTCATTTTAAAGTTTTACTTAACTTTGTTGTTCACCTTAAGTTTTAGAAGAATTGAAGCAGAGCATCAGTATTGAAGGTATTTCATAGATCTTTCTTGAAGATTTATAGACAATTAGATATTGTTCTAAAGTTAAAGAAACCGGTAGATTTTTATAATTTTGAAATCACATAACAATTGTGCTTATGAGCTTATCGATACTTTTATTATAAATTGATTTTCCTATATTTTTCTGGTGCTGGGAAATAAACTTAGGATATTATGTTGTGAGGCTATATGATATCGTCTTGGCTCAGTTTTCAGATTTCCTTAAACAAATATCAAATTTCACCTTGAAGTATATCTTCTCTTGATTATGTAAGTTTCTTATTTTCTTGGGAGACAAGGTGAAAATTAAAATATAATTCAGTCTATAGAAATTACAGTGATTCTCTATAGCATTCTAAGCACCCTATGTCACGAGTTTTTAAAGATCAACTTCATTCGATATTTCTTGGCATTAAAAACACAGTACATCGGCATCTCTATCCACATTACAGTCCTGTTATGGATTCTGTTTGCAACTCCACTGCTGCCTTCAATATGTGCGTTTACATTTAAGTTAACATCTAGAGTTGGATAAGACGTTTTGGAACACTTTACATTTAGTAGTAAAGAGAAGACATTTGATATTTATTCGCACTCTGCTCACCACCAGTAATTTGCAGATCTAAAATCACATCACATTCTGTCTCACATACAGTGGCATTTCTTATGTATCCTCTTTCATATTTTACTATTATTAAGCCAATAGTGTTGGACTACCATCTCCCTTGAAGTCCAGAAGGAGAAATATAAAAAGAAAATAAAAGTCCAGAATATTTAAGACATAGATATAAATCAAATTATAACATTTTATAATTATCTTATAGTATAAAAAACGGTAGAAATAACAGTATGACTCAATGCCTGCTCAGTCACAATAAGTGTCTTCATAAAAATGCCACTGAAACATAAAACAGGCCTCCATTTCTTTCCATGAATACTCTGCATATGCTCAAGGCCCTAGCTGTAAAACATAAAGTTGATTACTAAACTTACTGAACATCTGAAAGCCAATAGAAGTATCTGAACCTATTATTAGTACCAGAGCCTCCTAGAATGTTTATGTATACTTTAAGAAATTCATGAACTGAAAACTGATTGAGAAAAGTGCTATGTGAACAAAGAATGTTGTGCTTCAGTATGCATTGTTTATGAAAATAAAAAAATAAAAATGGACAAGAAGCATTTATTCTAGCTGAGTACTGCAGTGTAGGCCTACAACTCTGTATTGGAGAGGATGGAGGAGGAGAGTCTCTGAGTTGCAAGGAAGTCTAGATCATACACCAAAACCCTGCTTCTCAAAACAGAATATACAAAAGCAGAAGAGGGTGTTACCTATTTTGCATTCTTACTAAAAGCAAACCAGACAGAATGTGCATCGAGTACCAGTATTAGTTATTAAAAAAGAATGAAAAAAATTTCATTCCCCCTTAACACATCCATTTGCTTTACAACATCGGCCATTCCTTCTCTATGTCTTTGCTTATAGCCATTTAATTTTCAATGTGTCCAGTTCTTCTGCTCTCTCTTCAATGTATTTTTATTTCCTTGTCTTACACTACTGTTCTGTACACCCACTAATTATTCACCCTTATCCCTTGGCCTAAGTCGTTAAATACATACTAACCCATGTATATTATGTGGTGCTGTTGGTGTCTTCGTGTTTGTATTCACATAAATTTCATTTTCCTTGGTTTGTGAATGCAGCAGTCTTTTTCTGGCAGTGTCTATGTGGCTCATTGTTGCACGCTGTTTCATGGTATATTTATAACATGTGTACTAGGATTGGTGAGTGTGTGGGATGCCTCCAACTCAGATGAGCCGACAGTGCTTTGATGAGTGTCCGTTTGGAAAGCTGACTACTCGGAGGTGGTCACAAGAACCGTGTAACAGGCTTATGTGAACTTCATTAATTAACTCTAGATTCTTTCTAAAACAGTAATACTTATTGGAACCACTTGTACTTCACATCTTCATTTATTTTTATGCTTCTACGCTTTAAACATTTTTACCATTGTTTGGTTTATAGATGTTCTTCACATTTAATTGGACCAGTGAATTTCAACACCACACGCTGAAGTATATATTTGGCTAATTTTTATTTACTTTATTTTTTTCCAGGTAGTATTTCTGCTCGAGGAAGCAACCAGCTTATAAATTGCATACCATTTCAAAGACTTCTCTTCATTCTGTTTGATATTGATCCATACGTTATTCTAGACTCTAGAATTTTTCTTCATGCATTTCAATATGAAAACACCCTTTACATAGAACTACTTAACTGTGATACAGAAGATCTCACAAGCACTGACTATGGAGAGGAAAGTGCTTAACTCATTACCATGACTTTTATCGTTGGAACTCACTTAAGGGATGTTTCCTCAAACTTGAATCACTACTACAGGTCTCTGTGGTTGTGCCTGCTCATGTTCAATGTTCAGCCCTTATATTTAGATTTTCCTCAGAGTAAGGGGGTAATACTATTCCTTTACCTACAAAGTAAATATATTTCTCAAGGATCTCTATGGAAAAATTTCTCACTGCTTTGTGGTGCTAAATGTTTCTTTTATTATTTATTATTATTAATTCCATTCATTTACATCTCAAATGATATCTGACCTCCCAGTTATCCCTCCACAAGCCTCCCCCATCTCACAACTTCCCTCTCCTCCCTCCCATTTGCGTCTATGAGGGTACTCACCCATCCACTGAACCTCTCCCACCGTACCCCTCCAGCTTCCCCCTATGCTGGAGCATCAGACCTCCACAGAACCAAGGGCCTCTTCTCCCATTGATGTCAGATAAGGCCATCCTCTATCTATTTGGAGACATTGATCTCTCCCTGTGCACTCCTTGGTTGGTGGTCTAGTCCCTAGGAGAATTGGGTGGTCCAACCAGGTGATGCTCTTCTTCCTATCTGGTTGCAATCCCCCTTGACTCCTCCAGTCCTTCCTGGACTCAGTCTGATGGTTGGCTCCAAGCATCCACATCTGCATTGGTCAGTTGCTGGCTGAACCTCCCAAGAAGCATTTAGGTATCTAGTTATTTCTTTTTTGAACTCTTTATTCTACCTACTTCCATCTGTACCCATACTGTCATTATAAAATGTTTTTATAATATGGCTTAGTTTCTGAAAAGTCAAATTTTAAAACTGATACAACTGTAGTTTGTCATTTTTTCTATATAATACATATAACTACAGCCTATTTTGACTAGCATTTCAGGAATATACACATATTAAGATCTAACATCTTTAGTGTATTGCATTTTCTTTTCTCTTTGTATACTATACACCTTCCTGAATTTACATCTACTTTCATTTCCTTTAAAATCTAATTTTTGAATAACATTGTAATGATTTGAATAAGTCCCCGGATGGTAGCACTGTACTGGGGGTGGGGGAGGTGGTTGTCTTGGTGGAGGAATCACATCAATGGAGATGGACTGAGATGAAGTGCCTCTAGCCACTTCCAGGTCCATTTCTCTGTTTTGGGGTTCTGGCTGAAGATGCGACCTCTCAGGTTCCTGCCTCAACCCACCCCACCATCCTTGCTACCAGTTACCATGCCTCCCTGTTAATAGATCTCTTTCTCTCTGCAACCATAAGCCAAAATAAACTCTTGATCTATTTTAGTTTATTTTAGTTGATAATGGTATTTTCTCACAAAAATAGAAAGTAACTACATTCCATTTTTGTTGTTTAAAATTTAGTTGCCTATTGTTAAAGAAACATCAAATTTTATTGTACCTTTTATTCTTATTATCTTAGGTTTAAAGAATAGTTATGAAATTTCATTAACTATTCCTGTAGCTTCCTACAATAAATACATTTATTACAAACAAATGAGAGATTCACTTTTTCTTTACAGTTTCTGTAGTTTTCTCAGTTAAAATTTTAAGACCCTATTTCATAGATACACCCACAGGTGTTTATATATGATGATTGATTAAAGATTAAATACTGTAGGAACATATTGATTTTTGCATACTTTGAATCTGAGCTTTTTTACTTAATATAGTCCATTTGAAATTTGCCCATTTCATTGCATAAAAAACAATTCCATGTTATTTTTCAGCAGTATTTAAATATACTGTTGCAAGACTTTCAAATAGTTTGTACATTTAATAACCTAAATATTTTTTGGTTGCACCAGTTTGAAGACATAAGAGACTATTAATATTCATAGACATTTATGTAAACATAGATAAACTTTGTAGCATTTGATTAAATAATAAAGAGTAAGATTTCTATGCACATCAAATGTCCAAACATATTAGAACCTGCAAAAAACTTCATAGTGATTGTGCCCTTACCCTCCCTTGAAAGTATATGGGAGGTCTGTTTTACAGTTCTACTGTCTAGTACTATCAGATATTTTCTGTTCATAGATGTAATACATACTTAGAAATTCAATAGAACATACTCAGAACTTTTCTAATGACCAGTGAATTTAGCATCTTTTCCTGAAATTACGTGTGACTTTTATAACATTATTTTTCTAAACACAGATATATCTAACTTCTTACCAAGAATCATTTATAATAGTTTTCTTTAAAAAATAGCCTCTGGTGTGTGTGTGTGTGTGTGTGTGTGTGTGTGTGTGTGTGTGTCTTTCTCTGTATCTGTTTTTGTCTCTCTCTTTCTCTTTCCTTTCTTCACGTCTTTTCATCATTTACTTTTACTGGACTTTGGATCTATCCTGTGTTTGTTATAGCTCTGCATTGCTGGTGCTATAATACAACAACAGATTCTGACAGAGAATGAATGGGTACATTTACCCCAACAAAACATCATTTTACCAAAATCCATGATGCGAGGCTAGAAAGACTGCTCAGCATTTAAGAGCATGTACAGTTCTTGCAGTGGAGTAGGATTTAATTCTCTGTACCTACATGGTGTTTCACATCTATCCATAATTTCAGCTTTAGGGAAACAAACTCTTCTAACTTCTATAGGCACCAACTAAAATCATGTTACACATGCACACACATTAAGCACACATTAAGTACACATTAGCACACATTAAGTCTGTGTGTGTGTGTGTGTGTGTGTGTGTGTGTGATGTCATGAATGAGTGTGCTATTTCCTCCAACTATTTGTCTACCAGGGATGGAATTCAGGTAGAGAGGCTTATTTCTACCCATCTATTTAGTTATCAGTCTCCCCTACCTATGGGCTTTTCTAGATGAATAGCAATTTCATAAGTTTTGCCTGTAGCTTTCTTATCTATTTTGATAACATATGTTCTATAGTTTAAGCCAGATTTCTCCTCTATCATCCTGTTTTGCATATGAATACCCAACTGTTTCAAGACCATTTATTGAAAAGACCATCTTTCTTTTTTTAAACTGACTTTACAGCTTTGTTGAAATCAATTGACCATATGTGTATCAGTTTATCATCTTGTTGTCCAGTGAAGTGTTTTCTTAAATGTCAATTAGATTTAAAGTGTTTGATATAATTTTTGAGGTCTTCTATTTCCTAACTGATTTTCTGTCAACTTGTATAATTGATTAATGAGAGAGAAGTATTGAAGTCTTTAGTAAAAAGTGTCATTTTTCACTGTGTCTTTTCAGTTCCACCACTTTGATTTCCTGTGCCTCACATCTCTGCTTTCCATTCCACTCAGTTTAGGACTGTTGTATCTTCTTTGCAAATTACTTGCTTTATAATGATGTGATGGTTTTACTAACCATTGGTTAATTCTTTCATTGTGAAGTCCATTTGTCTGTTATTATCTAGTCACTCCTGTTTCTTTTGAATGGCATGAGATTGTGAATTACTAGTTTTTTACTTATAGACAGCATACGAGAAAATTTTGATTTTTTTAATCCAATTTTTCAGGTGGGACATATGTTATTCTTTAATATTTTATATAACTCTTACTATTTCGAGATAGAATCATGCATGCTATTTTCAACTTACTCTTTCACTTTTAAAGTTCTGTTTTTGTTCTTTATCTGCATTGGATATTTTTTGTATTTCTGTATTACTCCAGTCCTAAAGAAATATTTTTTCTTAATTATCAAGATTTACAACAGTAGCTGATAATTTATGCACTGTTGGCCTGATCTGGTCATTGCCCACTTTGTTGTCTTGCCGAGCTAAGAATATCTTTTAAGTAAATATTTGAAGATTTTTAACTTGTGTTATTTGTTTGCTTCCTCTGGTGTCAGAAGCAGAACCTAAGGCCTTGTGAATGCTAAGTGTGTGCTGTATCACTCAGAATTTCAAAGGAATTAAAGTGAAGAAAAGCAAAGTAAAACACACATTTGCAAATTACAAGTAAATAATCTATAGATAGAAATTGGAGTGGCCATGAATGCTGAGATTTTGACTATTTGACTCTTGTGTAGGAAGTGATTTCTGGTCCTGGCTCTTTTTTTTTTTTTTTTTTTTTTTGGTCACCTTTCACTAATTACACCTTCAGTTGGAGTGTGCTGACTTCACGAGCCTGCCTATGCTTAGCACCCATACCACCTTGTTGCATTATGTTTTATGTTACCTTTGTCATACATTATACTTTCCTGGATAGTATAGCACTGATAGTTTTTTATCAAATAAGTTACCTTTTATAATGAACAATAGCACTTAAAGTCTTTTAGAAGTGTCTCCATTTTAATAATTTCTAAGTATAGTACTTCATTTCTTTGTATAAATCTCACTTTATCTGTCCTTATAGTGTAGACATGTTTCTAATGGATTCTTTTAGATTTTACTTATTTAAATGTATCATTTTAAAAAGACATCTTCACTGGCTTTTGAGTCCCAGACTTAAAAAAACAAAACCAAAAACAAAAACAAAACAAAGATTTTTTTTCAAACATGTAAAGATTAATGTAACTTTGGTGTTCTATAGATTCTGATATACTATGATTTTGATGTGCTATGGTTCATCTCTTTGTTCCTGTATAAGCACTGTACTCCTTCCCTGTGATTAGACACTGAACTGTTTTTACTATTGGCCATTCATTCTAAGTACCAGAGGAATTTTGCCAAGACAATATAATAACTGTAGTAAGTAGGCTGTGTCTCTTGCTATGCATATGAGAAAAAAACCTCAAACTATAACTTTGAAAGATACCAAGGAAAGAAGAGAGGATGAGATGTAAGGAGGTAGTGACACCTTTTTAGTTGACTGGAAATGGTAGGAGGTTTTTCAAGACTGTCTAAATAAAGCCAACTGAAAATAGTTCCACTAAGACACTACTAGCAATTTTTTTTAATACTTGCAAATAAGTGATTCACTCTCATCTCCCTTCTGCCAACATTTCACCCAATTTATTCTAACCTGGAGATATTAAACTTAACTGTAGAAATTATGGTTTAGAGTAAAAGTGATTGAATAATGAGTTGGCTAATTCCTAGTTATACCTACAGAATCTACAAAAGTCTCACTATAGAGGTTAAAATTGGCTTCTCCGACCAGCAGGTGTGTGTCATTGAGGAAAATGCAGAGTCAAAACTCCTTGAGACTGATTAGCCTTAAGATTGGGTAATACAGGCTCAATGCAGAGTAATAATTATGGCGAGAAAGGTAGCTCCATGGAAAGAGCTGAAGAAGGGCGTGGGAAGACAAAAGATCTAAAGCTCTGATTGAGATAAGCATTTTTTTCTGATCCAATCACCTTCACATGAATGTGAGACTGTGTTGGCCATTTTGGAGATGGGTCTTTTGCATCACTTTTCATAGGATTTACCCACAATGCTCCTTTGTATCCCATTCTTTATATTAACTGGAAACTCACAATAATCAAACCATATTATTTCTTTAAAGGAATAGGAAACATAGTATGTCTCACAAAGTGGATGCTCTTTCTGAAAACTTACAGATGTTCTAAACTAAATTGTGTACACTTGTCAATATCCCAGTAAATCAGGTTGGCAAGTCTTCAGCACACCATAGTTTGATAGACTGTTAACAGATACATAGCAAAATTCTCAATGTTAATTGTTTACAATTTCTAACAAAAATATCCGGGAATCTATATAATGCACAGTAGTGTGTGTTAAGTGGAACACTTAGTTGGTAGTCTGGCCAGCTTAACACAGTATTAGAATTTACTGTGTGAGTTAGAAAACAATAAAAGAATCAGAATACACAACTATGGTAGCTTGTATAGCCAATGTGAGAAACATACTAAGTAGTAATCATATCATCGTTATTGCTGATGCATTTAAAAATATTTTGCATCACTAACAACTTATACATTTGTCCTTAAAGCATGTATTATGTGTTGGGATACACTGTGTGATAGTGCATCTCTGAATATCTAATTATTAATTATGTATGAGCAGAGAGCTAAATGCTGGAAAGACTCTGGTACTGCCATATCTATAGTCCATTACAGACCTATACAAATGAAACCAATAGGATAGTGCTTGAGATATCAGACATCTTAAGCTGAAAACAATGGACAAGTGGTGAATGACTTGACCTTAATGGTTAAGCTTGCAGTGCGAGAAGCAACTTATGGAGCAAAGATATCTCAATCACAGGAATTAGAAGAAGGAAATACCTTGTTTTCATACTTTAGCAGGACCAATCAAAGCCTCAGGATTTCTCTGAGCCCTTTGAATAAAGTCATAAACCCTCTCCATTTCATCAGAAGGTGCAGCAACTGATACTTGATTTCTATGTTTTCTTTTTGAGATCTTATGAGATTTTTAGTTTATAACGCAGAACTCTTTTTTTTTTTTGCCTTAGTAAAATTTTAGTTTTTTACTAGTTGTTCTGCATCTCTTAAGGTATTCATGTAATAAAATTGTGTTGAACATTTTACTATTAACATGTTGTGTTACACATTAAAGATTAAAATAAAGGCACAGTTTTTCTTTTTTTTAAAATTATTTGATTTATTGGATATGTTCTTTAGTTACATTTCAAATGTTATCCTCTTTCCAGGTTTCACAGCTCCCACCTCCCGAAACCCCTTATCTCTTCCCCTCCCCCTGATTCTATGATGGTATTCCCCCACCCATCCACTCCCATCTCCCCTCCCAGGCATTTCCCAACACTGGGATATCAAGCCTTCACAGGACCCAGTGCCTCTCCTCCCATTGATGTCTGATAAGGCTATCCTCTGTTACATATGTGGCAGGAGCCATGGGCTCCTCCATGTGTACTCTTTGGTGGGTGGTTTAGTCTCTGGGAGCTCTGGGGGGTTCTGGTTGGTTGATATTGTTCTTCTAACTATGGGGTTGCAAACCTCTTCAGCTCCTTTGGTCCTTTCTCTAACTCCTCCACTGGGGACCCTGTGCTCAGGCTGGCTGTGAGCATCCTCCTCTATATTTGTCAGGCTCTAGCAAATTTTGAGCTTCATGTGATCTGTGAATTGTATCTTGGGTATTCTGAGCATTTGGGCTAATATCTACTTATCAGTGAGTGCATACCATGTGTGTGTGTACTTTTGTGATTTGGTTACTTCACTCAGGATGATATTTTCTAGGTCCATTCGTCTAAGAATTTCCTGAATTACTTTTTTTAATAGCTAAGTAGTAATCCATTATATAAAGGTACCACATTTTCTGTATCCATTCCTTTGTTGAAGAACATCTGTCTTCTTTCCAGCTTCTGGCTATTATAAATGAGGCTGCAATAAACTTAGTGGAGCAAGTGTCCTTGTTGTGTGTTAGAGCATCTTCTGTGTATATGTCCAGGAGTGGAATAGCTGGATCCTCAGGTAATGATACGTCCAGTTTTCCGAGGAAGCACCAGACTGGTTTCCAGAGTAGTTGTTCCACCTTGCAATCCCACCAACAATGGAGGATTGTTCCTCTTTCTCCACATCTTCACCAGCATCTGCTGTCACCTGAGTTTTTGAACATAGCCATTCTGACTAGTGTGAGGTGGAATCTCAGGTTTGTTTTGATTTGCATTTCCCTGATGTTTAAAGATGTTGAACATTTCTTTAGGTGCTTCTCAGCCATTCGATATTCTTCAGTTGAGAATTCTTTGTTTAGCTCTGTACCATATTTTTAAATAGGGTTATTTGGTTCTCTTGGGTCTAACTTCATGCGTTCTTTGTATATGTTGGATATTAGCCCTCTATCAGATCTAGGATTGGCAAAGATCTTTTCCCAGTCTGTTACTTTTCATTTTGTCCTATTGACAGTATCCTTTGCCTTACAGAAGCTTTGCAATTTTATAAAGTCTTATTTGTCTATTGTTGATCTTAGAGCATAAGTCATGGGTGTTCTGTTCAGGAAATTTTCTCCTGTGCCATGTGTTTGATGATCTTCCCCCACTTTCTCTTCTATTAGTTTCAGTGTATTTGGTTTTATGTGGAGGTCCTTGATCCACCTGGACTTGAGCATTGTACAAAGAGATAAAAATTGATCAATTTGCATTCTTCTACATGCTGACTGACAGTTGAACCAGCACCATTTGTTGAAAATTCTGTTTTTCCCCCCACTGGATGGTTTTACCTCCTTTGTCAAAGATCAAGTGACCATAGGAAAGTGTATATATATAAAATTAACTCAAACAAATCAGTAGCCTTCCTATACTCAAAGGATAAACAGGCTGAGAAAGAAATTAGGAAAAAAACCCTTTAAAATAGTCACAAATAATACAAAATACCTTTGTGTTACTCTAACCAAGCAAGTGAAAGATCTGTATGATAAGAACTTCAAGTAGTTGAAGAAAGAAATTGAAGAAGATCTCAGAAGACGGAAAGATCTTCCATTCTCATGGATTGACAGGCTTAATATGGTAAAAATGATCATCTTGCTAAAAGCCATCAACAAATTCAGTGCAATCCCCATCAAAATTCTCACTCAATTCTTCATAAAGTTAGAAAGAGAAATTTGCAAATTCATTTGGAATAACAAAAAACCCAGGATAGCAAAAAGTATTCTCAACAATAAAAGAACTTCTGGGAGAATCATCATCCCTGCCCTCAAGTTGTATTACAGAGCATACAGAGCAATAGTGATTAAAAAAAAAAAAAACCCTTCATGACATTGGTACAGAGCCAGCAGGCAGGTAGATCAATGGAATAGAATTGAAGACTCAGAAGCGAATCCACACACCTATAATGCAGAATTCTTAAGTGTAGACTCCATGTTATACATGAACATGTGTAAGACTCACAAAGCCTGTAAATCTGAAACTTCATTCATGAGATCAACAACAGTGTACAAGCACCTGGCTGCAGGCACCCATCATTCTTCTAAGAGCTTGACTTTCTCAGAGATCTACATGACTGATGGTCTTTGACAATATTTCTGACAATGGTCTATGTGTCAACACAAATTCTGTATGTACACATGTTGCCACATACCATAGGATAGAATCTTTTATAGAATTGGTTACTTCATTATATATAATGATCATATTTTCCTTACATATTAATCTGATCATTGGTATTTGTGTTGTCTTTCCTTCTTATTGTGAACAGTTCTATGATGGTACAACCAAGGTACAGATTTCAATTTTGAGGTTAGTGATCAAAAATTGGATTCCTCAATCATTCAAGGGTTTCTTTGTTAATTATTTAATAAACATCTTTCTTGGTTTTGGTAGTGTCCATGGTCTTCTGCATGTCTCTCAGTAGTATTTAGTGTTTTAGTTTTTTCACATTCTTACCAAAATTTGTCTTTTTATTTCTTTAGCTATTTTCTTTTTAATGGAATGAATTGGATGTCTTTTATTGAGACATACCTCCAAATCTTTATCAGTTGAGTGTGTACCGAGGTAAGGTGATGTCTCCTATGGACTTTTTATCTGTATTTTCTGATATTAATGACTTTAGTCATCTTTTTTTTATAATCATTGGCCATGTGTATGTGTGTACAACTTCTTTGAAAAAATATCATTGCATCCTTGGGAGCAAAGCAAGTCAAGAAGGCAAGGTTCATCCAGGGATAAAAGTGTGTCCAGGATATAGTACATCTAGGTGACAAGATGAGACCTGTGTTCTCTGTAGAGAATTCTATGGAATAGGATTTTGGTTTTCACTATGATCTTTTCATAGGAGAACTTTGCTGTTATATATGTCAGTTCCAAAATTCACAGTGCACCAAGAGATCAGTGGAGGAAGAAGGGTCTCATGTTTATGTTCCATCTGGTTCTGAAGTGAATCTAAATGGTTCCACCACAATATGTTAAATATTACATGGGAAGAAGAATAAGTGGAACAGAGTTATGAACTGAGACCTGATTTGCTGGAGATTTCTTTGCAATCTCAGCCATGATACTGACCCAGTCATGGTGTATATTCTCTTGGAATATAATCCAGGAACATGTTCCCATTTTTCCACAAGAGTACTTGAATGTATCACTATATTGCTCTAATCCATTTATGTAGTAACTAGACTTGCTAACCAGAAAAGTAGGTTATGACATGTTCCATTAAAGCCCTCAAAGGTGGGGATACAGGAAAAGCTAAGGGCTGTACTTAGCTGTATGGAAATCATTGATTTGGTGGTAAATGCAAATCTGTTCAGTGACATTTGTCAGCACTGTGTGGCTGTAGCAACAAGCAATCTTTTGTATGTGGAAGATTAGTTCTCTCTCATTGGCTCTGCATTAAACAGCCACTTGCTGATTGGCAGCATTCTTCACAGTCTTTTCTTCAGGCTATTTCAATCAACCTTTGTTGTCATCTGAGAAGACAGAGTTAGAAGACTTTAAAGACTGTATATACAAGAAAGGCTGCATTACACAGGTCTCCCAAGACTTTAACTCTTGATAACCACTTGGAAGCATAAAAACACCCCAAAATGGGGTATTTTCTGGAGTTTTTCTACCACAGAAGAATCTCAGAGAATCCAAAAAATAGAGACAAGGTTCATCTTTAGGAATAATTGGAAAGAATATTTAAATAACAATGGAAGCTCACTGAGGCAAAGCTGAAGAAATGGCTCAGTAGTATTGAATGCCTACTGCTCTTCCAGAGGATCAGAGGAACCACATGTGACTCACAATCATCTGTTTCTCCAGTTCCAGGGAAGATCTGACACCCTCTTTTGGCCTCTGCAGGCTCTTGCACTCACACAGTACACTTAAAATCATGCAGAAACACTCAAGTGTTAAACGAAAATCATAAATCCTTAAAAGATACTTTATTGAGAGGGAATATATCATACACATGAAGTTACTGCTCTAATCAGTAGGGCCAGTATTCCAGGCCAATGGGAACCCTGACCCCTCTCTAAACCTTATCTTGTAATCGTTTTCTCACAACCAAGGTACAATAGCCATGAGGTTTACCAATGTGGGCTCCTGAATAAATAGAAGAGTTACTATTTGGAAATGAGTGACATTTACCCTGCAGAAGGTTAAAACATTGTTGAGCAGAGTTGATGGTATATCTACATAGTAAAGATGGAGAAAGAATGAAAGAGGAGGAAGAGAGTTTTGAATGTAGGCTCATTTTCTAAAGGGAATTCTTAGATGCTTCTGCATTTGTGAGTTACGGGCAATGACTTATTCACACAACTGAATTTTCAAAAACACATCCTCACAAAGCTCATTCATTCATGAGCATTTCTTTAGGATTCCAAGGAATAACTTAGATGTGTTATGAAAATGTCTGATGAAGATAACAGTTGTAGCTACCAAGGCCAAATGGATAGACACTAAGGCAGTTAACACTCAGGACAGAGTATAGAAGCAGATATTCACTGATCCATTGATACAAGTAACTAGATTGCGGCTAACCATTTAGAAGGGGTTTTGGTTTTAGATTTTGTTTTGATATTTTAATTTTACAATTTTGTGAGAAATTTTTCTTTCAAATAAATATCTTATGTTGCCAACAAATGTATTACACTTGAAATCCTCACCAAGGATGCTTATAAATTGATATTAATTATGGATGACATTTTACCTCCTGATTACCTATCAAAGATACAAGCTTGGAAAAGATGAGAATGACAACACATTTTCTATGACGAATATATATATATATATATATATACATACTTGTGCACATGTACATATAACCTAGTGGGTTCATGTAGAGTTGCTAGTGGTACATGTGTTCAGGAAGACATCTTGTGTAGGAACTCACCCTTGGAGGAAACTATTTCTCTCTATCTCAGCTTACTTTGACCACCTGTAGCTCTTCATCTGGGATGGTGCCATGTGGAATCTCCCTTTTCCTTTGTGACATGTAGACTGGTGTCATTGTTACGGTGATCTTGTTCAGGCAGCCATACTGTTGAGATTTCATAGATGCTTTTCCCTCTGTGTATAGGAGGTATTATCTAGGAAAAAGGAGTCTTGCAGTTCTGGCAGTATTTCTACAACATTTTCTTCAGGCTTAGATGAAGGGATTATATTGCGGCTCCTCAGTCATGCATACTCTGCATTTTAGTCTATTGCAGTAGTCTTTGTCTGTTGCAAGAAGCCTCTTTGAAAAGGGCATGAGAACTACACTAATCAGTGGGCATAAGGATAAGCATTCAAAATATAGGTAGAAAGTAGATTGGCTTAGGGAAATGCCAGTAATTGCTTCTCATCTCGAATTTGTGACCTCTCCAGACATGACTAGTTAGACCAGGTACTAATCCTCATGGAGCAGACTTTACTTCCAATTAAATAGCATTTTTTACCCCCAAGATAAAACTGCCACTATTTAACAATTGTATCTATTTTGTTTGTGTTTGAACTCAGATATACATATAAATACATAGAAGAGTAATTTTATAAAATAATATGCTTCCTTCTTCCTTGGTATATTTAAAAGTGAAAATGTACTGAAAATGCTTCATAATATAATAAATGATGTGATATGATATGCTTTAAAATATTTGTCAGAAATGATCCTTACAATATTTGTCAGAAGTGTTTATTACAGTACGACTCAAATAATCATTCTACTGTTTTGCCTGGTAACTTATTAATCTTAAAGGAGAGATTTCCTATAAATATTTTTAAACTCTAGTACTTTTAGACTCGTCCAAGAAAACATAAATTCTACATGTTATTTTAAAATAAATAAATAACTTTTGTCCATATGCTGTTTGGGTTTTGTAATCAAGTACATACAAATATTTATATTTACCATATTTCCTGCCTTATAACTCAAATAAAAATTTTATAATATTGCTCATTTATGTATTATACTATCTAAATAATGCTACTTTAACATTATTAATATTTTATATTAATTTACAAAAGTAGGAAAGGAAAACAATTGCATTTATTTCATTCAATGATTACTATATCATGTATACTCAAAACAGACAAATGCTGAACATGCAATGCATTTTTTCAAGTATAATTTAATTCATAGTTTTTCATATGTAAACCTAAAATATGCAAAAGTTCAGTTTAGTAAAAGATCTATTCTACCCAAATTCTTGTCATAACAAATTGTCGAATGAGATATAAAATACATTATTCTTATCTTAATATAACAAGTGTTACCACTATTGATGTCCTTAAATAATTATTCTATCACCTCAATGTTTTTATATTCAAATAAGACATTTACAGAATTGCTGCTGCCTTGCTGTGTGACCTGGCGACATTCACTTAACCTCTCTGTTTCTTGATAGACATCAGATTGAGATTAATTGCAAATTCATGCTTTGCTAGCATTGAAGGAAATGAGAAGAATATGTAAACTAAATTAGATTTTGTAATATGTAGCAGACATTCAAACTATATTTTAATATGAAGTCATAAAGTATATGCCAGCCTATGAATGAAATGACAAGCTTTGAAATTCAAAGTAGTTTTACATTTAAAAATTAAAGTAAAACATAAGTTTTCGTAGGTTTATAATTGATAGTGAATGATTAGAAGAGGTGAAAGGGATCCACCTTAAAAATTAAATTAATGTTTCCTGCTTTTGAAAACCTTATTTTCTTAGAATAACAATTCGTTAAACTCTTAGAATTCTTTTCTTCAGAGTGAGAAAGAAGGTACACATCTCCTCAGTGGACATGGTGATTGGTAAAGCTGTAATTTCGAATCTCTTCACTCTTCTGAGGAATCAAGATTCCTAATTTCTAGTCTGCAGGTGTTAAATAATAAGCTATTCCTTGATTAATTCAGCTGCAGGGCTTGGGCTGCACATGTTCTCCCTATGAAGACAAAACCGGGCGTAGACAGAGTAAATGACTTCTCAGAGTAATTTCACCATCAGCATTTTATAATTCATAATCATTTAAACTGTTCTTATAACCTTTTTTATTCTATCTGAATTTCAAAAATACATACACATACATCTGCTTAAAAATAAGAAATAGGCAGCAAAAACAAAACAGAACAAACAAACAAAAAACCAAGCAGCTCCTGTCGATTTGTGTTACACAAGGAGAGAGTTCCAAAGGTCCTTTTCAGTGTCCTTTTCAGGGAGCCAGGTTCCACAGTTGGTGTCAGTGCATTAAAAGACAAAATCTCACAGTTGTTCTAGACTCAGAAATAGACTGACTTGTAGACTTCCCCTGGCTATGCTTGTGGCAGGTCACTGTGGATTGGAATGTCACAGATGATCATTGGGATGTCATCTTAATGACAGTGTTTCCCCCGTCTACTACCACATTGCAAGGCCTCAGGTGAGTGTTTCTTCAATTGAACACTTTCCCTCTCTTAAATGTTCTTAGTTGTATATGGAACTGAAGCCTAGTCCGAGAACGGGCCACCGTTTGACTACAACACACCAAGTTCCTACCACACTTGTGTCACCTCCTGAACCCTAAGCGTTGCTACCTTCTGTTTCCTGCACTGCGAGGTCTCCCAATTCCCCCTTGCTATTTAGTGTGACATGTTATGATCAGCTGCACTCGGCTAATCCAGCTCCCACCTCTCCCCACCATATGTACATTTTTAATAAGTTGCTTACGGCCAGTCAATCATGAACCATTCATAATTTAAGCCGTTTATAATTCAAGGCTTACGCACATTCCAAAGATTTGACTGTTATCCTCTTGCTCCTTCATCTGGTTTTACTTGCAAACTAAGCTTCACCGCTCCAACAGAAGCGATTCCTTGTCATTCTGAGCTCACTTTCCTCTGAACAGGAAGCCTGGTGTTTGTGATTCAGGTATTGTGAGCACTGCCCGTCTGACACCTTGCTATCTCTTTCCCATTCATGTCTGTATTGTTAACAAGCATCCTTGATGATGTTCTCTATGCTCTGTGACTTGTCTTCTACATAGGCATTTTCAGCTTGGCTATGTTTTCGAGAGAAAAGTGGTTCTATCCCGTTTATCTTGTTACTTTTAGGTATATGTAGAAGCAATCAGATGGTGGCCAGGATAAGAAACATAACCATGATTCATCTGTAGGTAAGTTTCTTCCAGTTTTGCTAGAGGTAGATCCTGACATGTTAACCAGATGCAATAATTATGATAATAGCAGTTGATTTTTGAAGAAAGTTTTAAATTATTATCTTATGTATTGTCATCTTGTATTGCAGTCACAAAAATTTTCTGAAGAAACAGAAATCTCAAAATACACCCGATTTCTGTGTATTAATGTGCTATTGTAAGATAAAAATAAACATCAAATTAAATAGTATTATATGACTATTATAATAGTCTGTTTCTTATTGACTCAGAAATCATTATCTGAAAAGAACATTTTTATAAAAATAAAGGTGGAGACCTCTAATATAAAGTATGTAGTGGTGCTCACAAGGTATCCATGCCTAAGATAACATATATATTTTATCCTTAAAACTTGCTGTAAGGAAGACTTATTAATTAACTAAAATTGATGAAATGAGTTTTATAACCTAGTGCTTTTCCCATAATGATTTAATAAAAAATTTTGAAATATTCTTTTGGTCTATAATTCTCTTTTTTTCATACTCAAGACAACTACCAAGTTCTCAGAGAGACTGTGAAAGACTTAATGAGACATTTATCTGCTCTATGTATTTTATATTTAGCTGATAATATAATGAGGCCAAGGTACTGGAATGAAACATCCCTAACATTTCACGTAATTTTCCACTTCCTCTCCTCCATTTTTGGTATTTCTACAGTGTTTCAACTTTTTGCTGTTTTGAACTTTATCATCACTATCAATAATCATTATACCACTTGCAGCATGCTGGGAAATCTTATTCTGAAAAATGCATTTTCATTTAATACTGAGCTCATTATTACGTCTAATAAACAAAGCAATTTGCTTTAAATTTGATTTTCTATAACTCCACACATGATTCCTTTTACTGATACTGATGTTGCCTTTTGTACATCTTAGAATTGTATTACATAAAAGACACTTTTTATTTCTCCAATTTTTTAAAAACTATGCATGCATGTGTTCTCTTTTCTTTTCAATATGTAACCATTCAATAATAATCTCATATAAATAAATAGTATGCCTAGATGATATATTATGTCCTTTAAATACCTGAAAATATTTATTAATGTATAGTAATTTAAAAATCAATGTGATAGAAGAGGAATGCATACAATTCTTAGTTATTTTTATATATTTTGTCATTGCTTTCAAAGGAAAATTAAGTATTTCTATGGTTGGAGTCACTGTATTAAAGAAGTTAACACAGATGAGGAACTTTATTAAAGGATAGCAGCATTAGAAAGGCTGAGAACCGCTGCTCTAGACTCAGTGAACATTCAAAGAATAATGTTGGTTGATATATTTTGTAGGAGGAAGGGCAACAATAGGCAATACTCATGAATAGGATACATGGAGATTGGGTTAATTTTTAGTCAATTCATAAACTACTTTAGAAGAAATTGCAATCACACCGGTGACCAAAATGACATGGTTCTTAGCCTAAAATGTACTCTTGTGTCTCAATTCAATTGAAATTTTATGTTTCCTCTCCTTGGGTGATTCTGAGATACAAATGAACATACAAAATGAATTAGAAAATATTTACAACTTTATTCAAGGATTTCCTTTCTGTGTCTGTGCACTAAGATCCAGATACTGTAGGAAACAAAATACTAAGGTCACACTGGAAAAGTTTTCATTAAGTCAAATAGAGTACGATAACTGTATGAATGTCATTTACCTTATGGCTTAATGGTCTACAGGTAAGCACAGAAGAAAATCATTATATGTCAGGTATAGAATTTTATTCTTAGAAGATAAATGAATAGTTGCAAGACAGCTGAGAGGAAAATCTCTGTACTGTGCTCATGAAACCTTGAGCAGTAACCCCCAGAGAAAATAGAAAACTCCACAGAGATTGCTAACATTGAATTGGCCTAAAATGACATAGGACAGAGAATGCAGACTGGGAAAATAAAGGTTTAAAATGTGTTCAGGTAAATTCCCCTCTGCCAACAAAAAACTCAATATGAAGCATCAATTTCCCAATGGACAGTGCTGAAAATTGATTTTAGGGCCCCTTCCTACTGTACATAAATAGAAAAATATGTGTTAGTAGTTGAAGATGGATTTTTTTTTTGCCAACTGTATTGGGCATTGCTCTATGAATAGAATCACATCAATGGAGTTGTCATTGAGTAAACTTTACGGGAATATTCTAGTTTGATATTAGAAGGTCACATAAAATCTTATAAAAATTTGACATATACTTAGAAAGTTGTGTATATGGATATTACAAAGTAATAAAATATGAATAACCTCCCATATTGGTCTAAATATTACTGTTATATCATTGCAGTCAATAAATTGTGGCTTTCAAGATGTGACAATCTTATCTTAAAGATAAATACATTAGAAACTTCTACATAATGAAATTACTCTTTGGTTTAAGTGCGGGTGTTTGACTCAAAAGATTCAGGCAACTAATAAGAGCAGCATTCTCTTCCCTGCCTAACAACAGGGTCTTAATTTCTCTTTCACTTTCTTTTTTCTTCAAAAAACCTTTTCACACTTCTTTATTTTTTTCTTCTGGATAACAGCTGTGAAATGGTCAAAAGGTAGAGATGAGGAGAAAAGCAAAGAGGAAGAAGCCACAGGGTGTAGATAATCCACAAACAGGCTAATTGGTCCCCGGGTAATTAGTGACTCTTCAGCAGATCTGCAATTGAGATTTCCAGGGAAAAGAAAATACTGTATTTATATCTGTTCAAATTTCACTTTCCAGAATAGAAGTGCTAATCAGATGGGTTTAAATATTTGATAAAGCTGCCGAGGTGTATCCATTTTTGAAATGTTTGAACTGACATCGTCTACCTTGCTAGACACTTATATTTTCATTGCTTGCAAGAGAACAAAATCTTAATATAACTCTTGAAGCTGGGCTAGAAATTAACTACTCTGTATTGTGTTTTCTTTGTATTATTATTTTTATTCAGTGGCAAGTTATGTGATTCTGCTCTACTACTTTATCATTAGAGTAAACAGTTTAATTTACTAAAGAGAAATATCTTGCAACAGCAAGAACTTAGTGCTTTCATAAAAGGAGTTCTATGATGCTGGCTCCTAAAAGTTTTGAACTAGTCACAGAGAAAGCACAACCAATCTGAAATCATAAGCTTTCTCTTAAGCAGCTACCGTTCTAATAATAGAGGCGGGGATAGTTTAAAGAGGCGGATAACTACAATGTACAAACTTATTCTAGGTTTTCGAAGCAGAGCATATCATTGCTCAGATGCTTTATCCTCTAAATGAGGATGGGATAAAAGAGTGCTGTGCTGAAAAATTCTACTTGATTTGGGCTTCGAAATAATGTGAAACTTTGATAGATTGGGGTGCATGAATGATAGGAAATGACCTAGAATGGAAGGGAAGGAGTAAATTGAAAGCTGGAAGGAGTAAATTGGAAGCTGGAAAAAGAGGTAATTCTCAGGTTCTATGCAGACGGCTGTCTAAAGGCTTTAGTCTATGTACAACGGGTTTTACACAGAGGTTAAACAGCTTAGGCTTTGAACTTTGGGCAGAAAATGATGATTTTTATTTTTCCTGAATATTTTTGGGAAGATCAGTTGCTCCTTAGAAATATTTAGCTTGATGCTCTGAGTGGTATTGACAAAGGAACCTAGAAGGGAGGTACCTTCACTGGTCTCTCTGACATCCAAATAGAAACTAACCAGAATGGAAGTCTTAGACATTAAAAAGTGAATAGATAAAGCATAGTGCAACTACTTAAAATAAACAACTCAAGGATCATCTTTATATCTCCTATAAGAAGAAACATGAAGCAAACAATAATACTTCAATCTGGATCTATAAAAGTGGGATGGTATTTAGTAAAATAAGGAGAGCAAAAGAGGATAGATTTGTCACTGGGAGTTATCTGTGATTATACATGTAATTATACATGTAATTATACATGTCTCTTTGAGTTAAAACACCTTGATAATTAATAGATAACATGTGCTTGCATTTCTGAAACAAATTTAATATTAAAAATAATCTCAGAGACTCTTGCTCTTGCATTCTTGCTCCCTTTCTGTTCTCTTGCCCCTTACCCTCTCTCTCCCCATTACCTTTCCCCCTCTCTCCATGTGCTCATGGCATGCCTCTACTTCTCTTCTCTTTTCTCTCTCCCTCTACCTCCCCCTCCCTTTCTGTGTCTACTACCCTCTTAACTCTCATTCCCATGAGCTGAATAAACTCTGTTTTATTAAAAAAAGGAAAAAAGAAAAAAATAATCTCAGAAAATGGAAAGATCTCCCATGCTCATGGATTGGCAGAATTAACATTGTAAAACATCATCCTACCAAAATCAATCTATAGATTCACCGCATCCCCATCAAAATCACAACATAATTCTTCAAAGACATGGAAAAAGCAATTCTCAAATTCATCTGGAAAAGTTTAAAAAAAAGAATATCAAAAATAATTCTTAACAATAAAAGAACTTCTCAGGAAATCACCATTCCTGACCTCAAGCTATACTACAGACCAATAATGATAAAAGCCACATAGTATTGGTACAACGACAGACAGGTCAATCAATGAAATAGAAATGAAAACCTAGAAATAAAACCACATACTTACAAACACTTAAACTTTGACAAAGAAGCCAAAAGTATACAATGGAAAAAAAAGAATAAATCTTCAGTAAATTGTGCTGGTCTAACTGGGAGTCTGTGTGTAGAAAACTTAAAATAGACCCATATTTGTTACTTTGCACAAAGCTCAAATCCAAGTGGATCAAGAACTTCAATATAAAACCAGATACACTGAACTTAATAGAAGAAAAAGTGAGAAAGACCCTCAAACTCATTGGCATAAGTGGAAATTTCCTAAACAGAACTCCAATGGCTCATGCTCTAAGATCAAGAATTGATAAATTGGACCTCAAGAAACTAGAAAGCTTCTATAAGGTAAAGCATACAGTCAATAGGACAGATAAGCAACCTACAGATTGGGGAAAAAAATCTGCACTAACCCCACATCTGATAAAAGGCTAATATCCAAATATATAAAGAACTCAAGAAGCTAACCACCAAGAAACCAAGCAACCCAATCACAAGTGGAATATATAAATAAACAGAGAATTCACAACAGAGGAATTTCTAATGGCTGAGAGACACTTAAAGATATGTTCAAAGTCCTTAGTGATAAAGAAAATGCAAATAAAAAACCCTGAAATTCCATTGCATATAAATCAGAATGGCTAAGATCAAAACCTCAGGTGACAGCACATTTTGGTGAGCATGTAGAAAAAGAAGAACACTCCTCCATTGCTGGTGGGATTGCAAACTGGTGTAGCCACTTAGGAAATCAATCTGAAGGTTCCTCAGAAAATTGGAAATAGATCTACCTGAAAACCCAGCTATACCACTCTTGAGCAAATACCCAAAAGATGTCCCACCATGCCTCAAGGGCACATTTTCCACTATGTTCATAGTGGCCTTATTTGTGATAGCCAGAAGCTGGAAACAACCCAGAAATTCCTTAACAGAAGAATGCACACAGAAAAAGTGGTACATTTACACAATGGAGTACTACTCAGCTATTAAAAATAATGACTTCATGAAATTTGCAGGCAAATTAATGGAACTAGAAAATATCATCCTAAGTGAGATATTCCAGACACAAAAAAACACACATGTTATGTACTCTCTTATAAGTGGACAGTAGCACAAGAGCTCAGAATACCCACAATACAACCCAGAAACCATATGCAGCTTAATAAGAAGATCAAAACTGTAGATGCTTCAATCATAGAGAGAAGGAGGAACAAAATAGTCACAGGAGGTAGAGGGTGAGTAGACTTGGGAAGGAGAATAGAGGGGAAGGGAAAGGGGGATTATGGGGGTCAAGATAAAGTATGAGAAGGGACAGGAGAGAAGTACAGAGGATCAGGAAATTGAATAGAAATATGTAGCAGTGGAGGATGGAGAATTGAAGATAGTCACTAGAAAGTCCCAGAGGCCTGGGAGTGAGAAGCTCCCAGAACCTAACAGGGATGACATTAGCCAAAACATCAAACAAACTTAACTCTCAGCACAAGAGTATTCTGTCTTCATTATTAATGTTTAACTGTCAGGAGCTTGCAAGTCCCACCCTTGGTCTCCTTCAAAAAAAAAAGCAAACTGGTAAGAAAATCATCAGAGACTTCTGTTGTGGATACTTGACAGTTTAACCCAGGAGTCTCACTGAAAATGAGTGTGGTGTGCACTTAATACCAGTTTGTGTTACACTGGAAAGGTTTCTCTCATGAACATAATATTCATCGTATTAAACTCAATAAAGTAAAATATATTTAAAATGAAAATGAATTAAGGCAAATCTAGATGTTTAATAATGATATGATGTGAGAAAACTATTTTTCCTTTTATATATTATTTCATAAATAACATTCTTTAAAGAGGTGAGATATTTTTGGTAATGTATTATTCTGTGACAAAATTACTTGGAAACACAATTGACTTTCACATATACCAACCATCTGTCAATTTAAATTAATTACATTAATCCACTAGTCTTTATTTCTGTTAAGGTTCCAACTCCCTATGTATAAATTTACAGTCTAATAATTTAAGCAATCTACGTAAAATCATCAAGTGACACAGGATTCAAGCCTAGAATATTTCTCCATTCCTTTACTTTAGTCTCTCATCTCTGACTGTCAACACAGCCCAACCTTTCTGAGTGCTGCTAGAATTGATGTTGGAATCTGAAGTACTATTTGTCTTAATCCAATATTTGTCTCATTCCTGATTCTTTCTCTCTCTATTTACCTTATTCCTGAGTGTTTTAATTTTTGTATTTGTTATATGCCGTTTCTTCCCCCAAAGCCTCATCTTCTCAGGATTGTTCTCCTTGTGCCTATAAATGACAGCTCAGCGTACGCATGGGTAATGCAGGGCATCGCCAACAACCGCGTAATGGCTAGATGAGCACAGCAGGCAAATTTGATTCACCAAGTCATTGCTCTCAAACTTCACTAGTATAGAAGTGATGAATACTTACTTTGAGTTGGTTAAATCGGAAGCCTGGCAAAATAACGTGGTTCTTTATCTGTAGTCGGCTATTGCTGCCTCAATTTCAATACCCACCCTTCATTCCCTTTTCCCTTCCTTTCTTTCTCTTTCTATCCCTCCAAAATAGAAGTAACCTTTGCTCGTATATTATGTGGGATTGATAAACTAAGTCAGTTCACAGCAAGAGAAGGTAAAATATTTCTGATATAACACATTGTTCAGTAACAATCACGTCATAGGATGACAAGGAATGCCTCTTTGCTGCTTTACTTAATAAACTCTTATTGTAACACTATCAATTACATCATAAATTAATCTAGGTGTGGTTTGGATGAAATACAATTTTTGATCACGATCTATACTAAAGAATATTGATTCTAATAGCTATGCTTTAATGAGTGCTGAAATAAAAAATGAATTGCTAAATTTGCTCTCACTTTACAAGTTAGCTTGATTTTTATATTCAAAAATAATTGAAACTGCTTTAAATTTCAGAAATAAATATAGCTGGTGTGTACAACTAGATGTACAAAAATCTACTTGCACTTCTTTTAATTGATGGAGTAGTCACAGTTGAGAAAACAAGGAGAAACAAGCTGAAAAGGGTGAATTCCTGGATAGGCTTCATGTCCTGGAATGAAGAAGGCATTTGCAAGGAAATAAGATGGGTGAAATCTGAGATTATCAGAAGAGTCATTTTTCCAATAAAGATAAATGTTTATTTAGGAATAGTTAAAATCCATTTGTGGAAGAGAAATTACGTTTAAATTTATTCATTTATTTATTCATGTACTCATTGACTTTTTATTATCTAAATATGCACATGTGATATGTGCACCTTCATGTTTGTGTGTGTGTGTGTGTGTGTGTGTGTGTGTGTGTAATCCTGTAGGTGTGAGCTGTCTGGCAAGTGACTTAAGAACTGAACCCCAGCCCCAGTCACTCATATTTTATAGTTTCTCTGAAGAACTTCTGTCTCTCATTACGGTTGGTTTTCCCCCTCTCAAATGTTCAGCTCCGTTGCCCACATCCTTGGTGTCTGAAGATATATTAGAGTAAGGAATTGAAACAAGTAAAAAGAAGTACTGGTACCTCTTCAGTGTAAACCTCTGCTTCCAGGCAGGTATGCTCTCCTACAATTCCTTGAGTGTGTGCCTGTGTTAGGGTTGTACCTTCTTTTACTCCACTGGGAAGTAAAGAACCAATGAGGGGAAACACAGGGAAGTGCTGAGCAAAAAAGGACAGTGACATACAAAAGCATACCTAGGATTGAAGAATAAGGAAGAACACTAAATGACAAAAGTAAATGTCAAATGCCTAGAGATAGGGAATCAATAATATATAATACATAATTGTTTATAGATTTAGAATTTGAAAGTCATTGATAATTACCAAGAAAACTTGATATCTTAAGTACATGTCTAGTTCTGACAAGAATTGTTATATATTTGTAAGTTAAAATCTGTACTAACAAAATATGCATCTGCTTTGGTTTTTGGTCTCAAACAGTTAAAATGCATGTTGGCATATACTTCATATATTTACTTATTTCTGTTAATATTTTAATAACATATTTATATCATAAAATGTACAGAAATAGAATATGGAGAAAAGCAGAAAATGTATATGTGACTGCTTTGTCTCTGGTGGTTTCTCTTTCTGTTATGTCATTTCTGCCCATAAAGTGCACATTTAATCTTGGAAAGTGTAATTTAGACAATAGAAAATGCAGGCATACAAACCAAATGTAGGCTTTAACTTGATTTTTGTATGGTTCAGGAACTAAGACTCTCTTTTACATTTTAAATGTTAGGGGAAGCATTTAAAAATATGTATAGTTTTCTAAAATAAAAATTGTATAAAATTTTAACTTCAGTGTTCAAAACTAAAGTTTTATAGGCACACAGTCATTTGCATACATATTGCCCATGACCATTATGACTGATGGTGGGGATATATCAACCAATAAATAAACACTTAGGACAGAGGTAATGTGACCCACAGAAATTTTAAACACTAATGACTCTTTACAACTATGTTTAGTGATGTCTGATTTAGCAAACAGTGAATACTCGAGGTATATCTTGCCTTTCAAGTTTGAAGGCTCTCTTCACATTCCAGAACAATACCTTAACTGGTTAATACATTCAAATCAAAAGATCTCAAATATTAATAAGCACTGATTCTCACATGAAGTTGCTATTTTCTTGAAATAAAACACACAAAATGAATTTAGCGCAAACACGAACTTTTCAGCCACCTTGTTGGATCATCAGTTTTACCACCGAGACTGACAACCTGAGCTCCATCACTGAATGTCATACAGTGAAGGAAGAGAAACATCGGGCAATGTGTCCTCTGTCCACTATATGTGCCACTATACCATGCAGGCACTCACATCTATAAACTCAAGTGCATAAATAAAGAAATAATAAATGAATAAATAATTTTACAGAGCCAAGTAGACCATTTCAAGGATATTTTCATAGCTCCCTGAAAAGCAACCCAGTCTCCACATCTCTGAGCTGCTGTCAGTTTATTTTCTACCCTATCACTTATTTCCTCACAGAAGACTTTATGGCATTAGTAACTTCCCTGTACTTCAGGTTTTCTATTAAGTTTTTACACAGAAAAATGATGGGGCAAATGGAAAATTCAACACTGATGATTCTCACAGACAGCCTCCATCTCCACGAATGAGTTCATATTGAAATAATTAGGACGTGTAATTTAACATTTACTTAGATATTTGTTTAAAAACCTCCATCATACATGTTAATTTATACTTATTTTCATACTTACAAAAATTATTAATTCAAATACATTCTCTTTTAACTACTGTTTTTCTGACTGACAGAGACTGACAGATGTTTTTATCTGAATTTAAACTTCCAATCAAAACTGAAAAATATTGGGCGTTAACGCAAAATTAACATTTCTTCTTAGAACAACAAAAAAACCCTGTCTTTGCTTATTGTCCACTTTAGACGTTCGTATCTAACATCTTTGTGATGATTGTCTTCTACAATAAAAAGTGGTAGGAAAAATACTGAAACTTATTTTGTATGGGTGAATGCTCTATGTTTTTAGATATTTCTAAATTATTCCTACAGAATAACTCTCTTGCATTTTATACATCTGCAGAGGTATTGCAATAATAGGACAATGTAACGGATAAAAGTATAATACATTTACACGTACACCTATGCTCCATAAATGCTCCATTGCCATTCTACTGATGAATGTAAAGTTTCTCCCACCCTTCCTTCCATGGAGAGAAAAGTCCCTTGACTCAGGACCATGAGTAAGAAAATGGTATGCTAATGATCAGCTCCGCTGCCTGTTCAACTACTTGATGAGTAGGGGAACAGCCTTAGGCTTTACATTACATGGCTTTACTTAGAATGGTTGCTCCTTATCGGAATGGAATTTCTTTTGAATTGGCTAAAATAGTCATAAGCTCCGTGTGGCTTTATGCAGGACCATCTGGGAAAGGAGTTAAAAAATCTAGAAAAGTAGTCTGTAGTGGGAACCTTTGCACTCTGCTGCCGGTGGACAGCACAGACCCATTGCATTTTAGCAAATGTTCAAATACTTTGCTAGTTGCTTATTGGGCTTCTATACATTCAAATGAATTGAGTTACCGGATTTACATGAAAAGCCTGAAGACAAAGAATCTACGGTCTTTAAACTTTGGGTTTTATTCAAGTGTTTAATAGGATATTACTTATCTACAACAGATTTATACAGTATGTGGACATCAGTGACTATGTGCATTGTCATAGGGTTCTGTTAATGACAAGGATTATTGAATTTGTAAGAATGTCTTGAAAAGTCTTAATGAGCCAACAAAATGTCAGCTAACACAGAGTTAATTCTTTAATCGTAGCAGTTAGAAGGTTAAGACAGATAGATCTCTGAGTTCAAGGCCAGCATGTTCCACAGAGTGAGTTCCAGAACAGCAAGGACTATACAGAGAAACCCTGTCTTAAAAAACAAATAAACAAATAAACCTTTGAAAGGCCAGCTGTTAACATGCTTCCCACAATCATTGCAATCTTTTTTTTTTAATTATAGATCCTTCTGTTTAAATATAATATTAAAACTTTAATAATTACCTCTTTCTATTTTATAATTATTTGATAGATGTTAATTGAGGACTTCCTCTGTAGGAACAAGTAAATAAAATATGTGTTTCTGAAAACAATGTGAAGTCCGTATAGAAAAGAGGGCTACTTGTCATTAAGATGGTTAAGAATCTACATCAAGGCTAGATGGCATGAACAATCTGAAGAAAATGATATCATGAAGTGGGAGTAAAAATGTCTCAGTTGATATATTTACGTGATTTAAAGTATTTATATTTAAAATCCTATAAATAGACATTATTATATTGATATTTTAAAATTTCATTCAATTTTGGTTTCTCAGAAAATTCTTTTGGGGGAAAATGGAAAAGTTCTTTTCTATAAAAGCATACAGTGATTTTCTTCAAGTTCATACAATTAAAAGGGAAAAATCTGGATCCAAGCCATGACTGATTTTATTCATAGGTACATAGAAACCTTGTAGAATTATGGTGTTTTCTAAAATCCCAGATTTGAGTACTGCCATAAATAATTATTTCTGTATTAGTGTTGCTACCTTGTCCATCTGTCTGTATGTCTTGTCTGTATATGTCTCTCTCTGTATCTTCTCTTTGTCTCTCTGTCATTCTCTGTCTCTCTCTCATCCTGGCATTGGGCGATAAACTCAGATCTTGAACATATATGCCAGGCAGTGGCCCATCACCGAGTTAAACTTCTGCTTGAGTTCTACCATGTTTGTTTGGAAAAGCTGGTAGACTGAATGCATATAGGGTTTCAATAAAGTTTAGGTAGAGTTTAGTAAGCTTTCTGATATGTGTTCAGTACTGAACATTAAGACTATTGTTTCTAAACTTGCCCTCTTAAAGAACATCTTCTGTTGGTACTGGCTTGAATTCTTTTATGAGGCTATAACCCTTGTGTCAAAGTACCCTGGATTAAATTTCATTTTCCTATACCATTGCACTGGTAAAAAAGCATCCAATACACTATTTTAGAAAGTCACATTCAAATGTCTCCCTCCCTCCCTCCCTCCCTCCCTCTCTCTCTCTCTCTCTCTCTCTCTCTCTCTCTCTCTCTGACTCTCTCTCTCTCTCTCTCTCTCTCTCTCTCTCTCTCTCTCTCTCTCTCTTTCTCTCCTCTTCTTTCTCGGAATATACATATATTCTTTTTATTTTTTATCTTTCTTTTTATTTATTATTCTCTCATACAATATATCTCAAACAAGGGCTCACAGAAGCTGAAGTAACAATCACAAAGCCTGCATGGGTCTGCACAAGTTGTTCTGCATACATGTTATGATTGTGTAGCTTGGTATTCTTGTGGGACTCATAACAGTTGAAGAGTGGGTATTTCTGCCTCTTGATTACTCTTGGGATCCTCTTCCTTCTGCTGTGTTACCCTGAAAAGGGCTCCAGCAGGTCTGACCATGACAAACATGATCCTGACAGGTTTTTGTCTTTTACCCTTCTCCATCTTGCAAAATAAACAAACAAACAAGCAAACAAAAACAGTTACATTGCATTCTTTTAAAAAAAGAATTATTTATTATATGTTTATAAGTACACTGTAATTGTTTTCAAACACATCAGGAGAAAGGATCGTATCTCATTTCAGATGGTTATGAGCTACCAAATGGTTGCTGGGAATTGAACTCAGGACCTCTGCAAGAGTAGTCAGTACTCTTAACAACTGAGCCATCTCTCCAGTTAGCCCTTAATGCCTATTCCATTATTTGGCCACTGTTGTGTTCCTGAGACAAGACACCAAGGTCAACAATCAAAATTCATTATTTGGCTAATATGTCTAATAATCATTTACCAACTTATTCTAACGCAAACTTCCCCCCTTTTCTCCCTTAAAAACCCATTCCTGTAAAACAACAATAAAATCACATGTGTCTTTTTTGCTGCTTGCTGCTGCTGCTGCCTTTGCAAATCCTCCACCTCCTCTCTACACATCCCAACCCCTGACCACCATGCTTATCCCTCAGGGTAATAAATCTCCTTTTTGCTGAGATAATTAGGTATTCGAGTATGCCCTGTAATGCTGCTGAAGGGTCCACCCTACATTGGTTGGTATCCCTCCAACACTTGCTGTTTTCTGAAGGGAAATGGAGGAATAGATCTGGGGAAGATGGGTGGAAGTAGTGGGACTGGGAGGACAGGACAATTGTTTTTTCTTTAATATCGTGATTTTTATTGTTTTAACTGCTTTATAATATTCTGCCTTTATTCATATAATTACTTCCTTTAAAGTGTTATGAGTAGTTTTTGGATACAAAAATACAAAAATATATACCAAGTAGTAACCTACAAGTTAAATATTGCCAAACTCACCTATCCCCTGATATGCTGGGATACACTCCACAAATTTTCCTTTATTGAAGAATTTCTATAGCAAGAATGACCTCAAGCTGAATTTCTGTCTCTGTAAATAGATGTCCAAATTATAGAATACTTAATTTAGAAAATTAGATACTAAAGTGCGAAATAAAGAAATCTATAGAATACAATTTTTTAAATGAATGTCTTGGAAACTATACCTATAATCTAACTACATACTAACCCTTGAAATCCCAACATCTTGATATAAAGAGATAGCAATATTTATAATTCAACTGTAAGAACCTTTAGTCAGATAATCTCAAGCTATTGGAGCATAAAAATATGAACCAGCATGAGAAAGAGTCCCTCACAAGCAACTGAAATGTAAAGTTATAGATGTTTGAGTTGTCTTCAAACAATCTAATTGAAGTAACATACATACTTTCTTCTTTTGAATACAATAAACATTATTTACAAATATTTTAATGTACCTGTTCTATTGGTGTATTCCATGTGAAATTTTTGACTTTTTTCTCTTTAGTTCTGTCAAGAGTATTGTTAATCAAATAAGTAGTTTACTTTTAGTAATAGGATTATTTTAAAATCTTTACTGCCAACCTAAGAGTGAGGAATATTTCTCTGTTATCTGTAAGTCTTTAAGCTTTCGTTCAGTATAGTTGTTCCTGCTTAAGCATCAGTTGCTGGGGGCCATCACTACCAGTTAAGAGGTTCCAAAGAGAATGAAAGGATCACACAAGGGGAAGGATGACTCAGACACCAAAACTGGAGTGTTTTGCAACTCTGACTAGCAATCAGAAAATGTCTTTATTTATACAGATTCAAAAACACTCATGATTTCAAGAGATACAGCTGGGCCAGCATAATGTACGTTGATCTCAAAACCACTGTCTTCTCTGATCATAGTAATATGGTCTGCTAGGTTCCACTTAAAGTACCCAATTTCTTTTCTAGTCTATAGTCCCAAAGTGTTCCATATTCTTCTAAAAGCATGGTCAGGCTCATTACAATAATACCCCACTCCTGGTTCCAATTTCCATCTTAGATAGTGTTCATCATGTCAAGAGACATCATGACCACAGGAACTCTCATAATGCTAGACATTTAATTAGGGGCTAGATGACAGGTTCAGAGGTTTAGTACACTGTTATCATGGTAGCAAGCATAATGTCACCCAGACAAACATGATTCTGGAGAGATAGCTAAATATTCTAAATCCTGAACAGCATGCAGCAGGGGGAGAGAGATAATAGGTCTAATTTGAGCATTTGAAACACCAACATCTACTCAAGGAACACATTTCCTCCAAAAATGCCAAATCTTCTCCAAGAGAACCACACCTCCTTTTTCTCTCAAGCAAACTCACTGCTTAATGACCAAACATTCAAAGATAAGAGCCTATAGGAGCCATTCCAATTGAAACTACAACAAAGAAGGAAAGAATAAACAATATAAACTATACCATGATGTTGAAGGCATATTGATTGGGACTCTGTATGGTAGCAGTAGGGCTATTCAGATCTAAAAACATAAAAGAGTAATTTTGTAGGTGTGGAAACATAAGGACAGTCATGGAAGTTTACTTTTGTGAGATAGAGATTAAAACATACTAGGTTTACAAAGTAAAGGATTGCAAGTCACTTTAGAAAAACAACCAATTAGAAACTAAAATGTTACACAAGACAAAAATATACACCATAAATCAAAAGAAACAAATAAAAAGCAAAGATACATTTAAGCCAATTATCTAACCAACATACTAACAAACAAACCAAAAAACAACAAAGAAGTAGCGGGGAAAGCATGTAGAAAAAATGTAGATAGAATAGAAAATAATGAAGTATAAACTCTGTTTGGTTGCATTTGTTGCTCTGGTTTTTCAATAGTACAGGATGAGATTCTTAAAGCTACTCCTCAACAAAATTCATCCACACCAGTTGTTGAAGCAGATTTACTGCCTGTCGGGGAAGATGTCCAATAGATACTATAGCTCTTTTTGTAAAAAGGGGCCAGGCCTGTTTGCAGAACTCAGAGGTACTTAGGTATGCGGAGGGAGAAACTGAGTGGTCCTTGGGACAGGACAGTGGAGGTGGGACCTGATCCCATTGGTTATGGACTCACTTCTGGGACCAAGGGAGGCACAAGTTGGGCTATACCCACAGAAGTTGAGTTGTCTTTGGTGCCAGACAGGAAAAATGAGATCAAAGACTTTCTCCCCAAAGTCTCTTTTGCATGTTGTTTATACCATACTGGTTACCAAGGGAAGAAATGGGAAGGTTGCTATGTTGAACTTTTTTCTTTCTTGATTGAGGAGAGAAGTAGCTAGAGCCTAGAATAAATATATAAAGCTATAGAAACATTAAAAGGAAAATGATTGTGATAAATAAAAACATACCAGTTATTATAAAAGAAAAATAGCATAACATTTAAATAATTGATAATTTATAGAAATAAGCTCTAAACCAATATTACCATGATTTATATCAAATAACTAATAACTATAGATGAATAAAAACTTTCAGCAATAAATAATGTAATATGTAAGTGTGAAGGCATTGACTAGAAAACATTTAAGTAAATATAATTAGTGAGAAGAAAACAGTGAAAATCAGTCCTAAATTTATCTATCTATCTATCTATCTATCTATCCATCCATCCATCATCTATCCATCATCTATTTATCTATCTATCTATCTATCTATCTATCTATCTATCTATCTATCTAT
>NW_021604636.1:10605479-10650234 GCF_004785775.1 Grammomys surdaster | reverse complement strand
TATCTATCTATCTATCTATCTATCTATCTATCTATCTATCTATCTATCTATGTGCTTGTGTGTGTGTTTGTGTTTCTATGTCTGTGTGTGGTATGTGATACATATATGAGCTAAAATATAAGGCTATCTACCACAGTGGTAAATAGACTGAGTTTAACTCACCTTTTAAAGGAGTTTGTTCAAATTTGGTCTTAAAATCTATCTATTCTAACCTATATGTAAGAAGCCCAATTTAAAATAAAATGATGTTCAAGCATTAAAAATAAACTAGTTGTCAGTATACTCTAAGTAAATGTAAAATATAAGACAAAAATATATTGTGAATTTTCTCACAGTTGAAGGTAGAATACAGTAAAAAAAATAAGTTGATATTGTTGTTAAAGGATGTGTATCTGTTACTTTCTGTTGCTGGGATGGTAACCATGATGAAAAGCTACTATGTAAGAGTTTATTTTCCTCTTCTGGTTCCAGGAGAAAACATAATGATGGAAGATACATGGTGTAAGGCTGACAGAGAAGGAAGCTGAGAGGTAATGTCTTCAAATACAAGCAGGAAGCAAAAAAAAAAAATGAATTTGAAGTAATGTAAAGATTTGAACTCTCAAAGTCTGTTCCCAATGATACAATGTCTCCTGCAAAGTCTCATCAGATGAAGGTTTTATAATCTTCCAAAACAACACTGCCAAATGAGGACAAAGTATTCAAGGTCCCCTACAGGGTTCACTGCCCATTCAAAGCACTACAAAGACCATTAAGAGAGATGTGTCACCAATGTTAAGGAACATATAATATGGAAGGCAATTAATAATATTAGATACAAGAAGTATAGAAAAATAGATTTATAGAAGGAAAACAATAAGAAATTGATTTTAATTTATCCAGACATGTATAAATTGGATGATATGCCTAAAAAATAAATCATATTAATAGGGTTAGGGAACAATAGAGTGGGAAAGAGCAGGGTAAACCTGGGGTTTCTTTAGAGATAGGTATCACATGTAAATACAGGGGGGAAGAGTTTAAAATATCAGTAAGGATGTCTCAGTGAATCTTCAGAATTCATACTATTTACTATTTTCTAAACATCCTATAACTCATATAATTCTCTCTCTATATAAACATATACAGTATGAGTGAACTCTCAAAGCATGGTGTAGGATAAAGCCTTATGGAGGTCTTGGGATTCCTGAAAACAATTCTTGTCATTCCTCTTGATTGCCCATCAAAATAAAGTGATAACATCCTTTTGCAGAAGAAATCACCCATCTTGGTTGCACCATATGAAGAATCAAGCTAGAAGAATCAAGCCTCTGTCTTGCTTGATGGCTTTCATAGTGCCATAATGTGCTACATAAGCAGGGTGTTGAGGAAGAAAAGGCATCAATGGTGTTACCGTAATACCAACCTCTCTGTTGAACTTGAGGTCCACTCCATAAAAGGGAGCACATATATAGTACTGTAAACCAGTTTAAAATATCATAATAGGAGAGTTTATAAAACCTAAGATGGGGCATTATTCTGTTGTTTATCTCCATTGATATAGCACCAAACCACATTCTAATGGATATTCTTATACCCATAGACAATTTCCACTCTTAATCTTAAGTTACTCATGGTAAGAATAAGTGGCAATTGACTTTCAGCCCCTAAAAAGACATTTGTAACATCCTGTCCTAGTTTAGAGAACATTGCAGAATAATTCAGAAAGATTCTAAAAGAAGGAAGAGAAGAAGAGCTGTAAAGTGTCATTGGCTGGGTAATACCCATTGCAATTATGTACTCTAAGCAACTTCAAGTGATTGAACTATCTTCATAAGAATAGGTACATCAGCAGCCAAGAAATGATAGGGGAGGGATTGAGAGGGCCTTATCTTTTACTGCCAAATTCATTCCTACAGAGATACTCAGAAAAAGGAGCAGTCATTGCCTTAAGCTCTATACTCATTATGACACTCATCTAGGCTGCAAATAAATGGTTCTGGGACAGCGCACACACAGATAGTCCTAGTTAAACAGAATGGATCACAACAGAAAACTAAATAAACGTGGAAAAGGAAAAAAAACAGGCAGGAGAGAAGGGCTGAGAAGTGTAGGAGGTAAAAAAAGAGTGTTTGGGGAGAAAGTAACCAGAATGCAAGTATGGTTAAAAAAATTAATTTTAAAAATATGCTGAAAGAATAAGTGCACTAGCCTTGAATGTCCAAAAGTCACTTCATGGATCCCATACACTAAACCATTAAATAAATAAAACATCAAAAATTATAACAAAATTCTAATAATTTCTATTAGTAGTATTTTATAATACTATACTATAATAGTACTGTGTCAGTCTAAATAATAATTTATTAGAAAAGTTCAAATGTTAAATAATGAAATCTGCACAATACTATTAGGAAGTATTTCAAAATAAGTATCTAGCAAAAATATTTAATATTTTACTTTTAGAAACGGTCACATACTGCTGTGTAGGTTGGACAGAAATTCAATTTAACCCAGGCTGGCCTTGATTTTTGTGGCAATCCATCCACTACGGCCTCCGAAATGCTAGGATTGCAGTCTGTCTCACCTATATATTGGATTTTTATAAAGCTTAATAATATAAAATTGAAGTTATTGCCCACAGATATCAAAGAATGAAAATTAAATGCAAGCAAGAATATAATTAACTAAAGAAAGTAAAATCAGAAAATATTTTCTAAAGCAAAATGATAAAATATCTATAAATAAAAATTTATAGTTAAAAACCTATAGATAAAAGTTTTTTTAAAGCTGGGCAATGGTGGCACATGCCTTTAATCCCCACACTTGGGAGGCAGAGCCAGGGGGATTTCTGAGTTCGAGGACAGCCTGGTCTACTGAGTGAGTTCCAGGAGAGCCAGGGATACACATAGAAACCCTGTCTTGAAAAAAACAAAAAAAAAAGTTTTTTAAAAATATTACTGAATGTCATGTAGAGTTAAAAGACAAGGTAAAATATTACATTCCTTTTCCATTCTTTTTTTTCCTTGATTTCTTAAACTATGGAAGATCTTCAGTGAAGGGTGGGCTGAAAGCTTCATTTCTATTTAGAACATCGCATTGATGATCTCATAATTAAATGCAACAATCTATATCTGGATGAGGCATGTGTATACCCAAACTTTGCTGAGACTGTTCTGATGAATAGATGCTGACTTTGGTAGATTTTTTCATATGTATTTAAAGTCCTTTGATTCCATTCTGGTGATACTATGGTAAATACTTGATCTCCAATTTCAGTGTTAGTTTACGTTTGTTGCCCTGAAACACATTCCATTCTGTGATTCTGTGTATAGCACTCTATATTACTGAATTAAGTTAATAACAACCAGATACATATTTGAACATCTCTTTTCATGAGATGGTCTCATGACATGTTCATATTGGTCATTAAAAACTTTCTTAGTGCTTTTGGCTGGGGCAGACACCTAGCTGGTCTGCTCCTGTGGAGACACCATATCCTGAGCCATCCCAGAGGAGCTATTACAATCAGAGCAGCAGGTAAGAACACACTCCCATTCCCTACGCCCCAGAGTTACAAATGGGAGCCAGGGGCGTTCAGGACCCATGAACAACCCAAACCCTGCTTTTCCAGAATACCACTTCCCTTCCACCACCCTCATCCCCCCACCTAGTCCTTTTGTCTGGGGCCGAACACCTAGCTGGTCTACTCCTGTGGAGGCACCTTATTCCGTGCCATCCTAGAGGAGCTGTTGCACTCAGAGCACCAGACACCCAGCTGGTCTGCTCTTCTGGAGACATCATATCCTGAGCCATCCTATAGGAACCACTGCACTCAGAGAAGCAGGATTTCAGGATTCTAGAGGTGGCCTGAGTTCCAGGAGTTCTTCTACACAGTAGCTTAGGATAACAAGATCACAAAGACATCTAGACTCTGAGGAGTTCTGACACAAGCATGATAACTGGAAAGACAGACTCCAATCAGACACAGTGAGTGCAGGTAACACTAGAGTTAACCAGATTGTGAAAGGCAAGCACAAGAACATAAGCAAAAGAAACCAAAGTTACTTGGCATCATCAGAACCCAGTTCTCCTACCAGAGCAAGCCCTGGACACCTCATCATACCAAAAAAAGCAGGATTCAGATTTAAAATCACTTTCTCATGATGATGATAGATGATTTTAAGAAGGACATAAGTAACTCTTAAAGAAGTATAGGAGAACACAGGTAAACTAGAAGCCCTTAAAGAGGAAACACAAAAATCCTTTAAAGAACCGCAAGAAAACATGATGAAGGAATTAAACAAAACCATCCAGGATATAAAAATGGAAAAAAACAATAAAGAAGTCTCAAAGGGAGACTACCATAGAGATAGAAAACCTAGGAAAGAAATCAAGAGTCATAGATGCAAGCATTAACAACAGAATAGAAAGAGATAGGAGAATCTCATGTGCAGAAGATACCATGGAAAACATTGACAGAACTGTCAAAGAAAATGCAAAATACAGCCTTTAATCCCAGCACTTGGGAGGCAGAGGCAGGCAGATTTCTGAGTTCGAGGCCAGCCTGGTCTACAGAGTGAGTTCCATGACAGCCAGGACTATACAGAGAAACTCTGTCTCGAAAAAAAAAAAAAAAAGAAAGAAAGAAAGAAAGAGAGAGAGAGAGAAAGAAAGAAAGAGAAAATGCAAAAAGCTCCTAACCCAAAACATCCAGGAAATCCATGATACAATGAGAAGACCAAACCTAATAATAATAAGCATAGATGAGAGTGAAGATTCCCAACTTAAAGGGCCAGTAAATATCTTCAACAAAATTTTAGAGGAAAACTTCCCTAACCTAAAGAATGAGATGCCCAAGAAGCCTACAGAATGCCAAATAGACTAGACCTGAAAAGAAATACTTCCCATCACATAATAATCAAAACATCAAATGCATAAAACAAAGAAAAAATATTAAAAGCAATAAGGGAAAAAGGTCAAGTAACATATAAAGGCAGACCTATAAGAATTACACCAGACTTCTCACCAGAGACTATAAAAGCCAGAAGAGCCTGGACTGACATCATACAGACCCTAAGAGAACACAAATGCCAGCCCAGACTACTATACCCAGCAAAACTCTCAATCACTATAGATGGAGAAACCAAGATATTCCATGACAAAACCAAATTTGCACAATATCTTCCCACAAACCCAGCAATTCAAAGGATAATTGATGGAAAACGTCAACAGAAGGAAGGAAACTACAACCTAGAAAAAGCAAGGAAGTAATCTTCCAACAAACCCAATGAAGAGAGCTACACAAACAAAAATTCTACCTCTAATAACAAAAATAACAGGAAGCCACAATCATTTTTCCTTAATATCTCTTAACATCAATGGACTCAATTCTCTAATAAAAAGACACAGACTACCAGACTGGATACACAAACAGGACCCAGAATTTTGCTGCATACAGGAAATGCACCTCAGTGACAAAGACAGACACTACCTCACAGTAAAAGGATGGAAAACAATTTTTCAAGCAAATGGTCCCAAGAAACAAACTGGAGTAATCATTCTAATATCCAATAAAATTGACTCTCAACCAAAAATAATCAAAAAAGAAAAGGAAGGACACTTTATACTCATCAAAAGAAAAATCTAACAAAATGAACTTTCAATTCTGAACATCTATGCTCCAAATGCGAGGGTACCCACATAAATAAAAGAAACTTTACTAAAGCTCAAAACACATATTGCGCCTCACACAATAATAGTAGGGGATTTCAACACCCCACTCTCACCATTGGACAGATCATGGAAACAGAAACTAAACAGAGACACATTGAAATTAACCAAAGTTATGAACCAAATGGATTTAACAGATATCTATAGTACATTCCATCCTAAAACAAAAGAATATACCTTTTTCTCAGCACCTCGTGGTACCTTATCCAAAATATACCATAGAATTGGTCACAAAACAGGCCTCTACAGATACAAAAAGATTGAAATAATCCCTTGCATCCTATCATATCATCACGGACTGAGGCTTGTCTTTAATAATGACAAAACCAATGGAAAACCCACATGCACATGGAAACTGAACAACACACTACTCAATGATGACTTGGTCAAGGAAGGAATAAAGAAAGCAATGAAAGACTTTTTAGAATTTAATGAAAGTGAGGACACATCATACCATAACTTGTGGGACTCCATGAAGGCAGCACTAAGGGAAAAACTCATAGCTCTAAGTGCCTACAAAAAGAAACTGGAGACAGCATACACGAACAACGTGAAATCACACCTAAAAGTTCTAGAACAAAAAGAAGTAAATATAACCAAGAGGAGTAGACGGCAGGAAATAATCAAACTCAGGGCTGAAATCAACCAAGTAGAAACAGAAAGAACTATAAAAATATCAACAAAACCAGGATCTGGTTCTTTGAGAAAATCCAAAAAATAGATAAACACTTAGCCAGATTAACCTGAGGGCACAGAGACAGTATCCAAATTAATAAAATAAGAACTGAAAAAGGGAGACATAAAAACAGAAACTGAGGAAATTCAAAAAATCATCAGATCCTACTACAAAAGCCTATGCTCAACAATATTGGAAAATCTGGACAAAATGGACAATTTTCTAGACAGATATCAAGTACCAAAAGTAAATCAGGAGCAAATAAACCATCTAAACGGTCCCATAACCCCTAAGGAAGTAGCAGCAGTCATTAAAAGTCTCCCCACCAAAAAAACTCAGGACCAAATGGTTTTAGTGCAGAATTCTATCAGATTTTCAAGGAAGACCTAATACCAATGCTCTTCAAACTATTCCACAAAATAGAAACAGAAGGAACACTACCCAATTTGTTCAATGAAGCTACAATCACACTCATACAGAAATCTCACAGAGACCCAACAAAGAAAGAGAACTTCAGACCAATCTCCCTTATGAACATCGATGAAAAAATACTCAATCAAATTCTAGCAACCCAAATCCAAGAACACATGAAAACAATCATCCATCATGATCAAGTAGGTTTTATCCCAGGAATGAAGGTATGGTTCAGTATTTGGAAATCCATCAATGTAACCCACTATATAAACAAACTTAAAGAAAAAAAAACACATGATCATCTCACTAGATGCTAAGAAAGCATTTGACAAAATTCAACATCCCTTCATGATAAAAGCCTTGGAAAGAAAAGGAATTCAAGACCCATACCTAAACATAGTAAAAGAAATACATAGCAAACCAGTAGCCAGCATCAAACTAAATGGAGAGAAACTTGAAGCAATCCCACTAAGGTCAGGGACTATACAAGGCTGCCAACTCTCTCCCTACCTATTCAATGTAGTACTGGAAGTCCTAGCCAGAGCAATTAGACAACAAAAAAAAGTCAAAGGTGTGGGAAAAATTAAAGCCGCAGTTGTTGAGGAGTCCCAGAGGCTTTCCATGTGCTCCAGATCCCACATGCCGGAGGAGGTCTAGGGTTCTGGCAGTGGAGGCTTTGGTGGCAGCAGGCCCCAATGACACGAGGAAGTCCTAGGTTCCAAAAGGTTTATTGTTATGGCGAATGGTGGATGGATCTGGGTGTACCCCCATAAAAATCAGGGCAGTCCCCGGTTAAATAGGGAGGGAGAAAGGGGGAGGATCGAGGGAGGATCTGGGGAGGATCTGGCGAGGCATGCTTAACTTGCTCCGCCCTCTGACCTACCTTAGTATGTAAATCCCTAAGGCCAGAGGCCTATAGTCACGCCCTCTACATGTGCATTTTTGGGAGGGGCTGTAATGGCCTACATGACTGAACAATGTAGTTCTATGGAGACTAGACTGCTTTTCAGGACCCTGGGTTCTGGTGGCACAGCCGAACTCCTGCCTGTTCTCGCCTAGAGTCTCGGGGTTCTAGGCCCATGCCCAGCGTTGAACCAGAATACACTTACACAGTCCCACACAAAGGGATACAAATAGGAAAGGAAGAAGTCAAAATAGATGATATGGTAGTATGCTTAAGTGACCCCAAAACTTCACCAGAGAACTCCTAAACCTGATAACTTCAGCAAAGTGGCAGGTTATAAAATCAACTCAAGCAAATCAGTATCCTTTCTCTATGTGAAAGATAAAAAGGCTGAAAAAGAAATTAGAGAAATGACACCCTTCACAATAGTCACAAATAATATAAAATACCTTGGTGTGAATCTAACCAAGCAAGTGAAAGACCTGTATGACAAGAACTTCAAGTCTCTGAGGAAAGAAATCGAGGAAGATCTCAGAAAATGGAAAGATCTCCCATGCTCATGGATTTCCAGGATTAATATAGTAAAAATGGCCATTTTGCCAAAAGCAGTCTACAGATTTAATGCAATCTCCATTAAAACCCCAACCCAATTCTTCATAGAGTTAAAAAGAGAAATTCTTAAATTCATTTGGAATAACAAAAAACGGATAGGGAAAACTATTCTCAACAATAAAAGAACTCCTGGAGAAATTACCATCCCTGACCTCAAGCTGTACTACAGAGCAATAGTGATAAAAACTGCATTGTATTGGTACAGAGACAGGCAGGAAGATCAATGGAATAGAATTGAAGACCCAGAAATGAACCCTCAAACCTATGGTCACTTGATCTTTGACAAAGGAGCTAAAACTATCCAGTGGAAAAAGGACAGCATTTTCAACAAATGGTGCTGGTTCAACTGGAGGACAACATGTAGAAGAATGAAAATTGATCCATTCTTATCTCCTTGTACAAAGCTCAAGTCTAAGTGGATAAAGATCTACACATAAAACCAGATACACTGAAACTAATAGAAGAAAAGGTGGGGAAGAGCCTCGAATACTTGGGCACATGGAAAAAGTTTCTGAACAGAACACCTACGGATTATGCTCTAAGATCAAGAATTGACAAATGGGATTACTCCTCTTTTGTCAAGTAATTGTTGAGGGAAATTAGGATTTACATCTCTCTTGAGAATATTAAACAGAGACTTAAATTCTTTTGTGGAGAGCTTAAAATAAGATCTTAGCCAATTAGCATCTCCTAGAAACTTTTGAAAGTAATTTGAAATAAGTAAACTCTTTTTTTTTCCAGACCCATTATCTGCTTTTTTTTTATTGGACATTTTACATATTTAGCTTTCAATGTTATCGCCTCTCCCCTCCTCCTATTTTTATGAGAGTGTACTCTGAACATCCTCCCAGTCCCATCTCCCTACTCTTAAATTCCCCAACACTAGGGAATCCAAACTTTAGGGGACCATGGCCCTCCACTTTCACTGATGTCTGACAAGGTCACCCTCAAATACCTATAGAGGTGAAGACATGAGTCCCTCCCTTTGTGCTCTCAGGCTGGAGGTGTACACTTTAGGAGCTCTGGTTGAATCTTTTGATACTCCTTCTAAAACAGACCAAAGCACCCACACTTTGGTCTTCAACCTCTCCATGGTGGTGAACCCTAATTCTTCCCATCTTGGAACCATTAACTGGGTTATTTTTGCTTATTTCTTTTGGTCACTGGGCCTTAAATAGACTGACTAACTTTGTTGAGACAACAGATAAATAATTTGGTAGCAAAATCTACTCAGATACATTATCATAAGTTATCTATGGAGGACCACGAGACTCAAGATGAGGTTGTTACTTTATAGAGGGTGTTCCCAAAACCCATCTCCACCCAACCTAAAAGAGGGGACTTCTGCCCCTAGACCAAGCAGAGAGGGGCCACCCAGAACCCCCTCTGACAGGCGATCTGAATTCTTGCTTAGGCTATGAGGCTAAGCACTGCAAGGGAATATAAATAAAAGTTAAAAAATATCTGTCTGGGTTCTCTGAGGGACAAGCCTGACTGCCTAGGGGTTGATGTCAAAAGTATCCCCTCTCCAGGAATAAGACATCGGGATGGGCATGGCCCTCATGCCTCACTGGACAACAACAGGGGGACTGGAGCCATTACAATGTCCCCTTCAATTACTGAAGGTCAGGCCTCTATCCCTGCCTTTGCAAGATTAGAATCGACACAGCCCTTCTATACTTAGAGAAGGGAGATGTCAGGGACAGCCTGAGATTCCACCTCACACCTCACACCAGCCAGATTAGCTAAGATCAAAAACTCAGATGCTGGTGAGGATGTGGAGAAAGAGGAACACTTCTCTATTGTTGGTGAGATTGCAAGATGGTGCAACCACTTTGGAAATAAATCTGCAGTTCCTCAGAAAATTGGACATAGCATTACCTGAGGACTCAGCTATACCACTCCTGGGCATATACCCAGAAGATGCTCTAACATATAACAAGGACATATGCTCCACTATGTTCATAGCAGCCTTATTTATAATAGCTAGAAGCCAGAAAGAACCCAGATGTCCTTGAACAGAGGAATGTCCTTCAACAGAGGAATGGATACAAAAAATGTGGTACATTTACACAACGGAGTATTACTCAGCTATTAAAAACCAATGAATTTGAGAAGTTCTTAGGTAAATGGATGGAACTAGAAAATATCATCCTGAGTGAGGTAACCCAATCACAAAAGAACACACATGTTATTCACTCACTGATTATTGGATATTATCTCAGAAGCTTCTGGGCTTGAAATACCCAAGATTCAAGTCACAGATCACATGAAGCTCATGAAGAAGGAAGACCAAGTGGGTGTGCTTTGGTCCTTCTGTGAAGGAGTAACAAAATTCTTATGGGAGCAAATATGTAGACAAAGTGTGGAACAGAACCTGAAGGAGGGGCCAACCTGAGACTGCTACACCTGGGTATCCAGCCCATGTGAAGTCACCAAAGGCAGACGCTGATGTGGATACCAGGAAGTGCATGCTGACAGGAGCCTGATATAGCTGTCTCCTTAGAGGTCTGCCAGAGTTTGAAATATTCAGAGGTGGATGCTCACAGCTAACCATTGAACTGATCATGGGATTCCCATTGGAGAAGTTAGAGTGAAGACTGTAGGTGCTGAAAGGGTTTGCAGCCCCATGAGGAAAGCAACAGTACCAACCAACTCGAGCTCCCAGGGTCTAAACCACCAGCCTGGGAGCACTTAGGGAGGGATCCATGGCTCCAGCTGTATATGTAAGGGAGGATGGCCCAGTCAGGCATAGATGGGAGAGGAGATCCTTGGTCCCATGAAGGCTCGACACAGGGTGTGGGGGGTTGGTAGGGGCACATCTACAGAGAAGCAGGAGGAAGGGTGATGGGATAGGGGGTTCCTGGGCAGGAGGGTGGGGGTAGGAATTAGGGTAAGGGGATAACAACTGAACTGTAAACATAATATCCAATAAAAAATACAAAAATAAAACTTTCTTAGTTAATGTCTAATCTTGTTTTAAAATTAAGATAATGTTGACCCCAAAGGGGATACTGGACACTATTACTCTCCCATTTAATTTCTATTTTATTTACAATAAAAACTGAGATAATAGAAAGAATTCTTTTTCTAATTTTCTTCTTAAGCATTTGGAAGAAAATAATTCCTAAGGATTATTATACACATTTCTTATGAGTATTTTTTTCTGATTGTTTCTTGACACACTCATATCACAGATGTTTGATTTTTATTACGAGAACCAGCAATAAGCTTAGTTGAGACAACTGTTTTATGGAAAATTTATTATTTGTTATTTAATGACGACATTTATAAATTTGTAAATTAATTATTTCCCATTATCTTTCATACATTCTCTATTTAATGAAATAGGGAATTGGAAGTCAGGCATACATCCTGTGTCACTTTGAGAGATCCATAGAAGCCCACCTATTTATGCTTCATTATCTCCTTGACTCTTGTTCTTCACTGACTAATATATCGATTTAGCATTTGATAAGATGAGTTACTTTAATGTTACAAAATTATTTCAGGACTTACTTAAGTTAAAGAGCTACAAAAATATGTATAAATATATAAAGAAAATATCTTTAAGGTAAAATTTACAAGCCACTGGATGATTTCTTTGACCAGTTTAATATAAAGACTTCTAATATAAAGACTTTCCTAGGCAGCAGTAATTTCTTTTCCCATTGCAATTTTCTTCTAATTTTGGTCTCTTGAAAAGCCTATCCTACTTTGTATATTTCCAAACTTGTATGCACTTAAACATATGAATTCTACTTCAGTAGGATTCCACTGCCAATCAATGTATTCTGCAGTTTCACTTTAGTACCTATTGTAAAGTACACGTGTGCCAGGAGAGCATATAATGAGAAAGCAACCAGAGTATCCTATGTAAATAAAAGAATTGTTTGCCTCCTTATTAGTTTATTTTTATATTAATTCTGAAATTTCAGGTGGATATTTATTTGTAAGAACTACAATGCTTGGACCAGAGCCCTCTCTAGGAAGGTAGGCAAAGGATGATTATGGATTGTTGTGGCTGAAGATCAGCCTACAGACTCTGTCACCAAACCTTAATTAGTTAATTTTAAAATAAAGTGCAACAAAATTTTAACTGTTAAAGAGATGTCTACTCTATTAATCTTTGTAATTTTTACATACAGAAAAAAGACCAACGGTGATACTTAATGCCAATTTTGTTGGTTTCTAATAAAACAAAAGTTTATTTCGAAATAATTTTTTTCAAAAAATAAAGTAGTTTCAATTAATATTAAAAATTTGAAATGTCAAATGTACAGAATATGAAAATGCTATTTCTTATGTTATTGAGTCAGTGTCTCACATCTTTCCATTGTGTATAATCTCTTCATTTCTTTTTAAAGGTAGTCACTGATGGGAATACAACTTATACCAATTTGTAAAATCACTTATCATTTGAAATGAAATTTAAAAATATGACACCTATTCCCAATAACGTTGTTGTGATATGGAAATGAGATACTCGTCATGTGGCAGTTCCAATATCTCTCAGACAATGCACAAAATATTGTAGTCACCCTAGTCACATAAATAACACTGGATAAGAGTCCATGCAGAAGAAATGAAAAGACAGAGTTAAAATAAATATGCCACACCTACTAAACTGCTACCATTTACCTCTACACAGACAGCAATGCCTTTAACTGATTTCATATGGGAAATAGAAACACTGTAAGCCATTGTCTGATATACGAAATGATGGTGTGCAAACAAAGTTTCAGCCCAACACAGACAGGTTGGTGACTTCAACAGAAAGTAAAGCTCACCATGAGCATGCTGTTCTTCTTCAGGCTGTTCTTCATATCAAAAAAGGCAAGAGTTTGGTTTAAAAAAAATTCACCTTCTTTTGAAAGGCTGATTGATTTGGTCTGTGCTGTGACCACAGAATTCACTGTAACTCATGATGAAGGCACTAGCTAGTCATTACTGGAATGGCAAAGCTAAATGTGTTGCAATTACTTTTAAAAGAGAAAAGGCCAGCTCTGTGTGTCATATGTAAGCCTAACAAATTTAAATTCTCTTTTAATAAAACATATCATAAAGCAGGAACTGAACAATAGCAATTTTGAATATTCTATTTATACTATTAGGAAAACTTAAAAGTATGCTTACTAATTCCTAACAGGTAATTGAGGAATATTTTGAGGGTACTCTGGATAAATATAGGTCATTAAACAAAAATAAGAATTCCAGCCACTATTAATAACTGATAATGCTAATAAGCATTTTTAAAAATAATCCAGCAATTGGAATTATATTCAAATGCCCCCCTCTCTCTTTCTCTGTGTGTGTGTGTGTGTGTGTGTGTGTGCGCGCGCGTGTGTGTGTGTGTTGCTGTTTTTCATGGCAGATTTACACTTTGAGAGCTGTCAGATGTTTTTGCCAATAGAGTTGTTGAAAAGTACATCTCCATAGTTCAATTTGCTACTTCTGGCCAAAATAATGTGACACTTAAGGAGTGATGTGGTAAATTAATTGACCTCTGCACATCACCAAGCACAAGACATTTCTTTTACATCTGTGTGAGCCTTCGAAGCTGCTGACAAAAAAAAAGCTTCTAAAAGTATTCACCAGACTTTTCTTTATCAACAAGTTTTGACAGAAAAATATACATTCTTGAATTATTTTTATACATCACAGAATTATATATTATTTACATCAATTTTTATCAGGAATGTGTAAGCTATGTAGATCTCAGAAACTATTAAATGTTTCATAAATACGAAATGGCAAGGCAGTGCCCTTTGACTTAAATGTTCCTTCAGTAAAGATTAAAGTATCTCAGCTATCAATTTAAAATTTCTATCTAGTCCCTTCAAAATTATTCCCAATAAGTATATATTTTATTCAGAATAACAGACTAGAGGCATCCTTACCTGCAAATGGTAATCTCTTTAGGAAAGATTGTGTCTAATTCTTTAATGAGCATCTCAAATTATTTTCAATTTATCAACTGAGAGAAAATATTTTCTAGTAACTTACAGTCATATAAAAATATTTAAGAAGGAGTAAACCTGCCCCCCTCCCGAAGCTGGCAGGCTGCCGAGCTGACAGTGGCAGAGTGAGCACAGAGAGGCTCAATGTGAAAAGAGAAAGATAATGTGCTCACACACTAATGGGCACTGAACTAGACACAGGCTCATTTTTCACATCATGTCATCTGTAAGGTTTGAATAAAAGTAATGGCCAGAATGAGGCTGGCTCTATCTCAGACATTATCATTTACCTCTTCGGTTTTATTTGTGTTGACTTGTACAGTCTAAAAAGATGACAGTCTCTAGGCCTCTGGATCACTCACGGTGATAATACACAGCACATTACACTGTTGGTGACAGGTTCTGTTCTCTGGGATGGCATATGAAAGGAACGCATCTCTTTCCGTCATTTCAAATGCTATAAACTGACAGAATAAAGACTCTTGCAGTGGGGACATCACAAACCCTGTCTGTTATGATTTTATGAGATAAACTGGAGTTTCTAGGGTATCTTGTTCAGGAAATTAGTGTCAGTCAAACTTTGGTGTTTCTTTTTTCCCCTGAGGGATAAATAGCAGATTCTAGAAAAGTGGCTTTGCTGTATTTCATGCAGCCAAAGAGTCAAAAACTTATGTATAACCCAGAGACAAACCATTGCTGTTCTCTTTTTTTTGGAAAGATAACTGCTTTTAAACTAAAGTGCCCCCAAACACCATGGATCCTGTAAGAAATAGTGCCCACCTCAATCGTGCCTTTAATAAAATGAAAATAAACTGGTACTTTAAAATATATAAAGACTTCTTTATTTTTCATCTTTGTCTAACTTGATATTCCATATAACTATAAACATGCCAGGTTTGTCATCATTTTTCTTAGTGAATTTACTTGAGATTTTATCTTCTTTCTTTTTATTCTAATAACTACTAGAAATTAACCAAAGACGTCACAAAAATATGACTAAGGTAGACAATAATCTCAGAATTCTGTCAACTGATCCTCAACTGAGAGCCTTGTGGATTTCCTATTTAATGTCTTTTTAAAAGCATCACAGTTTCACAAGACTTTACATATACTTGAATCATAATCTGGTACTTGAAGTTAGACTTGCTTAATGTACTTTTCTGTCCATTTCCATGTTCCAAACTTTTTGCTGTCATGATGAATAGCTGTCAGTATCAAAGGATGCTTCAGACATTCCATTATAAAGGACTCTTTATTTAAATCTGTTTATTTTATTGTGTATTCGTTTAAAATATCACTTCAGTCTGGAACTTGACCCCATAGTTGCATTTTTAAAGAATTGCTCGACACTTTGCAATGACTTGATATTAGAATATAAAGCCATTATAAAAGTTTAATACTACAAGTACTCTATAACAGCACATACATTGTGATTCAGTAAAGGAAATAAGTATTAAAAAAAAACAATTCAAATTTATTTGACTCTTCTACCACTGTGGATATCCTATCAGTCACTCATACTCATTTTGCATACTATTTTCAAATGAAAATCTGATTACTAAAATTTTAAAATGGAACTATGGATCCCAGATTTAAAGAAAAATTAAAATATTTCTTTCAAAGATTCATGTGAAACATGTAAAAATTATAGCTCATAATTCCAGAGGTAGATACGTAGATATTTCTGGAGCTGGGATGGGTCATTCCTGCCTCACCCTTCATTAAAATATTCACATTCATACGTTTGCTGTAGTACATTATATAGTTAGATGGTTACATTATATCATAGAAGACTTGGAGAAATGAATGAAAGGATCATTACTGCATGACATTAATTTGTAGTAAGATAGTTATCAAAATATTCTCAATATTTACCCTAATGAAGCATGTTCTCATGAGATCTGTCCCCCAACAAGTTCTTCTCCAAGTTAGCCATAGTATTCTCTCCTTAAAACAGCAACAGTATTAACACATTGCACCATGGCTGCTACCTCCTAGACCATCTCCTTTCTGTAACCCCGGTTGATCTTCCTCTGCTTTTATTACTATTTTGCAGGTTACTAAACAACACTCTTGTCTCCATCCTCTTCATTCCTCAGATCATACAGGGACAAAAAGTGGAGCAGAGACTGAAGGAAAGGCCATTCAGAGACTTCCCCACCTGGGAATCCATCCCATATGCAGCCACCAAACCCAGACTTTATGGCTGATGCCAAGAAGTGCTTGCTGACAGGAGCCTGATATAGCTGTTTCCCGAGAGGCTCTGCCAAAGCCTGACCAATACAGATGCGGTTGCTCACAGCCAACCACTGAACTGAGTGAGCATAGAGACCCCAATGGAGGAGTTAGGAGAAGGACTGTAGGAGCTGAAGGGGTTTGCAACCCCATAAGAAGAACAACAGTATCAACCAACCAGACCCCCAGAGCTCCCAGGAACTAAACCACCAACAGAGGAGTATACATGGAAGGACCCATGGTTCCAGCTACATATATAGCAGAGGTTGATCTTGTGGCGCATCAATGGAAGGAGAGTCCCTTGGTTCTGTGAAAGCTTGAAATCCAGTGTAGGAGAATGTCAGGGCGGGGAGACAGGAGTGGGTGTCTTGATAGAGGAGCAAAGTCATAGAAGAAGGCTGAAGGAGTAGGATGGGGGGGGTGAGGAAAGGAAACTGGGAAAGGGGATAACATGTGAAATGTAAATAAATAAAATAAACAAACAAACAAAAAAAAGATGATGATTACAGGTTAGGGTCACAGAAGTACTTTTCACATGACTCCTGCAGCTACCCTTCAATCAGAAGCTCGCATTCAATACCTACTGGGAAGAATCTAACACATTACTGTAACAATATAAATTTGGTTAACCTAGTAAAGAACAATAACTTAAGAAATAAAATTAGTAACAATAATAGTTAAGACAACATTTCATTCTATGAATATAAACTTGTCTAATAAATAAGTTCTATGAGTGAAAATTATAAATCAATGAGATGTCTAAGAAACACATCTTTATGTTAATATATAGAGTATAGAATTCTCGAGTGGGCACCCTTATATGAGGCTCACAGCAATAACAGAATTAGATACCTTCACAACTGTTTTTTTTTTAATTTGATGTGCCAAAGTCTACAAAGCCGAACTATTTCTTAATTGTCTCAAAGTGATAATCTGCCCCTACACAAAAGGGTGCCCCATAGCTCCTAGCAGAAAACAGCAAATACTTGTTCTCCATGAAACAGCTCCTGGCTGGCCACTGGACAACACAGGAACGCGGAGAGTATGTCACTAGCTGGCGCTTAGTGTAAAAGTCATCTTCACCCTTGGGACTGGGAATTGCTGCCCAAACCCATTAGGCTTCCATGTCATGTCCTCAGACTTGCTTCTGCCTTTCTTTGTTCAGGTCTTATCCCTTAGTGTCAATGTTGAACTCGCCTCCCAGAACAAGCAAGCCTTTTTCCTTGTAGTCTGTCCATGAAGGCATCGGGTTAAGGGTGTATCGGCTCCATTCCTGATAAATGCCAGCGTTATCTGGCTCTTTTCTTTTCTGTACTTCTTGGGTAGATATCGGGGTTAGGACATATGAAATCTTGCATTCTCCATGTCGCTTTTATTGTAGAAAGCTTTTGAGAGCTTAACATTTCTCTGTTTCTTGTTGTTCAGTCCAAGCCATCTCCTCCTCAATCTGTTTACATGTGGCCTCTTGCCTCCTAGAGAAAATCCAGGCTCCCCCTTGCCATCTTCAAGGAACCCACCTCTGATTCACATTTCTGTCGTTGTTCCACTGCCCAAGCAGTTACTAGACTATGATCAGTTTTAGCAGGTAAGCAGATCAAAGCCTTAGTAGCAGTTACACTGGAAGTTGTAATATCAATTTGAGATTCAAAACATAAAAGTCTAAAATTATACCTTATAAAAAACTGTTTTAATGTTTATTACAATTTATTGATTTATTCTTTACAGTATCAAAAGTTTCCAACTCATCAGCCTTCTTGAATCTAAACATTAATGAAGTGTAGTACATAATGTCAATCTATTGCCCTTAACTTCTAGAGAAGTTCTTATTCAAAACTATGTGTGACTATTTGAACACCTACTCAGGTAGTATGTTGCCTTTGTCTTATGCCTTTCCTCATTCCCTAAGATATGATTTAATTTGATGAGCCCCTGAGCTGTATGATATTTATTAATGGTATGTGGTTAGACATTAGATAAAATGCTCACCTATTACCAGTATATATCTGAGGAAAAATAGCATACAAAAGAAAAGCAAATAATCTACAAGATTAAAATACCTTAATGGTTTATGACAATAATAACTGCTTAGGTCTGAAAAGGCCAAGATTACATCAGTAGAATGGCATTGAGTTGGTCATCATTTTTACTTAAGTGTCCTAGCTAAACCAACCTATAAAGCAAACACGTTCACTGTAGCTCAAAGTTCAGGAAGTTTTAGTTTATCATTGGCCTTGTTTTAAGTCTATGGCAACACATCATAGCTAAAACATGTAGTAAAGGAAAACCACTCACTTCATTATAGTCAGGATGTGAAAATCCCCCTTAAGGACACATTTCCCTGTCCTAACGCCTCTTGTTGAGTTTCCTCTCTTAAAGGTTCTTCTATTTCCTAAAAGTCTCAAGAGCTAAGGAGCAAACCTTTGACACATTGGTGTTTGCAGGTCACATCCTGAAACCATCACAGAAGTCACATCCAAGAAAAAAAACATTCCATCAACTTGTGAGCAATGATGTATAAATAACAATGGAGTTCAAACTTAGCTTCATAATCAGCATGACAGGCCAGACCATCAAATTTGGTTTGTGGGCACCAGAAACAGAATTGGATGCTGCAAAGCAGCACTATGAGATGTCAAATATGTGATATTCTCCGACCTAATTATTATTTTGGAAAATGGCTATATCTTATCACCAGGCTGAGCTCTGTCCATACGTTTTGAGTTACATCATTCCCTGGTTTCCAATTGATATGAAATCTCAGAGGAGATGCTATAGTTCCCAGTAAACAAAGCCAGACAACACACTGAAGTCTTACTTGCAGATCTGTGAAGCCCCTTTATCTCTTTTCAAGATTTTCTGATGATAAAGTCAACTAATGATATGTCACTACCTCTACGGGAATTTTTCGAGCTAATGAAAATGCAGTGAGCAATTTGTGGATCAAATACATTGGGCAAAATACTAAACTTTATTATAGTGGATACTCACAGCCTTATGTAATCTGCCAGTCTAAACCATGTGCTACTTTGGCACACGCCTTCCTGAAAATAGCAGACAAGTCTGTGAGCTGGCACAGTCTCAGCAAAGCAGATGGACATGCAACAAAATAACTAGCAAAGAGACCTTGTTTCAACATCAAATATGTTTCCTCAAGGCCAGAGTCTTGAGCAAAGTCCTATTGGGGATGTTCTTCTATCTAAGCAAAGGTAGTTTTTTCCTGCATTTAGACTCCACCTACTTGTCCCATTTTCTTGTGGAGTTATTTCAGCCATCCAATCATCTTGTATATTGCACTACTCAAATTAGAAAGTAACAGCACTTTCAGTTAGTTTAGAACTTGAAACAAAAATAAAGATGATGTTACTGGTTTTAAAAGGAATTACAATTACTCAGCTACTTGAATAGCTAGTATTTATACTGTATTTTATCATGATATTGTTCCCCCAGCCTTTGTAATCTGTGATTGCAAGCATTGATGGTGAGCTTTTTACTTAGCACAGTACATTCAGATATTGCTGATTAACTTCCATGAATAGCAATACATTCTTGTGGCAAATAACAGTAGAGACTCTGAAATTAATAAAAATATCAAATATTTCAGCTTTTGTCAAATATTATTAGAAAGAAAAAATGTTTTACTTAACTATGTCTTAAATATTTAAAATTATTTCTAGAATATAAAATTTTAAAATAATTAATTAAAATATTTCTAGAATATGAAAATATACAAAGTTAATATAAAATTTACAAATTTATTATGCAAATAAATTCAATGTATTAGGAAGCTGTTTAAGGATAAGTATAAGAAAAATTTTTCATTAAATGGTCTCATTCTAACTTTGAAAGTTTTTTTCCCATTAGAAATCCACAAGGGCTTTGACATTATGACTACCTGATAATTTCTTATCTTATTTCTGGAACAGCTGATACACATGTTTTAAAATTTATATTCTTCGCCAATTATATATTTAAAATAATTCTATAACTTTTTTATATAATATACTCTATAACTTAATAGCTTGTTTTAATTTTTTTAATTTTGTTTTTCTTATTCACTTTATATCCCACCTGCTCACTGCCCCTCCCAGTCATGGTCTCTTTTAGTACTTCCCTATCTGTCCTCCCCTTTAACTCTGAGCGGGTGGGGGATCCCCTGGGTTTCTCCCCAGCCTGAGACTTCAAGTCTCTGCTAGGCAAGGTCCTTCCTTCTACCACTGAAGCCAGTCAATGCAGGCACTCTAGAAGCAGCCCCTACTATGCTTTCCATTTCCATTTTGGGGTTTTTTTAGTGCTAAAATGTTAAACTAGGTATTAGTTTGGATTTTAAAAGTACTTCTATGTCAATTCAAAAATCATGTTCTTAAAAAGTGAATACTAATATATTTATTATTCCTCTGACTGAAAGTAGATTATTTCTCATACAATATGTTTTGACTGCATTTTCCCTTCCTCTCCTCCTCCCAGTACCTCCCCATTTTCCCTTCCTCCCATATTCATTCTCTTTCTGTCACTCATTAGGATAGAGCAGGGTTATAGGAGATCACAACAAAATATAACATATGAAAGAGAGACTCACTCATTCACACACTCATGATTCCCATAGAAATGGTAAACTGAAAACTGTAATAATATATATGTAGAGAACCTAGTGTAGATGCCATGCACATTCTGTGTGCATGCGTTCTAATGAGCTTTGCTCAGGTGATTCACAGGACCTTTTTTTCCTGGTGTCTTCTCTCTCCTCTGGATCTTACACTTTTAATGCTTCCTCTTCCACAGAGTTCTCTGAGCTCTGAGGGGTGAGATATGATAAACATTTAGGGCTATGTGTTTCAAGCACTCTCTCTCTCTCTCTCTCTCTCTCTCTCTCTCTCTCTCTCTCTCTCTTTCAGTGTGTGTGTGTGTGTGTGTGTGTGTGTGTGTGTGTTTAGTATCTGGCATATTGTGGGTAATGTGGATATTTATTCCTATCTGCTTCAGAAGGAAGCATCTCTAATGGTGGCTGAATAAGGCACTGATTTATGAATACAGCAGAATATCATTAATAGTTATCAATACATTTTTAAATTTTTTAAACAAGTATTATTTAGTTTTACCTCACTTCCCTGCCTTATCTCATGTAGTCTCAGGTGCTTGGTCACCAAAGTGGTGTTTGATATGGTTTCTGTCTCATAAAGTGTGCCATAAGTTAAATCATTGTTTGGTTAGTTATTCCCAGAAGTTGGTTCCACCATTACTCTAGAATATTTGGCAGGAAGGGTAGCACTATGGATCAAGGGTTTTCTGCCTGGATTTGTATTTATGTATCTTCTTTAGTAGCTTGCAGAGTACCTTTCCATAACAAGAACACTAGAACATAGGTGCAAAGGTTTTAGATAGGCACCCCCTCAACCTCTCTATGTTCAATGATTTGTGTGGGTGTTGTCTTCTGCAATGGGGTCTTGCTCTCAGTTTGTGAAGAAAAACATATTGTCTTCACAACAACCTGACTTGCTTCTATATTTCCATGGGCCTGTAACTGGATGGCCTTTCTGTCAACCTCTGTTTCATTTTTGTCCCTGCATTTTTTATTTATTTTTATTTTTTAGACAAGAACAATTCTGGGTCAAAAACTTTGAAGGTAGATTGGTGACCTTCCCTTCACTGTAGGCCCTGTCTATCTACTGGAGGTGGTCTCTTCAGATTCTATCTCCCCACTGTTGGACACTTTAGCTAAAGTCATTCTCATTGAGTTCTGGTAGCTCCTCACATCTGAGATCTCTAGGAATTTCTAGATGTTTTCTTTGCCTCCAAACCCCCAACAGTGGATATTTCCATTCATTCTTCTGGCCCTATGGGCTTTTCTCCTGTCTTCCCCCATATTTGATCCTGCCGTCTTTTCCCCTTCCCATTTCTTGTCCAACTCTGGCTCCTCCTTCCCTCTGCCTCCTATGATTATTTTGCTTCCCCTTCTAAATGTGATTGAAGCATCCTCATTTGAGCCTTCTCGTTTGTTAAACTTCTTGTGGTCTGTGGACTGTATCATGGATATTCTGCACTTTTGGGCTGATATTCACTTATCAGTGAGTACATATCATGCATATCCTTTTGGGTCTGTGTTACCTCACTCAAGATGATATTTTCTATTTCCATTCATTTGCCTGCAAAATTCAAGATGTCCTTGAAATGACTGAGAAGCATTTAAAGAAATGTATAACATCCTTAGCCTCAGAGAATTTCACCACATGGATTCTTGTTCAACCATATTTATTATATATTCATAATATATAATATTCTTTATTCATAATATTCAGAAAATGGAAACAACCCTTATATCCCTCAACAGAAGAATAGATGAACAAAATGTGGTACATTTACATAATGGATTATTACTGAGCAGTGAAAAAAATGACATCATGGAATTTTCAGGCAAAGGGATGGAACAAGAATATCACCCTGAGTGAGGCAATTCAACTCAGAATGATTAAATATGGGGCATATTTGCTTATGTATGAATATAAACTATTAAGTAAATGTAGTTAAGCAATATAGAGAAAGTAACTAGGAGGGACACATGATTTTCGTTGGAAAGCAGAAATAGAATAGATTCTATGGGTAGACTGGAGAAGCAGGAATGGGACCATGAGGATCACATGGGGAGAAGGATGGGAGATGGTGCACAATCATCTTTTAGTAGCAATATTAGAAGCCTTTTATTGCCTACTTGTACTTATTGCTTTGAGGTATGGATTTATTGATTTATTCTTTCTCCCATGAGAAAAAATTTACACCATCTTTCTTTCTTAAGTAGTTTGAATAAGAATGACCCCATAGACTCATATATTTGAATACTTGGTCCTTAGTTATTAGCAATGTTTTGTGTGTATGTATGCATGTGTGTTCTAACCCTCTTATGTCTGTCCTTTTTTCCTATCAGTGAATTTCATCATAGAGCATTATGAATCTTAATATAGTTTAAAACAAAAAAGAAAGCAATTCTTCATTAATAATACATATAACCAGTATAATCAAGCTATGTAAAAAAGTAACAGTGTTTAACATCTACAAACATGCAAAAAAAATTAAAATCAGGTAGTAAAATTTCTAACTTTAAAATAATTAAGCTTAAAAGGAAGAACAGAAATATCAATATAACTTGATGCTATAAAGCTAAAGTTCACCAAATAACCATGAATAATTTTTTAAAAATATTTACAAACTTAATATAAAATATTAATCTGATTAGACATACATACATAGACGATAAGTAAAATGTACATTGTTTAAAGTCTACTTTGAATGTAGAATTGAAAATAAAAAATGGTGAGGCAAATACTTATGCTTTAACTCTGTATGGAGTCTAATTATTATTCAAGAGAAAAAAGAAGTCATCCAAGCCATAAAGAGTTTAGTTAAATTATTTCCTTTTGTAGATAATAAAGGCTTACAAGGACTCCACAAAAAGTCTATTAGAATTACAAACATAATATTAAAAGGAATATGCAAATAATTATAAATAAGGAAAGATGTTAAAATAGCAATATTTAAACATCATAAGCATCTACACACATAAAAACAACTTTCAAAACGAAATCAAGGCAACAATTTAGTTATCAGGGCATCAAGGGTATTGATGAATAAATAACAACATAAAAATTCTACAAGATAAATACTGCATAATATTGATTAGAGAGCTAGAAGCAGATGAAAGTAACAGGAGAGATGTGTGATTCATTTATGTCCTGGAGGAGTTAATAGTGTGAACATGGTCATACTAGAAAAGAGATATGCACATTCAGTGACTCAGTGTAGCCATTATCAAAATTTACATTAAATTTTATTTTTTAAAATATTTACTTTTATTCATGTATGTGCATGTGAGTGTGTGTGTGTGTGTGTGTGTGTGTGTGTGTGCTGTCATGTGTGTGTGCATGCATGTGTGTGAGTGGTTATCAGTGTCCGGCTCTTATGCATGCAGGTATCCTCAAAGGTCAGAAGATGGTTTCATATCAACTGGAAGTGGAGTTACAGATATTTGCAAGTCACTCATTGAGACTGCTGTGAACCAAACCCAGGTCCTCTGCAAGATTACCAAGTGCTTTTAAATGCTGACCTCTGTCACCCTCCAACTATAGCCATACAAAGAAAATAGTGTCTCAGCTAGGGATGGAACTTCATGACCTCCTTTAGCCATGCTGAAATTTCAGCTGGATATTCTTGTGAAAGTCTTGAGCATACACAAGCTACTGTAGCTTTCTGTGTGCAATGCCCTTGTCATGCTCCCCAAATACTTCTTTGCTGCAGATATTCATTACCTCAGGCTCTTATAATCTCTCTTGTGTGTTCTGTGTTGATCCCTAATCCTTGAAACTACAAAAAGAAGCTTCTCTGATGGTTGTTGAGAGATGCACTAATATATGAGTATGTAGATGAGGGCTGAAGGAGAGCAATTTACACCTTATTACTTTGTTCATTTAGCAGACCAATAGTATTAGGTTCTTCCCTATAGTTTTTGAGCTAGTGGTAAGTTTTGAGAGTTTGGAGGAGGGCTCAATTAATGAGGTTAGTTATAAGTTACAACTAGTAGGGCGGGTCTTAAATCAAATCTGAAAGTGGTTGGTTACTCTATAAAATTCATACCACTATTGCACCATTGGAAATACCTTGCTTGACCATTTTTTTTTTATTTTGTCTTTTAGAGTTAACAACTGAATAAACAGGTGATGGCTTCTTACTCCCAGTAGCATACATAGGCTCTTCCAGCAATGTGATAGCTAGAGAGTAGGGATGATATTCTAGATATGACAGCTTGATTTCTCCATGTCTTCTGACTCAAGTATGTGTTGCCTGTAAGAATAGGTTACTATCATTATGTTCTTGAGATTAATCAAGAGCAATAACAATAGTCTATAATGCTGGAGGTAGGTCTATGGGACCATACTGACCACCACAATATTATTTTTAATATGTGCACTATTTCTCAGACTTATGTTTCAGGACAATTCTAGCATTACTAAATCAGGTAAAAAGGATTTGCTTTTATTTTATAAGATATCTTATAAAATTGCTTTCACAGACCTTCAAATTTTGCTATAATTCATCAGTAATATTCGTACCTTGGGATGCCTTTCTAGAGATGCTTATTAAATAAAAAATTAATTCAAATATTCTATTGGTATAAGACCATGAAGAGATTACTGTCTCCTTGGAAATTATTGTAATTTTGATTCTAAAATAACTGCCTTTCTTAATTTAATCTTTTAGATACTGACAAGTTTCTCATAGTATATCCTTCTTTAACATCTTACATGCCATGAATTTTTGATTTTGTTTGATAAACATTTTAGTTGACTTGATGAACTAGTATGTGCATTTAAGTTTATAAAAAACTAAAATAGTATTTGAAAGTACTTATGTCATTCATATTCTCCCCAGGACTCAAAACACTTCTATTCTTTTAGCACCTGAGTTCCTTTTAGCAACTGAGCAGAAATTTTAGCAAAGTGATTTCTAAAATATCTCTTTAATTATACATTTAAACATAATGTATCAATTCTATATCTTTGCTAACATTGGTGATGTCTGTTAAAATTTATCATCTCTTCAAGAGATGTTGAGTTTTAATGGATTTTTACAAAATCTAAATACTTTGATATTTTCTTTGTAAATAGCATATTAACAATTTTTTCTAACAATATCTTTTAAATAATGCTGCTCTTAATATTGATTTGAATTTTATTTGCATGAAAAATTTTCCTTTACTTTTGCATAGACTATATTAAAGTTGAAGTTTCTTAAATGCTATTTTGCTTCCTTTTATCTCCAAATACTATTTCAATAATACCTGTGTTGTTATAATGCAGATTATTATTGCAATCATCAATATAAAAATTATTTACCATTACCATACATATTTACTTTGACATTATATTTAATTGTAAGTATGTTCATGTGTGCTTCATGAAATGCACTTGTTTAGTGGTATTGTAACTGAAACTTGGCACACAACAACACTAATACTGAGCTACATCCTAGCCCTTTTCAAAAAATAATTTTGAGGATAGTCAAGAAGCCCCAAAATTTCAGTTTAATCTTGAGAAGCTGCATGAGAGAAGAGAACTGATCCTACAAGTTGTCCTTTGACCCCTACACACGAGCTGTAGTACATGTAACCCCCATGTATGAGTACAATAAATAAACATGCACATAGATATTAGAGAAACTACACAAAGTTGTCTGAGTTGATTTCAAATTCACTTTGCACTTTAAACTTGAGATTTTTGTGACTCAGCTTCCCTTGGCTGGGGCAACAACCTGCAATATAAAGCCTGGCTTTATTTTACTTTATTTAGAAAAATGCTTCTTCATTAACACAGGTAACAGTTAGTTTCTTTGTTATTAGATGAAAAACTCGTCTGATCTTTACATTAGAACAAAGTGAATAAAAACACTGTGGCTTTACCCTAATTTTTCTTTTCATTTGGGGGTGGGGGGGCACAAAAATAATGTGAGCTGAAAGAATGAATTAACTGTTCCTTAGAAGAATATTCAAATAAAAGATTTTGTTAAATTTTGGAGAAAGACTCAGAAAATCTTTGTTTTACTCACTTTTGTTTGTTTAATTTTTTTAAGAAATTATTTTATTTATTTACATTCCAGCCAATGCCCCCACTCCCGGAGCCCCCTCCCAATTCCTCATTCTATTCCTCCTCCTCCTTTCCTCCGAATGTGTGCTCCCGCTCATCAGGTATCCCGCTTCCCTAGGGCCGCAAGTTTCTCAAGGATTAGGCACATCTCCCATTGATGCCAGACTAGGGCAAATATCCTTTGTTATATTTGTGCTAGGGGCCTCTGATGAGCCAGTGTATGCTGTTTGGTTGGTGGCTCAGCCTCTCGGAGCTCCAAAAGGTCCAGGTCAGTTAAGACTATTGATCTTCCTATGGAGTTACCATCCCTTTCAGCTTCTTCAATCTTTCCCCTAATTCAACCACAGGGGTCCCCAACTTCAGTCCAATAGTTTGATGTAAGTATCTACTTCTATCTCAGTCAACTTCTTTTAGGGCCTCTCAGAGGACAGCCATACTAGGCTCCTGTCTGTAAGCACATCAATGCATCAGTAATAGTGTCATGCCTTTGTGTACCTCTCTCCCATGAGATGGATCCCAAGTTGGGTCTGTCAATGGACCAACTTTCCTCTAGTCTCTTCTCTAATTTTGTCCCTGCAATTCCTTTAGACAGGAACAATTCTGGGTCAGAAATTTTGACTGTAGGTTGGTAAACCTATCCTTCCACTTGAGGCCCTGTCTACCTTGTGGAGATAGACTCTGCGTTCCCTCTCCACTGTTAGGCATTTTGGCTAAGGTCACACACACCCACACACCCCATTGAGTCTTGACATTCTCTTACCTCCTAAGTCTCTGATATGTTCTAGAGGGTTCCCCTAACTCTTACCTTCAGAGGCTGCATGTTTTCATTCATTCTCCTGGCCCCATAGGCTTCTCTCCTGATGCTGTACCTGATCCTGTTTCCCTTCCCCCCGCCTTCTCTCTTCTATCCAGGTCCCTCCATCTCTTTGTCTATCATGAAAGTTTGATTCTGCCTTCTCAGTGGGACTAAAGCATACTCACTTGGACCTGTCCGCTTGTTAAACTTCTTAAGGTCTATGGGTTGGATCATGAGTACTCTGTAATTTTTGGCTAATATTCACTTATCAGTGGGTACATACAATGCATGTCCTTTTGGGTCTGTATTACCTCACTCAGATTGATATTCTCTAAATCTACACATTTGCCTGAAAAATTCTTGATGTCTGTCCTCATTTTTAATAGCTTAATAGTATTCCATTGTGTAAATGAACCACATTTTCTGTTTCCATTCTTCGGTTGAGGGACATCTGGGTTGTTTCTATCTCCTGGCTATCAAACAAAAAAGGCTGCTATGAAAATAGTAGAGAATGAGACCTTGTGGTATAGTGAAGCATCTTTTGGGTATATGCCCAGGATTGGTATAGTTGTGTATTCAGGTTGAACTATTTCCAGTTTTCTGAGGCACTGCCAGTTTGATTTCCAGAGTGGTTGTACCAGTTCATAATCACACCAGCAATAGAAGAGTGTTCCTCTTTGTCCACACATTCGCTGGAATATGCTGTCACATGAGTTTTTTATTTAACTCATTCTGGTTGGTGTAAGATGAATCTCAATTTTGTCTTGATTTGCATTTCTATGGTGAGTAAGGACTTTGAACATTCACCTAAGTACATCTCGACTATTCAAGATTTCTCTGTTGTGAATTCTCTGTTAGCTATGTACCCCATTTTTTTTTAATTGGGTTATTTGGTTTTTTAGAAGTTAACTTCTTGAGTTCTTTATATATTTTTGAATTAGCCCTTTATCCGATATAGGGTTAGTGAAGATGGTTTTTCCCAATATGTAGGTTACAGCTTGTCCTATTGATAGTGTCTTTTGCTTTACAGAAGCTTTTCAGTTTCGTGAGATCCCATTTATCAACTGTTGATCTTAGAGTTGAGCCACTGGTATTCTTTTCAGGACATTTCCCTTTGTGCTAACGAGTTTGAGGTTCTTTCCCAAATAATCTTCTATTACATTTATTGTACCTGGTTTTATGTTAACGTACTTGATGCACTTGGATTTGAGCTTTATGTAAGGTGATAAATATGGATTTATTTGCATTCTTGCACATGTAGACTGCCAGTTAGACCAGCACTGTTTATTGAAGTTGCTTTCCTTTTTCCACTGTATGTTTTTGGCTTGCTTATCAAAGATCACGTATCCATAGGTGTGTGGACTTATTAATGAATCCTCAATTCTGTTCTATTTGTCAACTTGGTTGTCTCTGTATCAATAACATGAGGTCTTTATCACTATTGTGTTGAAGTACAGCTTGAAGTCAGGGATAGTGATTTCCCTAGAAGTTCTTTTATTGTTGAGAAATATTTTGACTATCCTAGGTCTTTTGTTTTTCCATAAGAAGTTGAAAATACCTTTTTCCATTATGTGAAGTATTGTGTTGGAATTTTGATGGGGATTTCATTGAATCTATAGATGGCTTTTGGTAAGATGGACATTTTTCACTATGTTAATTCTATTAATCAATGAACATTGGAGATCTTTTTACCTTTTGGGATCTTCTTTGATTTCTTTTTTCAAGGATTTGAAGTCCTTATCATGCATAACTTTCACTTGCTTGGTAAGATTTACACTAAAATATTTTGTACTATTTGTAATATTGTGAAGGGTGTTGTTTTATTTATTTCTCAGGTAGATTATCATTTGTATAAAGGAATGTAACTGATTTGTTTGAGTTAATTTTATATCTAGCCAATTTTCTGAGGTTGTTTTTCAGCTATAGGTGTTCTCTGGTGAAAATTTGGGGGTTGCTTATGTATTCTATCATATCATCTTCTAATAGTGATACTTTGACTTCTTTTCTAATTTGTTTTTACATAAAGTTCTTTTTTAAATTTTTTATTGAATACTTTATTTATTTACAATACAGATGCCATCCCCTTTCCCCATTTCCCCTCCTTAGAAGGGAATTTTCCCTATCCCATCCCTCCTCCTCCTTTATGCTTTTATATCACTTTAATTACATGCATGTATTAAGGTAGTTCTAGGTTGAGGGTCTAGCAATATAAAAGATGCAAATAGTCAAGGAATAAGCAAGACAATAAACACAAATAGTCAAAGAAAAAGCATGCCATTAAACCTAATTATGTGAACACTCCTGTGATCACTGTTTCTAAGAACTTATTGGGATGACCAAAGTATTTGAGTCTACTTCCCTGTCCTAGCCTAAGGTCATTTTCATGTCTATAGCCTACTTCCTTGTTCTAGCCTAAAATTTAGAGTCCTGCTTGAAATTACTTCTTTGTTCTAGCCTAATATTTAGATTCCTGCCTGAGATTACTTCTTTGTTCTAGCCTAAGATTTAGATTCCTACTAGAAATTACTTCTTTGTTCTAACCTAATGTCAGATTCCTGCCTGAAGTCTACTTCCTTGTCCTTGGCCAATGTCATATTCCTGCCAAGCAGCCCATTTCCTTGTCCTTGGCCCATGTCAGATTCTTGCCAAGCAGCCCGAAAGGCTCTCCACGTCTCCCCCTTTTTTATTTCATTAACAAGACTGAGTCTGTCTTAGGTCATTCTGACAAGAATGCCTTCCTTTCCAGTCATGGAATATGCATTATCAAAAGCAATTCACTTCTGTCTTAGGTTGGTAAGACTCTGTGCAGAATCTTACCCTTGGCTTGCCAGCCTGTTATTAATTAGAGTTATTAATTTAATAACTCTACCTGGGGGTCCATTTTCAGGTTCAAGCCATATACTTTGGCTGCCAACATGTTGATGTTGTTAAAGAAAAGCTTTAACACAATGGGCAGGAATAAAAGTATTCCCAGGACAAAAAGGGCTAGCATGATGGAGCTATATATGCCATTTTTGAAGCTTGGCCAAAATAGAACTACTGACCTCAGGCCATGAGTACTTTTATCTGCAGTATCTACCACATCAACACTCAGAAGAGCAGCATTCTTGAAATTTTTAAGCCCCCTATGTATCATTAAATATCCGGAGAGGTATTAGAGTTATGCCAAATATACTGCAAGTGTCATTAAACTTCTTCCTAATTATAATGATTACCACTGTAAATTATAGAACTAACATAAATCCAGTGGTATTTGACATGACACTCAGATGGCTCCTTACCCTTAAATTCTGAACCTCCTTCCAATAATTTGAGTAGGATAAGAGCATCAATCCGTTCTTCCAAATGCCTATCTAAATCCTGTTCTCTAATTGCTCTAGCTAGAACTTCAAAGTATTATATTGAATAAATAAAGAGAGAGAGGGCAACCTTGTCTTGTGCTTAATTTTAGTGGGCTTGGCTCTAGTTGTACTCCATTTAATTTGATGTAAGCTGTTGGTTTGCTCTATATTACTTGTATTATGTTTTAGTATGTGCCACAAATTCTTGATCTCTCCAGTACTTTTAACATGAAAGGGTGCTACATTTTGTCAAAAGATTTTCAGCACATAATGAGATAATAATGTGGCTTTTTTTCTTTGAGTTTTTTTTATATAGTATATTATGATGATGGATGTTCTTATATTAAAAAATCTCTCCATCCCTGGAGTAAAGGCTACTTGATTATGCTGAATGAGGGTTTTAGTGTGTTCTTGAATTTAGTTTGCAAAAATTTTGAGTATTTTTGCATTGATGGTCATAAGTGATATTGGCCTGTGCATCTCTTTCTTATTGGGCCTTTGTGTGGTTTAGGTATCAGAGTAACTGTAGCTTCACAAAATGAATTAGGTAGTGTTCCTTCTGCTTCTATTTTATGGAATAGTTTGAGGAGTATTGGTATTAGCTCTACTTTGAAGGTCTGGCAGAGTTCTGCTCTAAAATCGTCTAGCCTTATGCTTTTGTGGTTGGGAAGTTTTTAATGAAATGGCTACGTCTATTTCCTTAGGGGCTATGGAACAGTTTAGATAGTTTCTCTGATCTTGATTTAACTTAGGTACATGCTCTCTGTCTAGAAAATTATCGATTTCATCTAGATTTTCCAGTTTTGTTGAGTATATCCTTTTGTAGTACTGATAATTATTTGAATTTCCTCAGTTTCTGTTGTTATCTCTCCCTTTTCATTTCTGATTTTGTTAATTTTGATACTGTCTCTGTGCCCTTTAGTTAATTTGGGTAAGGGTTTATCTACCATGATGATTTTCTCAAGGAACCAGCTACTGGTTTTGTTGATTTTTTTTATTGTTCTCTTTGTTACTAATTGGGTGATTTCAGCCCTGAGTTTTACCTGTAACCTACTCCTTTTTGAATGTGTTTGCTTCTTTCTGTTCTAGAGTAATCAAGTGTGTTATTAAGTTACTAGTATGGGATCTCTCCAGTTTCTTTATGAAGGTGCTTCGTGCTATTAGTTTTCTTCTTAACTCTGCTTTCATTCTGTCCCATAAGTTTGGGTATGTCAAATCTTCATTTTCCTTGTATTCTATAGTCTTTGATTTCTTTCTTTATTTCTTCCCTAACCAAGTTATCATTAAGCAGAGAGTTGCTAGTTTTCAATGAGTATGTGGGCTTTCTGGTATTGTTTTTATTATTTTGTTTGTTTGGTTTGGTTTGGGTTTTTTTGGTATTGAATTCCAGCCTTGCTCTATCATGATATGATAGAATGCATGGGATTATTTCAATTTTATTGTATCTGTGGAGGACTTGTTTTGTGGACAATTATATGGTCAGTTTTGGAGATGGTTCCATGAGGTACTGAAAAGAAGGTATATTCTCTTGTTTGGAGGTGAAATGTTCTTTACATACTTGTTAAATCCATAACTTCTGTTAGTCCATTGTTGAGAGTGGAATGCTGAAACCTACCACTATTGACATGTGAGGTTCAATGTGTGTTTTGAGCTTTAGTAAAGTTTCTGTTATGAATGTAGGTACATTTGGAGCATAGATATTCATTCATAGCTGGAACTCCCTCTTGGTGATTTTTCCTTTGATGGATATGAAGTGTCCTTCCTCATCTCGATTGATAACTTAGGTTTGAAAGTCTATTTTATTGGATATTTGAATGGCTATTCCTGCTTGTTCCTTAGGATCATTTGTGTGGAAAACTTTTTCCCAGCCCTTTACTCTAAGGTATTATCTTTTTTTGTCACTTAGGATTGTTTCTTTTTTTATTGGTTATTTTGTTTATTTACATTTCAAATATTATCCCCTTTCCCTCTTTGCTCTCTGAGAACTCTCCACCTTACCGCTTCCCCCTGTCTTCATGAGAATGCTCCCCCACTAACATGCCCACTACTACCCCACTGCCCTAGCATTTCTCTACACTGGGGCATCAAGTCTTCACAGGTCCAAGGGTATCCACTTCCTTTGATACCAGAAAAGGCCATCCCCTGCTACATACAGCTGCAGCTGGAGCCATGGGTCCCTCCATGTGAGGTGGTTTAGTCTCTTGGAGCTCTAGGGGGCGGGTCTGTTTGGTTGATACTGTTGTCCTTACTATGGGGTTACAAACCCCTTCAGCTCCTTTAGTCCTTCCCCTAACTCTTCCATTGAGATCCTCCTGCTCAGTCTAATGGTTGGCTGCAAGCATACACATCTGCGTATGTATGGGTAATTCTCTATCAGAGCTTCTCAGGAGATATCCTTATAAAGCTCCTGTCAGCTTCTTGGCATCAGCAACAGTGCCTGGGTTTGATGGCTGCATATGGGATGGATCTCCAGGAAGGAACTCAAAAAATTAGACTCCAGAGAACCAAATAACCCTATTAAAAACTGAGTAGAGAGCTAAACAGAGAATTCTCAACTGAGGAATCTCACATGGCTGAGAAGCATGTAAAGAAATGTTCAGCATCCTTAGTCATCAGGTAAATGCAAGTCAAAATGACCTTGAGATTTCACTTCATGCAGTTAGAATGACTAAGATAAAAAACTCAGTGATAGCAGATGCTGGCGAGGATGTGGAGAAAGAGGAATACTCTTCAATTGCTGGTGGGATTGCAAACTGGTACAATCACTCTGGAAATCAGTCTGGTGGTTCCTGAGAAAATTGGACATAGCATTTATTACCTGAGGACCCAGCCATCCCACTCCTGGGCATATACCCAAAAGATGCTCCAACATATAACAAGGACACATGCCCTACTATGTTCATAACTGCCTTATTTATAATATCCTGAAACTGGAAACAACCCAGATGACTTTCAACAGAGGAATGGATACAGAAAATATGCATTTACACAATGGAGTACTACTCAGAACACACATGGTATATACTCACTGATAATTGAATATTAGCAAAAAACCTCTGATCCTAATGATACAACTTAAAGACCATATGAAGGTCAGGAAGAAGGAAGATCAAAGTGTGGATACTTCAGTTCTACTTAGAAGGTGGAATAAAATAATCATGTGAGGTAGAGGGTAGGTGGGACTTGGAAGAGAAAAGAGGAAGAGGATAAAAGTGGGCAGGATCAGGTATGGGAAGAGACAGGGGAGAGGTACAGAGGGACAGGAAATAGAACAGATGTGTGTAGCAAAAGGGGATGGAGAACTGGGGATAGCCAACAGAAAGTCCCAGATGTTAGGACAGCATGAGGCTCCCAGGATCCAGTGGGTATGATATTAGCTGAAATATCCAACAAAGGGGAGAGAGAACCTGTAAAGACCAAATCCAGAGGTTAGGCATGGCCAGCAGTTGAACGGGGCCACCTACCCTTTTCAAAATTTTAACCCAGAATTGCTCTTAACTAAAGGAAATATGTGGACAAAGAGTGAAGCAGAGAATGAAGGAAAGATCATCCAGAGGTTTGTTTCTTGTATACACCAAAATACTTGATCCTGTTTATACATCTAGTCACTTAACCTGTCTCTTTTTATTGTGGAATTGAATCCATTGATGTTGAGAGATATTAAAGACAGATGATGTTAGTTCTTGATATTTTTGTTGTTGGATGTGGTTTTAGATGTGCATGATTCTCTTCTTTTGGGTTTATGGTGAAATGTTTAATTTCTTATGTCTTTTTGCGTATAGTTACCTTACTTGTGTTGGAGATTTCCTTTCAGTATCCTCTGTAGGGCTGGATTATTAGAAAGATGTTTAATTTTTTTTTCATGGAATATCTTATTTTCTCCATCTATGGTGATTGAGAATTTTTTCTGGGTATAGTGTACTAAACTAGCACTTGTATTCTCTGGATGATTAGGTGACGTCTTTTAGACTCTCTTTTAGGGTCTCTGTTGAAAAATATAGTGTAATTCTGGTCTGTTTTCATATGTTACTTGACTTTTTTTCTTACAGCTTTTAATATTCTTTCTTTGTTCTGTGTATTTAGTGTTTTCATTGTTATGTGATGGGAGGATTTTCTTTTCTGTTCCAATCTATTTGGTGTTCTGTGGGCTTCTTGTACATGTATGACCATCTCTTCCTTTAGGCTAAGAAGTTTTCTTCTATGATTTTGTTCAAGATATTTTTTGGCCCTTTGAGCTGGAATTCGTCCCCACCTTCTATTCCTATTATCCTCCCACCTTGGACTGTGTTTTTAGATTTTTAAATTGTTCTATTTATTTACATTTCATATATTACTCTCCTTTTCCCAGTTCCCCCTCCAAGAGTTCTTCAGCTCATTCTCCCTCACCATTGACTCTGAGAGTGTACTTACCCTCAACCCATGTCACACATCCATCCAACAACCCCCCCAACATCTACCTTTCCTAGGGCATCTAGTCTCTACAGTATTAGCCACATCCTCTCCCACTGAAGCCCAACAAGGCAGTCCTCTGCTATATATGTGCCAAGGGCCATGGACCAGCCCATTTATGCTGTTTGGTTGGTAGCTTAGTTTCTGAGAGTTCTGAAGGGTGTGGGTTAGTTGATACTCCTGTTCTTACTATTGGGTTGCCATCTCATTCAGCTCCTTCAACAATTCCCCCAATTAAACCACAGGATTTTCCAACCTCAGTCCAATGGTTGGCTATAAGTATATGCATCTGTTGCAATCAGCTGCTGGTAGAGCCTCTGAGAAGATAGCCATATTGGGTAATATGATAGGCCACAGCATTTGGGATAGCCCCTGCTTCCGTTGTTCAGGACTCACATGAAGACCAAGCTGCACATCTGCTACAGATGCATGGGGAGGCTTAGGTCCATCCCGGGTATGTTTTTTGGTTGGTGGTTCAGACTCTGACAACTCCAAGGGTCCAGGTTAGTTGACTCTGTTGGTCTTCCTATGGAGTTTCTAACCCCTTCAGGACCCGAAATCCTTCCTCCTACTCCTTTCCTATCCTTCTTCCATAAGAATCCCCAAGCTCCGTATACTGTTTGGTTGTGAATGTCTATATCTGTCTGAGTCAGCTGCTGAGTGGAGCCTCTAAAAGAACAATATGCTCCTGTCAGCTAGCATATGCTGCCTGATTGGTGGCTCAGTGTCTGAGACCTCTCAGGGTCCTGGTTAGTTGAGACTGTTGGTCTTCTTATGGGGTCTCCCTCCTCTCCAACTTCTTCCAACCTACCCTAATTCAAACACAGGGGTTACTGACTTCAGATCATTGGATAGTTGTAAGTATCTGCTTCTGTCTCAGTTGGCTCCTTGTTGGGTCTGTTGGAGGGCAGCCAAGTTAAGCTCCTGTCTGTAAGCACAGCATAGCAACAGCAATAATGTTAAGCCTTGGTGCCTCCCTTTGAGATAGATCCCAAATTGGGCCAGTCACTGGATCTCCTTTCTCTTAGTCTCTTCTCCATTTTTATCCCTGCAGTTCTTTTAAACCATTTTGAGTTAGAGTTTTTGACTGTGGAATGACAGTTCCATCCCTCCACTTGATCTTTCTACTGGTGATCAACTCTGCAAGTATCCTTTCTTCACTGTTGGGCATTCATCTAAGGTCCCTTCCTTTGAGTTCTGAGAGTTTCTCACCTTCTAGGACTCTGGTACATTCTAGAGAGTCCTCCCCTCATCCCACCCCTGAGGTTCCATATTTAATTCATTCTGCTGGCCCTCAGGGCTTCTCTCCTGTTTTCCCCTAATACCTGATCATATTCCCCTTTTCTCTTCCCTGCCCCTTCTTCCACCTATGGTCCTCCCTGCCTCTGTCCCCCAACCCCCATGTCCCTTGATTGCTTTTTCTCTCTCCCAAGTGGCACTGAAACATCCGAATTTGGGCCCTTCAGCTTATTAACCTTTTTGAATTCTGTTGATTGTATCCTGGGTATTCTGTACTTTTTTTTGGCTAATGTCTTGACCTTTTCATTGTGTCCTGAATTTCGTGGATGTTTTGAGTTAGGAGCTTTTTACACTTTGTATTTTCTTTGATCAATACTTTCTATGGTTTCTTCTAAGCCTGAGATTCTCTCTTCTATCTCTTGTATTCTGTTGGTGATGCTTGCATCTGTAGCTCCTTGTCTCTTTACTAAGGTTTCCATCTCCAGGACTGTCTCCTTTTGTTTATTTTTATTGTTGTTGTTTTTATTTTTTCTATTTCGATTTTCAGTTCTTGGACCATTTTGTTCAATTCCTTCACCTGCTTAATTCTTTTTTCCTGTATTTCTTTAAGGTATTTATTTGTTCCTCTTTAAGGGCTTCTACCTGTTTGCCTATGCTTTCCTGTATTTCTTTAAAATAGTTTTTTATATTCTTCTTGAAGGCCTCTATCATCTTCATGAGATGGGATTTTAGGTAAGAATCTTGCTTTTCAGGGGTGTTAGAATATCCAGGGCTCCCTGTGATGGAACAACTGGTTTCTGGTAGTGTTGAGTTACATTAGATGCTGTTGCTTATGTTCTTTTTCTTGTCTCTCTCCATCTGGTTAGCTCTTCTGTTAACTAGCCTGGATGTCTCTGATTGAAGGTGGCCTCTTTGGAGTCAGGTAGAGCTCTGTGGGATAGAGCCTGCCTCCTGGAAGGCAGACAGTGATGTCCCTGATTGGGGGGCCCTTCTTTTGTTTTCTTGTTAGAGAAGGCCTCCTGTGTCCCTGGTTAGGGCAAACTTTCTGGGAGACAGGCAGGCTTTGGGTTCCAGTTGCAGGATCTGCTGTAGTTGTAGATGGAGGTGCCCCCTTTTAAGGCAGAAGTCCTGAGTCCCTAGGTAATGCCGTACTCCTGGGAGACAGGCAGGCTGGGTTGTAGGCAGGTATAGGCCCACCTATCTGTCCTGGGTGGAGAAGCAGACCAGAAGGAAGATGGAGCTGCAGCAAGGTGGGGGAGGGATGTATGTCCCATTCAGTTGGCGTGGGTATTTGGGTGGGAATCTCACTTGTGTTCTTGGTTACTGCAGACCTTCTGGGAGACAGGCAGGCTGTGGGGTGTGGGTGGGTATTGGTTCTGTTCTGGGTGGAGAAGCAGACCACTGGAAGAAAGATCTAATTTACTTTTCTTTTCTTGGGTCTGTTCATGGATCCACAGTAAAAAGAATTCATCTTTTCTTCATGTCTCAACTGATAATTTACATATATTTAGGTTACTTTATCTTGTTTATGAAGACAGTATTAGATCATACTTATATTCTCTCTAGATCTTAACTGAAGTTATTTTTATAACAATGGTACTATTTTTATGTTACATAATATCTTGTAGTTTAAGCATATTTATGCCACCTATATATTAAGTAGACGTAATCTTCAGGCTGTTCTACTATGTTTTTTTGTTGTTAATTTTAACTAAAAATAAAACTTTTATTCAATATTGAATATTCAAAAGTAAGGGCTGGTTGTTTATTTCATAAGAAAGCATCCATGCTTAATGTAGGCTGTACAGATTACATGGATGCATTGGAGTGATCTGTAGTAGATGGAGCCTGTTAGCCTTACACTAGCTGATAGTTTACACTAACTAACATGATTGCTTCTCTTTTGTGGGTACTAAGACTTACTAATACAGTGTGCATTGGAAATACAGAAGTTTCACCCACTGAAGTCATTGGACACTATGCCTTACCCTCTTCCTAGAGCAGTAGTTACAGCTTCTGATAAAATTCAAACCTTTATCCCAGAATTGGCATGGTGGATTATGTTTTCTCACACACAGTGTAGCATCACACCAGTCCATGCATGCTGCAACACTATGGTTCTCAAAATTATTTACTTGTTTTTGTTAGCCTGTTTTCTTTACTATTGCAGTATTTTTGAGCCTGGAAGCTAGACATATATGTCATATACATCTGTATCTTTATTCATATATACGTACATACATACATTCATACATACATACACATATATACATATAACACACATATATAGTACTAATGAAGGTAAATTTTAATTTATCTTTCTTTCTGATCAAGAACCTTGTGTAAAGATTATAATTTCTATAAAAATACCTTGTTGAGAACACTTATTTACATAGAATTTAAAGATGTGTCCTCTAGCAAATGAACCATATTGCAATGGGTGACCACATATCCAAGAGTATATGGGCAGCACAAATAATAGGACTTTGTGAGTTTTGTTTATTTTTGTTGTTGTTGTTGTTCTTGTTGTTTTGGTCTCTCTCTTTTTTTTTTTTTTGTAGAAATCTTACAAGGGAACCAACTACTGTCATATTCCTAAAGCAGATAATTCCTAACTGCATGCTAAATGCTCATCTTTAAACGCACAGGTAAGTGTAGATCTTATCCCCCATCAAAGTTTCCTTCTTTTACAACAGAAGGAGATCATTACAGATACTCCCATCTAGTTAAAACACAGAGAACAAATGACTGTTGCATGCCAACCCTAATGAACTTATCTTAAACACAATTTCTGCCTAAGGCTCAGGAAACATTAAAAAGACAGCGTGGAAAGACTATAAAAGCCAGTGGACCAGGAAGTCTGCAGTGAGATTGGGTTGTCTAATGATGTCAATAACTAGACATACATAAATATATACATACACATACCTATATAGCATATATGAAAGTAAATTGCAATTTTTCTTTCTTTCTGATCAAATTCAGTGTGTAAAGATTATTGTCACCATGAAAATACATTTGTAAAATCATCAAATGGCTGCCCAAAGAATACCTGAATGATTCCAGCACCAGTTGACATGCTAACATAGATGGGGAAAATCTCACAGGACCCCACCCCTAGAAGAAAAGTTATAAGAAATCAACAACTGTTGAGAGAGGAAGATGAACACCTTAATTCATTAACCAATACAAAGTTATCCATCTTAAAAACATATTAAGTAGAAGCAACACTAAGCAGGCTCAGCATATCATATTTATGTATTTATATAAATAATAACAAAATAATATGAATCCATGAATTTGAAAATGAGTAGGAGGAAGTATATGGAAAAAGTTGGAGTGAGAAAAAAGGGGAAGTGGTGCAACTATATTTTAATTATAAATAAAAATCTTGAAAAATTACATTATATGAAATTCTTGAAGCATTAGAATTTTTAACATAGAAATAAATATTTAGATGTATACTTCTCATAGTATATCATGAGCACTTTGAGGCTAGGCCTGAACATGGAAACCTTGACATTCTGCCCTGCTTATTTTCTGATAAAACAATTGAACTTTGAATGGGACATGTCAGCTTCTGATTTAGTTCCTGCTTCCTTTGCAGCAAGAAGGAGGCACCTTACAGTTCTATCCACAGAGATACAAGCATAGTTCTTGACTTTTAGTTTCCTATGTAGTTTAGAGGCTAATGCTTGTATGTACTTCTTCTAATTTCCTGTTTTAATCTGCCTGCTTGTGAAAATGACATCTCATATCATCTCCTTATTGCCTTTAGATGTAATAGTAAGAAATAGAAGTTTTTATTCTTATATCCACAAAAATTAGACATCGATGTACAGTGTGATTGTGTTACTCCATGTGCCCACATAGGATCTAAGATGTCTGTGTACTATTATAACATGATTTATATAAATCTGTTACCAATATGATAACATTCTGTTTAAATTGGCTTAATGTAAACAACACATTATTATTATTGAAATGGGAAATCAAGCCTTCTGGGCAAGATGGCTACAATCTGAAAACAAGTAGTAGAGTTGATGGTAAGAAGTTATCTACAGTCTGCACTTCATAATTTATATTTTCAGTATTCAACATACATGTGCCCTTCCCAGATATACAGTGATAAACTTTTCATGTTTGGATAAAACATACTCGCTTACAGGAAGATATTCTAAGTATGCTGCTGTCTAAAGCAGCTCTTCTCATCTTTTAAGCCTAGGTCTCACCTTTTCTGAAGTATTTTACAGTCTCCTCATTGTGTATGTCAGGTTCTTGCCTCCATCTACGTGTCTACTCTGTCTTTTACCTACCCTACCTAGTCCACTTGATTCATTGATAACAACTTTATTACTTGTTGGTTTATCTCAACTAAAATATTTTACTGTTGATAGATTGTGTCTTAATCATCTTTCTATACCTAGTTTTAATTTAATACTTTGAAAATGAGTAATTATTTACTGAACTGTGAGTAATTCTATCAGGTATGTTTTAGTGCATATTTTCTTTGAATCTCTGTGTTATTGGGATATAAGAAAAACAGACTAACATTTTTGATTGTAAAAATGTTTTCCATGTTTCAGAAATTTAATAATTGGTGCAGCTAATTAGTTCAATCTTGTGATAATAAAAGCAACATGAGAACTTTAAAACACACCTTTTTAGGAGGAAATAAACTATGTTTCATTGTTCTTTTTTACTAATCATTTTATTTGTTCAAAGCACATTTTGATGCTGTAAAACAATAATAGGTTTCTGTCAGATTTAAGAAGTATATGTGTCACAACAAATAGCTCATCATTCGGGTTCAAGATCAACTCTGTTCCACACAGAATGTACATGCTCACTCGTGGCAGTAGGCAATTCTATTCTCTGAACATCAGCACTAAGGCTGTGGTGTGGCACACACAGGATTATAAGGCACACTCATGGCCAGCATGCTTAATTACCTTTGTTTTAGCATTTTCCATTCTACTATGTCTCTCTTGCTTAAAGTAGTCCTTATAATTATCTCTTAAGAATGGATTCAATTGATGACTCTGTAGCACGACACCAATCCTAAGAGATTTGAATGAAAAGGAACAAACATTCTAAAACGAAAAAAAAAGTCAAAATCTTATTTTCCTGAAAATGCATGCATTATATTTTTTAATTAGAAGTCATGAATTTAAATGAACATAGAAACAATCACAATAATAATAAGTCTAGAAAAAAATGAACCTAATGAATTACTTCTTGTTAGGAAAAAAAAGCAAACACAGACCCAGACATGGTTCATGCTCATCTGAGTTTTAACTGAAACAACAGTCATAAATGTATTTTTTAAAACTCTGTCTATACATTCCCTCTGTGTAGCCATAAAAATGTCCAGGTTAAATGAAAATGTTCCCTATTGAAGTGTACCATTATCCAGTCTATCTGTTATCAGCCTCGTATGTGCAGTTCCAAGGTAAACAGGCACCCTGTACTTGGAGATTTTGATTTCAAATCTTGACAGCACATTTCTAAAGGTATAACATCTTAATCAAATTTAAAAATAAAACATCCCAGTGCTGAGCGTGGTTGTAAACCTAAAATTACATAACATACATGTTTTTATGCTTTGTCAATTACATTTGAAATCAGGGACTGTTTGTTTCAGCCCTTCTAAAAATGAGACGAGGGTGAGAAAACAACCTATTTCCTTATTAGGATCAGGAGTCAAAGGACTCAGCCAGGAGCCGCAGGCTTCAAGAGCACAGAAGATTAAGACATATATTGGATTCATGATGGAGGGCAGAAAGTTCATTTTCAAAATAAAACAGAATTTTATTCATATTCCTTTTAAAATTCAGATTGCCATTTGCCAGCTGACCTGTGACACAGTGCAGTGTATTACATTTTCAATGAGCAGTCTGTCTGGAGCTGCTCACGGAAGAAATGGCTTCCTGGTTTCTACATCTCTCTCTTTTTTTTTTAAAGTAAGATATTGTCAGAATTTTAGATGGTGCAAACAGGGGCAAGGTAACATATTTATTTTTAATAAGGAGGGGTTGTAGAATGGTATAGTCATCAGCATTATGCATGGAATAATCCTGATTTTTTTTTTTTAAAGAACACAACAGCTCAGGTAGAATGCATATGTGGGACAGGCAAGGATAGGAAGTCAGCATCTCAATGAGAGAGAAGGGCAGGCCAAAAAAAAAAAAAAAGAATCTTTATTTAAAAAATAAATACATGTGAATGCCTTTTTAAACAAATTTTGGTGGAGTGCAAGTCAAGCCAAGGATTTTCTATAGTCAGGGACTAGATTCATCCAGCTATCCATCTGTCAAAATTATATTATAGACGACACATATGCATAGATACAAGACCACTGATTTTCATATATATTAAAACCCCAAACTACTGCAGGATATGAAAACCTACAGACTGTTAAGCCAAAGGCTTATACTCAGAACTTTTATTCTCCCACTGTGTTTTAAAATCTCTTATCTTTTTGACCTGTATTCAAGAAAAGTGGACATACATGGTTTATAACTCAGTAAAATTAAAGGTATTTAGAAACAATAAAACAGAAACTTACAGAAGTTATAAAATGAAAGAAGGTATCCTCTTCCTACACTATTGCAGCTGCTTCTATGAGGGAATGTATCCAACATAATATATAGGAAATATATTTAAGATGAAACTGAGGACAGCTTTATTATCAAATAAGCATAGGTGATGTTTGTAAAAGAGAAAAATAGGATTAAAGAAACATGTGGCTTGCTGAGATGACTCACACAAGAACTCTGTGTCCACGTGACTGCAAGAGCAGCTTTGTGATAAATCACACATTTCTTAACCCCTGAAATGAGAAACAAAGAGGCATATGCAATTCTCCTGGTTATACACTGCATTTATAAAGTGGATTAAAGAGGAGAAAATTTTCTACCTCTCATTTAACCTGGACAAATCAAATCTATTCATTTTTCTGATATGTTAGTTACAAGCAGATTTTCAGGTACAAGGCCTTGGTTGTTTATATGATTGGATTTTAACCCTAGACTTTATTTCTTTCCCCTGTTTCTGTGAACAAAATAATAAAATCGTATCCTGCTATGAAATTTGTTCAAGAACATCTTGTTATTGGGTGGCATGATTTTAATGTGCTATTAATAAAAACACAGGCAGTAAGTTGTATAAAATATTTATGCCAATATTCATTTTTAAGTACAAACCCTGACAAATTTTTATTTTAAAAATAATTGCCAAAACAAATTGTATGAAAATGGATTTTACATTAATAACAGCTATTCTATATCAGATAATTTCTATTATATTTTAATACTCAAAATACAAAAGAAAACAATAGATAAACTTCTACATGTATTCAACTTTGTTTGTATATCTACCATAACAGTTTAGTTTCTCTAACACCTCAAAATTATAATACATCCGGTATCAAAGATCATGTAAGTACCGAATGGGCAATCATAAAAAGAAGTTCAGTTCAACCTTTATTCTGTATATTTGTATTTGAATTTGACAAACCAGTTTTTTTTGAGAGAATGCTATAACATCATAGACTTTCAGTCTGTAGCTTTTGATATGATTTTATAACCAATAAAGAAACCAGAAAAACTTATTATGAAAATTTCCCTATTTATTTAGTAAAATATATTTTAAGTTGCCTCGATTTTTATGATAATAGTGGTGTCATTTAATGACAGAAGGAAGGATGGAAGGCAGGAATGAGGAGAGGAGAGGCGAGGCGAGGCGGGGCGGGGCGGGGCGGGGAGGGGAGGGGAGGGGAGGGGAGGGGAGG
>NW_021604636.1:10581073-10603573 GCF_004785775.1 Grammomys surdaster | reverse complement strand
CAGTGCTGTTGCCGAAGTTTCTGTGTTTTAGCACACTCAAGATATCCCTTATTGTGAAAGGTAACTTTATCTACTACAAGGACCTGTAAGAAGAAAGATCTCTGGGTGCTTAGTCAAATCCAAAACACAACTTAGGTGTGACATTCATATACCTCCTGTGGGTCCAATAAGACATATAATATCACAGACAATGTAACTACAATATTGATAGGACGATTAGAACAATATCACCTCAGAAAGACTTCTATAAAGGTAAAGTTTCAAACTTTTCAAAGCATCAAAAGGAGGACACATGTGCTCATACACTCACCCACTAGAGTGACTTGATCTTGTGAGGAAACTGTGTAGAAAATTAACACAACAGCAGAATATGTAAGGGACAAAGTTATGAACCAAAGAGAATCATGTTTTGTCCTAAGATTTCAAAGATGTTTTACATATACTAAAATCTATGTTTTTAAGTATTTCTACTTAAAATTTTAAGTATTTCAAGTATTTTTACTTGAAAAATCAAGCCTTTAAGTTTCTGATGATGTTTTTGTAAAAATACGTGAATTTCTTTGTTTTCCTCTACAAACACTCAAACAATTCCATTTATAGTAAAATAACACATACGCTACTATAATCATAGTGTATGAAATCCCCCCCCACCATATGCTTGCATCTTATATGGGAAATAACAAGTTCTTTTTGAAAAGATTTTAACCACAAACTACAAAGAAATTTAAGTTATTCTTTATCTAGTTTGATTTTTACATAACAGTATACAAACTAGCCCCAACTATATAGTAGACTAACTCATGACTTTTTGGCTTTATGAATCTATAAAAGTGTTATGATTTTAACATAAACAGTTTGTCCCCAGCTGGTGATGCTGTTTGGGAAGATTCTTGTGTCTTTAAAGGTAGACCCTTGATGGAGGAAGTCCATCACCAGAAATGTTCTGAGGTTAAATGGCCTGACCCCTGTTATTCTGTTTCCATGTAAATGTGACAATGTGAACAACCATCTACCAATTCTACCATCTTTTCTTCCATTGTTGCTAAGTCTTTCATGACATTATAGATGCTATTCCTCTGAAACTCTAAGCTGAAAAATAATCTCCCTGTTTTTTATTAATGTCAAGGATAGAAAAAAATCTAATAAAGAATCAGTGCACTTCAGGAAGAATCGTGACATGGGATTTTGAATTTTTACCTTTCCTTGGTTATCAATACAGGACAAGATATTTCAATATACTGCTTAGGTGTAGAATTGTCAATTTAAGTCAACTACATGATGGTGAACACTGTCCAGCATACGGTTTTGCCACCATATATTGGATATTGTATGTTTTAATCTCATCAGGTCTGTGAATATCTATCTTTCTGTGTATATAAGGCATTTAGCACTTCAGTTTTAATGAATAGGTCTTTTGTGAAATGATTTTGCACAATTGTAGGCTCATAGTCAGTCATCTGAGCAAACTTAAGAAAGGCTTTCTTAAATGTTAACATTTATTAAAATAGATATACTGAAATCATTTTTAAAACTATGGCATTTTCAATTTAAAATTTGTTTCCTATTGTGTTATCTTGTTGTAAGTAAAGGATCATCTGCATAAACTAGTAAATTGATATTTATAATGCAAATTATATAGACAAGAAGATGAAAACTATCTTATTATATCATAACAATAATGACAGCATAAAATGAATGCCAGTGTAAGTTTATAGATGTGTTTCCAATATAAAAGACTAGAGATATGATACAGCTTCCAAACTAACATCAAGTCGTCAACCTGTTTCTGAACTACCCAACTCATCAGGTCAGAAGGTTATCCAAGATAGGGATTTTCAAATTCCAGCTTCATGTCACACTCAAAGCAGTTAAAAATGAGGGAAGAATGATTTGTCGGGTCTGATATATTCTAGAAGTCTTATCTGATATCACTCTAGATGATAATGACACCTGGGTAGCATAGATTTCAATCTGTATAGGAATGTGCTGTGCTAAAACTGAAAATTAGGTGTTCTCAATAATAAAAATGAGAACTGAAACTTGAAAGTCTTCTTACACAAAAGCATACTACAGCTAAGTGATTTTCAGCAAAGACCACAAAAATATCTCCTAGAGACAGAGCTACCTCTGTGAAGTTGTGTTGAAAAGGCTATTACGCATATACAGACAGAATTGTATCCCTCTCTGAACATAAATCAACTAAAATTTAAGCAAAGGTCTAAGTCTTTGACCTAAAACTCTGATTAAAAAATCTTATCATGCTAGAGTAGAATTATATTGAAAGATATTAAAAGAAATTATAGGGAAAATTATAAAATATTTAGAAATTGGACAACAACCTTATTTTAAAAATGGGTTGCGGAAAAGCATGTTGCATGAAAGTAGAAAATGTTTTGAATTTAATGAATTAAAATACCATACCATACTTTATAGAAGACACCTGAATCATCTGAAGAAAAAAATGGTTAAACTGTTATAATGTTAGTTATAAAAGTTTATTGCAATTATTAAATTAAACTTTATAATAGTTTAAAATCAGATATATGTAATTATCACAATGATTTACAGTATGGGATAAAAATAGTATGGTAAATCAATTACATATAAAAATAACATAAACCATGTTAATAATTCCCAAGAAATAAATTTCAAAAGAAAAAGAGAACTAGTAATAAAGTTAATTCTTACAGTAAAAGAAATAATAAATCTATGTCAAAATCAAGTCTAATGGAAGAGACATATTCCTGCTTTAGCTCTCTGAGCCCTGGTATTACAGATAAGCAACATAATGCACCAAACTTGATACCAGTGGCCCACAGCAGAGACACAGAGAAAGGTAATTATCCTAGCCAAATGTCTCAGGTGGGTGGCTTATCTGTGGCCAAAAGGAGTGGAAGAAGTAGTCAGTGTATTGGGAGTTACCCCATAAGTGTGCCAAACAGGGAAGAAAATTCAGTTCTCAGGGGCTTTCTTTTGGGTTCTTGGGTAAGCCATCTTAGATCTCAAGCTGAAGCACTCTGTCTGATCCAATCTAGAAACTCTTTTCCTATCTACTTAAGAATTAACTATTTTCTGTCTTCCCTAGGCACATTAGATTACTAAGGTTGCCTGTGTAATAAACCTTAAAAAACAAAATATACAAAACAAAGATAATCTTGGCAAGGAACTTTTGAACTTTTTAGTTCCCTGTTATTTATTCCAAACAAACACAAATATCAGTAACTAGGAGAATATTTTAAGACCTAGGAACAAGGATCAATGGACTCTGATCACATGCGCTAGTTGTTTCAAAACAGATTCAGAAAATCACCTAATTTAGTTTTCTATAATACTGCCATTCTCCTGAAGCTATCTGGTGTTCTCACAGAGGAGAGTTGACTGTAAAGATCTTGGTCATGATAAATAATTTCTACTCTTTCTCACTCCTTGATGTTTTCTTTAATTTTAACACAGACCCCCAGGTAGTCAGTCATGTTTGTTATTTATCGCCCCACTTATTGTATGTATTATAAAAGTATATTTTAATCACGAGATATAATGTTGCCTTGGAGGCTTACTGCTGGATTAGCTTACACTTTCTAGTTCTTTCTGAACTCTGCCTGACTGGTTCAACTCATATGTTCTGGCTCAAACTTGCTCTCTCTCTCTCCAAGCTGACTAATTCAAACTGGCCTCTCTTAGCTTCCCACTGAATTTTTCTGCTTGGGCTCAAACTAATTCTCGAAATCTTTTCTAATCTTCTGGATTCTTCACATTCTCTGGCTCACTCTGTTCTCACCTGCAACATGTCTCTGTCTCTGTCTCTCTCTCTCTATCTCACTCTGTCTCTATCTCTCTCTGTCTCTATCTCTCTCTGTCGCTATCTCTCTCTCTCTCCCTCTCCCTCTCCCTCTCCCTCCCCCTCCCCCTCCCCCTCCCCCTCTCCCCCTCCCCTCCCCCTCTCCCTCCCCCCCTCTCTCTCATGCTCTCTTAAGTTGCCTGTTCTTGTGAGAATTGGGCATAGTCTGTCTCTGATTCATTCTGTGAAATCTTTCTCTGATTCCCCACTTTGTCTGTGTCTTAATTAGATGTCACTTTCAAAATCTTTCTTTCTTTTCTTTCTACAACCTAACTACCTTTATTGTCTGGGATTAAAGGTGTGTACCTAGGGCATGTGATCTTCCAGCCAGAGGGATTAAAGGTGTGCCAATTCCTTTCCAGAGCAGGCATGTTGCTGAAGTAAAATCCCTCTACAATGTATCTTTGCAAATTCCATTGTAATTAGCCACATGTGGCTGCCTTTACAGATTATACTCAGACAACACTCTCCCAGGGTAAGAGTGGCATTGGGTGTGCCTCAGCACAGGATCCACTCTTAGAATCTTCTTCTGCAATGGAAATATGAATATAGTATTCTAATAGAGCACATAATTGTCTGCCCTTAGGACAAAAGTGGTCCTCATCCATCACTGGTACTATTTTATCTTCATATTCATCTGCTTCTGTCCAGCATGCTTATAATTTTGTAGGGTTCCATGCATTAAGGTACATTTGTGTCAGTATTCATTAAAACCTATTGGTGAACAATCAAATAAATCTGCAATTCAATGTGTGTCCTCCAGTTGATATATATGTATTCCCAGACAATTTCAGGCATTCCAAAAGATAGAGGCTGAGATAGTTAGCATCCTAGACTCCCATCCTGCAGACCAAGTAATACAGTAAGGATCACTATCCTATATCTCACTGTATTCTGCCCTCTTCTCTTTTTAGTGGACTCCTGATCAGGTCTTGAGCTTCCCAAAGACTTATTGATAAATGTTTCATTTTCTATCAGATTTTTGCTACTGAACTTTATTTGATGTACCTCTTGTGACATTTCTGTTGAGTAGCATGGAGAGGCTGCTTTGCTTGGCTTTCTCTTCTGTTTGTTTTAACAATTTAAGAACCTGATTTACATGCCAGTCTAAGTCACTGAGATCTGTGACTCTCTTACATCATGTAGATCAAAACCACATCGGAGTTAGTAAACATACAAATGCTCCTTATCAATATTATGGTTTCTGCTGAATCAGTTCCTGTTGTAACTGTCTTCAGAACTTGGCATCACACACAGCATCTCTTGTGTTCCTTTCTGTCAATAATGACTGTGCTTCTTTCATTGTTTCAGTTGCTGGTATATGTATGGATCTCAGCTAGAGATGACAAGTGTCTTTAATTATTCTTATGAGTCAGTCCATTGAGGGACATATTCACCTCACATTGCCTTGAGTTATTCAGCCTCTGTGTCTCTCAAGGAAAGATAGTACTTACATTTTTATATTTTTATGTTTCAATAACTTTCAAGCTGATACTATCTGCCACCACCATATCCCACAGCTTAACAATCCAGGCCAGAGGACTTATTCACTATTTCCCTAAAATGATTCTTAAATCAGATACTTCTGAGGCAGAGTGTTCCTTGACTAACATGACTTCTTTTGCTGAGTTACTTGTGTCACAATTTCCATCTTCCTGCTAAGCCATAATATTTACCTTCATCTGTATTGAAGTTCTAAATTGATTCTTCTATGAGTTATAAGATTTTTTTTTTGCTCCTAGAAGGTGCTAATTAACAATAAGTGTTATTTGTACTTTTCCCTTTTTACCCTTCTGTCACAATCTAAATGAAGCAGCAAGCTAATACATTTACCTCATCATTTTTTTATATCTAGTTTACCCAATAAACCAGAAGTCAATGTGGAAGGTACTAGAAGGCATTTTCCTTTTCTGTTTTAATTCCTCTCTAACATGAGCAAACTATTTTGGCTACCTTGGACAAATTTGCACATGCTATTTGGCATAGCAGGAGCAAGACACAACCTTCAACTTGTCACCAATTTAATCCCATTATGCTACTCACAGGACTCCAATGCATTCTCTAGTCCTTCATCTGTAAAAGAAACATCTTGTCAAGAAAACACATGATCCCATATCATATGGTCACTCTATAAGTCTATTCAAAGTCTACTTCCTTATGTCTTAACACCCAAATAAAATCCCATCCAACCACTATCATAACAAGAAATCATACATCACATACAACTTGGAGAGGAACTTCCGTGTGGATATCATCATTGTGAATGTTCCAAACTTAATCAGTGCATCCTCAGATGCATGCCTGGCTATCCATTGCCAGAACTATGCAGTTGCACCTCCCAAAGTCACCTTTGGTCCCATCATGCCACCGGTTGTGCTCAGTATTGTTTTCCTGAAAAATGTGAACAAAAGGTCATAATAACAGATCACTGTACAAATTCCCCGAAAGTCCAACTTGATGAGCCTGTGAGTTTATTGGGCTTACAGAGCATAGGTGGGAGTTGACTGACAGGTACATAGGTAACTGAAAGACCACTGCATCATTGAAAAATCTTCTCTGGTATTGGGATTGACTCAAAAATGCTGCATCCCCAGAACTTTATGCACAATGTACAGGCAATTTGGATGGTCTGAGAAGCTCCTTAATACAGCAATTCTTATTGCTGTTATAACTCTGGTCCAAATGAATCTCCCAAATTTCAGTATTTGTAAAATATTTATAAATGTTTTTTAGTCTTACTGGTTTCCTCACCCCTCCAAGAAATAATGTTTCATTTCATAAGAAGTCACTACATATTTCCTCAAATTAATATCAATGTCTGATCTACTATTATACTATACCCCTTTGAGGAAAGGAGTAACGTGTTTATTTTTCATGATAGCTTTGTTCTTATTAGGCTTATAATGATTTGAATGAATTTGGAATACAGGAATATGATCAGTGCTGAGAAGACATTTATACTATTAGCTCACTAATGCAGTGAAACAGGCTCATAATTACATACACATCTCTGTTTTAATATGTTTCATTTACATTTTTAATATGATGGAATCATAAATAGGAAGGAAAATACAACATATATGCTTAGTAATTTTTCCTTACATTTTATGATTAAAATGTAATTATCTAATCAGTGGAAACTGGCATAATGAATAAGGTATGGCATACAAGTAGTAAGTGAATTTAGAATTCAATTAGTACTTCTAAGATTTTAGAGAATATTTTTCAGCACTGAGTAACATAATTGGCACCTACCTATAGTGTATAACAATTTCAATTTAAGCTGGCATGTGTTCTCCATTATTTATTTTAAAATATGGTATTTTATCAATTAAATTTATCTTTGATCAGGTATGCCTGCATATAACGCATCCTGATTACTCACCCTATCTTTTGTATTATCCTTAGACTCCTTTGTATATTCAGGGTTAATGTTCATGCACCTTTTGTCTTGTTTTATTTTGTGACACACTGAAGTTAGCCAAATTTATCTGATACTATGAGTCTGTAACTACTCAGTGTTTCTTGAGTGGTATACTAGTGAGTGGATGCCTGAAGACAATGACCACCCATTCTCTTAGGAACCATAAGTAGTCAAGAGTTGAGCAGGGAAGGGAAGATCTCCATGGGCTCCTACCACATCCATGACTAATTACTTACATCCCAACATAGACAAACAGCTGCTATGAGTTCATGATTCCAATGGATGTGTCACGTTTAGCAAATAACCATTTTTGTCCTTCTCTCTCATCATCCCTACTCCCTATTTTATGATGTTTCCTAAGCCTTAGAGGTGTTTGTAAAAGTGTCCCGTTTATGGCAGGACACCCATTCATCCAATATCTTTGGTACCTTAAGCAGTCAAATTTAGGTAATGTCTATACACTGTTTTAAAGGAAATACGAAGTTTTAATATAATTGTAGCTATAACTAAGTATGATAAAAGAGAAATGAAACAAGAAGAAATAAGTTATATATGTGTTTAGGTAAATATTGTTGACATGGTCTTTTAGATAATATTTTGTTATTTCCTTCATTTATTTGTTGAAAAATACAGATAAATGGCAAAAAATAGACAAATCTATAAGTGTACTCTCTTACCTTCTATGTTAGTCTTATATATCAATTGTTTTATTTCTGCAGTCAAGGATTCTAGCTATTTTTATTTTCTATAATGGCATAAATTGAGCATTGCTTTAATAATAGTTGAGATTACTATTACATTCTATCTTCCTTTTCCCTTTCCTCTAAATAGTAAAACATTCTGATTCTTATGGGAGATCAATGTATAGCCAGAACATTTATCCTTAAGCTTCACCTACTCTACTGCTCCCTACTACTCTCCGTCTTGCCTCTTTTCTCATTGTATTTCCTGATTATGTTTTCCCTCTCCTAACTACTCCAAATTCCTCCCTACACACTCTCCCATCTATATCGATGTCCCTTCTGTTTCTCTTTAGAAAAAAAATAAGCTTCTAAGGGATAATACAATATGATGTGATTAATATAATATGATAAAAACAAAAAATAACATTCAAAAAAGACAAAAACATATAAGAGGAAAGGTGCCACTAAAATATTAAAAAAACAAAACCAAAAACAATAAAAACTCAAACAAACAAAAATCTCAGAAATTCCATAAAAATACTAAACTGGGAGCTATGATACACACACACACACACACACACACACACACAGAGAGAGAGAGAGAGAGAGAGAGAGAGAGAGAGAGAGGGAACCTGTAGGGTAAGAAGATCTAAAAACATATATAAGTAAAAATTTTAAAGTAAGGAGTTATATGTAAGATCAGTGGCCCAACACTGGCCCACATGCTACAACCTGTATGTCTCCCAGAAAGTCCACAGTAATCAAAGTCACAGGTGAGAATCTAGGCCAAATATCCCTTTCATCTGGGACAACCGCAGAGTCTAGCTGACTTAAACACCAGATCCATCTACCTTCCTATTTGCTTCTTAGTGAGGCCTGATCAGTAGCTTGCATAAGCTATACCCTGTGTGCCTCCTAGGAGGTCTTTGGTAAACTTGGAAACAGACTGCCTGCCTATCAGGAGATCTGCAGGAACCAGGGACACAGAAGATCTGCTCTAACCATAGACACAGAGACCCTACTTAGAGACAGCACTGCCTGCCTCCAAGGAGACCTTTTCTAACTCAGGTCTCAGAACTCTACCTGCCTCCAAAGAGGCTAACATAAGTCAGAGACACGCAGACCAGTAAATACCAGAGATATTTCGGTGACCAGAGGCAAGCATAAGACCATAAACAACAGAATCCAAGTCAATTTGGCACCACCAGGAACCAGTTCATTCACCATAGCAAGACCTGGATACCCTAACACGACTGAAAAGCAAGAAAATGACCTAAAATCCTATCTCATGAAGATGATAGAGGTCTTTAAGGTGGATCTAAAGACCTATTTTAAAGACATACAGGAAAACACAGAAAGACAGATAGAAGCACTTAAAAAGAAAACAAATAATTCCCTTTAAAAATACAGGAAAAAGAAAGAATGATAAAAAGTTGAAGAGGAAAAAAGTCAGACCTATTAGACTTGTAGCTGACTTCTCAACATAGAACCTAGAACACAAAAGAGCCTAAACGCATGTCACACAGACCCTAAGAGAACAAAAAATGCTAGCCCAGGCTACTATACCCAGCAAAACTCTCAATCAGCATAGACGGAGAAACCAAAATATTCCTGGACAAAACAAAATTTAAACAATATCTATCTACCAAACCAGCCCTACAGAGGACTTGAGAAGAAAAATTCCAACACAAGGAGGGTATACACATCAAACAAAAAACAAGATATAAATCATCTCACACCAAAGCCAAAAGGAGAGAACCACATACACATAATACCACCTACAACAACAAACATAACAGGAACTGTTATCTGTCTTTAATATCTCTCCATATCAACAGACTCAATGCCTCAATAAAAATATGTAATATTGGATTCACAAACAGGATTAGGCATTTTGCAGCATACAAGAAACATACCTCAATTACAAAGACAGACACTACCTCAGAGTAAAAGGCAGGAAAAAAAGTCTTCCAATAAAATACTTGCAAGGAACAAGTTGGAGTTGCCATCCTAATATCCAATAAAATATACTTTCAACCAAAAGTTATCAAGTGAGATGGGAATGGACACTTCATATTCACCAAAAGAAAAAATCTACCAAGAGAAAGTCTCAATTCTGAACATCTATTCCCCAAATGCAAGGGCACCCACATTTATAAAAGAAACTTTACTAAAAATCAAAACACACATTGAAACCCATACAATAATAGTGGGAGACTTCAACATTCCACTTGCACCAATGGACAAGTCACTGAAACAGAAACTTAACAGAAACACTGTGAAATTAATTGAAGTTATGAACCAAATGGACTTAACAGATATCTACAGAACATTTCACCCTAAAGCAAAAAGATATACCTTCTCAGCACCTCATGTTACCTTCTCCAAAACTTACCATATAACCAGTTTGAAAACAAGCCTCAACGTACACAAGAAAATTGAAATAATTCCATGCATCCTATTAGATTACCACAAACTAAGGCTAGACTTAAAGGTTTCCTGAAATTCAATGAAATTGATGATACAGCATACCCAAACATATGGAACACAATAAAAGCAGTGCTATGAGGAAAATTCATAGCACTAAGTGCCCTGGTATAGAAATTGGAGAGATCCTACACTAGCAACTTAACAGCACACCTGAGAGCTCTAGGAAAAAAGAAGCTAACACACACAAGAGGAGTACATATCAGGAAATAGTCAAACTCAGGGACAACATCAATGAAATACAAACAAAACCAAAAGCTGATGCTTTGAGAAAATCCACACGATAGATTTACCCATAGCCAAACTAACTAAAGAGCCCAGAGACAGTATCAAAATTAATGAAATAAGAAATGAAAAGGGATAAGTAACAAAAGAAACTGATGAAATTCAAACAAATCCTTAGCTTCTACTACAAATGCCAATATTCAAAAAAATGGAAAATCTAGGTGATTTGGAGTATTTTCTAGACACATACATACAAAAGTTAAATCAAGAGCAGGTAAACTATCTAAACTGACCTATACCCCCTAAGGAAATAGAAGAAGTCATTAAAATCTTCCAACCAAAAAAGCCCAGGGCCAGATGGCTTTAGTGCAGAATTTTACCAGACTGTCGTAGAAAAGCTAATATCAACACTCCACAAACTATTCCATAAAATAAAAACAGAAGGACCACTATCTAACTCATTCTATGAAGTCATAATTACTCTGATACCTAAACCATACAAAGACCCAACAAAAAAAGAGAACTTCAGGCTAATCTCGCTAATGAATATTAATGCAAAAATACTCAGTAAAATTCTTGCAAACTAAATCCAAGAACACATCAAAACCATCATCCACCACAATCAAGTAGGATTCATCCCAGGGATGCAAGGTTGGTTCGATGCAAAAGAAAGCCATTAATGTAATTCACTATATAAACAAACTCAAAGGAAAAAAATCACATGATCGTCTTCTTAGATTTGAAAAAAGCATTTGACAAATACAACACCCCTCTATGTTGAAAGTATCGGAGAGATCAGAACTTCAAGGCTCACACCTAACATAATAAAAACAATTTACTGCAAACAAACAGCCAATATCAAATTAAATGGAGACATATTTGAAGCAATCCCACAAAAATTGGGAACAAGACAAGGATGTCCATTCTCCCCATATTTATTCAATATAGTACTCACAGTGCTAGCTAGAACACTAAGACAACAAAAGGAGATGAAGGGAATACAAGTCAGCAAAGAGGAAGTCAAGGTATCATTATTTGCAGGTGATATGATACTATATAAAAGTAATTCTCAAAAATTCTACCAGAGTACTTCTACAGCTGATAAACAACTTCAGCAAAGTGGCTGGATATAAAGTTAACTCAAACAAATCAGTGGCCTTCCTTTATACAAATGATAAATGGGTTGAGAAAGAAATTAGGGAAAAAACATCTTTCACAATAGACACAAAAAATATAAAATAACTTGGGGTAACTCTAACCAAAAAAGTGAAAGATCTGTAAGACAAAAACTTTAAGTCTCTCAAGAAAGAAATGAAAGACTTCAGAAAACGGAGAGACCTCCCATGCTCATGGATTGGTAGAATTAACATAGTAAAAATGGCCATCCTACCAAAAGCAATCTATAGATTCAATGCAATCTCCATCAAAAGTCCAAGACAATTCTTCAAAGACATGTAAAGAGCAATTCTCAAATTCCTCTGAAAAGGGAAAAACCCAGGATAGTGAAAACAATTTTTAACAATAAAAGAACTTCTATGGGAATCAGCATCCTTGACTTCAAGCTATGCTACAGAGGAATAGTGATAAAAACTGCATGGTATTGGTACAGAGACAGACAGGTCGATTAATGGAATAGAAATGAAGACTCAGAAATAAAACCACACACATATGGACACTTGATCTTTGACAAAGAAGCCAAAAACATACAATGGAAAAAAGAAAGCATCTTCAATAAATGGTGCTCGTCTAACTGGCAGTAGATATGCCGGGAAGGAAGATGCCTGATGTATAGGGGAGCACCCTCATGTAGACAAGAAGGAGGAGGAATGGGATGAGGAAATTTGGGTGAAGGGACCAAGATTGGAGGAAATGCCTGGAATGTAAATAAATGAAATAATTTTTAAAAAGAGAAAAATAAATGAATAAAAGAGAGAAAAATTAAGATTTTTCCGAGACTTTCTCCAAAATTTAATAAAATCATTGCTTTGAGTATACTTTTAAGGAACAGTTAATTCATTCTTTCTGCTCAAATTATTTTTGTGCCCCCATCAGTGAAACAAAAAATTTGGTTAGGCACAGTGTTTTCATTCACTTTGTTTTAATGTAAAGATCAGACCAATTTTTGTCTAATAACAAAAAAAATAACTGTTACATGCATTAATGAAGAAGCACTTTTCTAAATAAAGTAAAATAAAGCCAGGCTTTGTATTGCAGGTTGTTGTCCCAGCCAAGGGAAGCTGAGTGTCTTAGTCAGGATTTCTATTGTTTTACAAACATCATGACCAAGTAGCAAGTTGGGGGAAATGGGGAAAAGGGATCACATCTAAAATGTAAATAAAATATCCAATAAAAAAATAAAAATTAAAAAAAATTTAAAAAAAGCAAGTTGAGGAGGAAAGGGTTTATTCAGCTTACACTTCCACATTGCTGTTGATCACCAAAGGAACTCAGGATCAGGAACTCAAGCAGATCAGGAAGCAGGAGCTGATGCAGAGGCCATGGAGGGATGTTACTTACTGGCTTGCTTTTACTGGCTTTCTCAGCTAGCTTTCTGATAGAACCCAAGACTACCAGTCCAGGTATGGCCCCATGCACCATGGGCCCTCCCCACTTATTCACTAATTGAGAAAATGCCTTACAGCTGGATCTCATGGAGGCATTTTCTCAAGCTCTTACTCTTACTGAAGCTCTTTTCTCTGTGATAACTCCAGCTTGTGTCAAGTTGACACACAAAACTAGACAGTACACTGAGTCACAAAAATCTCAAGTTTAAAGTACAAAGTGAGTTTGAGATCAACTCAGACAACTTTGTGAGATAGTTTCTCTAATATCTATGTGCACCTTTATTTACTGTGCCCATATATGAGGGTTACATGTACTACAGCTTGTGTGTGGAAGTCAAAGGACACCTTGTAGGATCAGTTCTCTTCTCTCATGCAGCTTCTCAAGATTAAACTGAAGTTTTGGGGCTTCTTGACTATCTCCAAAAAAAATATTTTTAAAGAGCTCAGATATAGCTCAGTATTAAGTGTTGTTGTGTGCCAAGATTCAGTTTCAACATCACTAAACAAGTGCATTTCCTGAAGCACACATGAACATACTTATAATTAAATATAATGTCAAAGTAAATATGTATAGTAATGGAAAGAAAGTTCCATATTAATATTTTAGAATAACACCCTACATTAAAACAATATAGGTATTGTTGAAAGAGCATTTGGAGATAAAAGAAAACAAAATAAGTATTGAAGAAACTTCAATTTTAATATGGTCTATGTAGAAGTAAAGAATATTTTTGCAAGCAAATAAAATTCAAATCAAAATTTAAAACAGCATTATTTAAAAGATAGTGCTAGGAAAAAATGCTAATATCCTATTTACAAAGAAAATATCAAAGTATTTAGATTTTGTAAAAATACATTAACACTCAATATCTCTTGAAGAGATGATAAGTTTTAGCAGACAGTCAGTATTATACCTTACACATGTGATTCTAGCACCCATGAGATTGAGTTCCAATCCAGCTTGAGCATCACAGTAAGTCATTGTGGGACTGCGAAAGGGTATTCTGGTTCATGGATGGGCAGGTGCCTAGAACCCCGAGACTCTGTGTGAGAACTGGCAGGAGTTCAGCGCCCCCCAGAATCCAAGGTCCTGAAAAGCAGTCTAGTCCCCAAAGATTTACAGCCCTTCCCAAAGTAAACAGGTAGAGGGTGTGACTAGAGGCCTCAGGGCCTAGGGATTTACATACTAATGAAGGCCAGAGGGCAGAGCAAATTAAGCATGCCTCCCCAGATCCTCCCCCATCCTCCCCCAATCCTCCCCCTTTCTCCCTCCCTATTTAACTCAGGATCTGGATACTTCCAGATCCATCCACCACCCGCCATGACAATAAACCTTTTGGAACCAAGGACTTCCTAATGTCATTGGGGTCTGCCGCTGCCAAAGCCTCCAGGCTGCTAGAACCATAGACCTCCTGTCTACATGTGGGACTGGCTGTACCGTGGAAACCCCCTGGGACTTCACCGCTGCAGCCTGTAATTTTTTCCCCACAAGTCAGTTTCAAACAAACCATCCAACCTGATCCAAACAAAAACAACAGAAGACCTAACAAAATATATTTGCTGTTTCCAAATACAGATTTCCTCTCTTTAGTCTGGTCTTATTACTGTGTGATGAAACAGAGGCTTGATAAAGATCGACTGCTAGATTCTTCTACAGAAGACAACATTTCCTTAGCATTCAAGGCATAAAATAATCATCCTTTAATTGGCCAGCAAACTCTCTTATTGATGGATAGCTTACATATAGCTATACGGAGATATGTGGGCTGCAAGAGGAGAAAATATATCAACCATCTTACCCAGATCTCTATAATATTGGCCTACTGGTAGTATGTGCCCAGTGATAAAATAGTGGCAGAAAGGTTGTGGGTTTAGTCAAACACTTTATGGTAAGATACAAGGCATATTTTATAGGAAGGATTTCATGTCTAGTGCTATAAACTTAGTTACAACCCTATAACTATGGAGATCATATACCATTGCACAAGGAACTTCCATTTTAGTAGATGGTTTTATTACCAAACTACATTCTACATATCTATGTTTATATTCATACTTTTTTCACTCTAAACATTGGCCAGAGCTTCTTCATGTAGTGGGAAATGGTTAATTCTGACTCATGACTGGCCAGGTATAAAGCTCTAAGTGGTCATTTGTGGATGGGTCATCCTTAGCTACCACTTACCATCTTAAACCTTATACTGAGAATCCATTCGTATTTTTTTCCGTCATTGTACAAAACAAAATTTAAAGATTTAATGTCTATTTTATCACATGCATATATTTATGTGTCTGTGTATCTATCTATATATGTACTGTATGTACATGCCTGATGCCCACAAAAGCAAGAAGAATGTTGAAGGAGAGATAGATGGTTGTAATATTCTTCACACTATAGGTGGCAGCATCTTTATTATACAGAAGATCTAGAATCTGAAAGTAGAAATACAATCACCACTGTGAACCAGCAGTGTGAAGGAAGTCAGTTGTGCATTTTCTTTTTGCCATTCATATTTGGTTTTATAATCTTCCATTTGATTACTTGCAGAGACTTCTTGTCTTTTGGTTACATTCAAACATGCCACTAGCGTATTTCTTTTGTACTCTGACTTTGTATTTGAGCCATGGGATGATGTTATTGTCCTTGCATATGGCATGATAATTGTATTTATAATCCCATTTCCTTTGTGACTCCTTTCATTACATGGGAAAAAATTTCTGTATTCCTGCAAAAGCTGTTGGTATCTTGGAGGGTTTGAAAAGACAAAAATGAAACATCTATCCCATTCCTATATTGATTGACCTGGCTCTGGGTAGTTTATAATTCTATCAATATAAAAGGGGTAGTTACATTCAAATGTTACAAAGTAGATCTTTAACCCTCATTAAGCTTCTATGTTTATTTGTGCCAAAAATAACATATAAGAACTATAGTATTACATAGAAATTGGGGTTCCATTCTGTGGGTCTTTAGTCTTGTTGACGAAAGAATTTAAAAACTATATCAAAAGGAAATCCCAAGTCCATTTTTATTATCATTTATTTAAGTCAGCAGTTACCTGAGGGAGAGAGGTAAGGAATAGAAACATGTGCCTTTTAAGGTAGGTACTGAAATCACCTCATAGCTGTGAGTGGGACTGCTCTTCAAAGAAACAGTGAGAAGGCCCAAGCCTTCAAGGAAAACTTCTTTAGGCACGTGGTCATTATTTGAAGCAAAACTAAAAATTACCAAAAAAGAAAGTTACTCTTGAACTTGAATAATGAAACTCAGGCAGATTTAGCAATGAAGATGTGCAAGGACCTGACTGAGGGAGGGACTTCTGGGAGTAGAACATTTTTGTCTTATTAAGGAGATAATTATTCCCATTGTCTTAGTATCTCTTCAGGTGAATAAGTTTTCCTGAGGGATACGCTGTTGGGTAGATGATTGACAGGCTCAGTTGGATTAACTCTTAAGGGAAGGTATAATATTAAATAATTTTGTAATCTTTGTGTCATGATTCCACATGGGGTCAGAAGCAGAATTCAGAATCCATTCTTCTTACCAGAAGAAAGTAGCTTTCCCTGAATGGACTTCAATGAATCCAAGATGCCTCTTGTTTTTTCATGTGGTATTTTAAATCCTAACAAGGGACAATTACTAAGCTTCCCTTTCTATTGTTACCAGAGAAAATGAAAGGTGAGACTCTTAATGGCCTCCCAGCTGGCTAATCTGTCTATATGCATTAACAATATCAGATCTGAGAAAGTGTCTCAGACCAGACAAAGAGAGCTAGCAGAATTCCAGCTACATGTTTTGACTTGTCAAATGCCTATGTCATTTTCTTCTTCTCCTCTGTGTGTGTTGCATATGTGTGTGTTTGTGTGTGCATGTGTGTGTATGAGAGAGAGAGAGAGAGAGAGAGAGAGAGAGAGAGAGAGAGAGAGAGAATTAAGTTGGTTTTACTCATTTAAAATGTTGTCAGGCTACTTCCTCATCCCTGACAGCTGCCACTGATGCATTCTGCACCTCCACAGGCATGGTGGGGCTGCAGCTAGCTTCTGCTGTCCTGAGGAGCCAAGGGCCAAAGAAAGTTTTGCTACGGTTTCACTTGGTGCTTCTAAGGTCTGGCAATCTCTATATCTGCTCGACAAATCATTAGTGCCTCTCCATAGGCCACACTGGGTCCAAAGCAGACCAGGTGGCAAAGTGAACAATTTCCATTCCAGCACCTCCTTGTGGTAGAGAAATGTATACACTTCATTTAGGGATGGTAACTTTCTACTCTTGGAATAAACACCGACTATTCATCTGTACTCATTTATCATTTATTCCTTCATTAAACTTTTATTCAGGAGCTAAAGTTTTTCCAAGTATCATAAGCAAAGAATGTGGCTTTCTGTCATTTTTTTTTAACCCTCAAAAGACCAGTGTATCTACATTTGGCCACAATTGCTTTCAAGTGACTCAGACAGCCTCTTTCCCCTCTTTTTTTCTTATTTCATCTTCCTCTCTTGATTGTTTTTATCAATTTATAAGATGATTTACACCCCAGTTTGAATCACTCAGATTCACCAAATTCTCTCCTACCTCATCAAGACTGTTTCATCACTGTGTTCAGCAAAGCCATTTGAGGTTCTTGTTAAATAAATGTTTTTCTTATCCCTCTTGTGAGCAAAGATTTATCAGATCCAGTGAACTGAGCATCAAATATTGATTCTTTTATGTCTAGTTTTGTCAGTCATCCATGTTCTTTCTCTAATCAGTCACTGATACTCATGTGGATCTCCATTCTGTCAGGGACTGATTCCATTTGTCTTGCATCACACTGTGCAGCCTTCATCTGAAGAAGACTAGGCACATCACTGTGTCAGTGCTTCCATGGCACTCAGGCAGAACCTATTTGTCTCAGTGCATTAATCTTATGAATCTTGTGGTGAGAAGATGCTTTAATTTCTTTATAAAATGTCTGTTCAATGGCAAATATTAGATATTAGAGTTTCCTGTGGTGGGTTGTTATGAAGGTTTTTAATTATATTCTCTTACTGTGGATTTGATCTTCTTTATGAAAGATTGGTATCTTTTGTAAATTCTACCCTATTATCTACTTCACTGTCTAATTATTCCCATTAGTTGCAATCTTTGTACTCCACGAAGGTACTTGCAAGGGTCTTCTATGTATTTCTTGCACTTAGGCTCACTAAATCTTAAGACAAGTAATGCCGGAATCTCTATCTCATTGCTTCTGTCTCAGTTTCTGCCTAGTCAGCCCTAACCTTAAGAACAGCACCAATATGTCAGCTTCTTCTTATACTCCTATCTTCTCTATGCATGTTCTTTCTGGAAACAGCCCTGCCTCAGTCACATGTCTTATTTTTCCAGAACAAGGACCACACAAAACAATGTCACAGCCCATTTACAGTCCCATTCTATATATTCTACTTTTCAGAATTATTAAATATTATCTAGTCCATTGTCCATTTGGCCTGACCCTGCACTTCTATGGTGAACTACACTATTCAAAGAGGCTTATCCCTTTCTAATACATAGAAGAGGATGGATATTTTGTGTTCTTTCCATATGTACACTACCTCCAAATAGATCAACCTTGGTTGTATGTCCTTCACCCATAGCAGGGACAAACAACCACTACTATATCAAGAAGACATGTAATTTCATAATACACAACATCCATATCAAGGTTGTCCCTAGGGATTCTCCAATCTCAGACAGCTTAATTTCAGTTCCATACTATATCATCCACAGCAGACACAAAAGAAACATTTTTCTCAAACTCATATTTGATTTTGACAGAGCCCATGTTTGCGTACCAAGTGTTCTGTGAACTTTCCCAGAGATCAGCAAACTTCTATTTACCTCAGATACACTAATAAAAGAACAGAGATAATTCCATTCATTCTACCTTGATAATATAATTATAATAATTACGGTTGAATGGAAGAATGTGAGTAAGGAACACAGACAACTTATCAGCATCTACACAACTGAAGAAAAATTCTCCCCTTCTTGCAACTCTTAACTACATGAAAACAATTACATTCTTAGGAAAGGAAATGCTCTCAGGAACCCCTGCCCTAGCAACCATTAGATGCCTAAAAGTCTCTAATAAAGTTGAGGCCTCCTGCTTCTACACCACTGGTGATAATTAACTATTTATAAATCCTTTGGAAAGGGCTTGGTCTCCAGAGACCTCTTCCTTTTATGACAGAAACTTAATTAACACAATCTTGTGCTGATCTCCTAGAGGTAATCTCACCTACTGAGGACAATAGTCATGCTATGTGTGGAGGTTTATTCACATTACAGTCCACATCAATTTCTATCACCTGTGTCTTCTCCACTCCCTATATAAGCTATAATGTAAACAGTCACTACATATGAAATAAACAAAATGTAGTCTTTCCTAAATGTATTAACACATGAGGATTTGAAATAAGTTAATCTATTAAAATTTAGAACCAAAATAATCCCTTGAATATAGACCATCTAAACAGTCCCATAACCCCTAAAGAAATAGCAGCAGTCATTAAAATCTCCCTACCAAAACAAGCCCAGGATCAGATGGTTTTAGGGCAGAATTCTATCAGACCTTCAAGGAAGACCTAATACCAATTCTCTTGAAACTATTCCATGAAATAGAAACCAAAGGAACACTACCCAATTTGTTCTATGATGCTACAATCACACTCATACCTAAACCTCACAAAGACCCAACAAAGAAAGAGAACTTCAGATCAATATCCCTAATGAATATCGATGCAAAAATATTAAAAAAAATTCTAGCAAACTGAATCCAAGAACACATCAAAACAATCATCCAGCATGATCAAGTGCGCTTTATCCCAAGAATGCAGGGATGGTTTAATATTTGGAAATCTATCAATGTAATCCACTATACAAACAAACTCAAAGAAAAAATAACATGATCATCTCACTAGATGCTGGGAAAGCATTTGACAAAATTCAACATCTCTTCATGGTAAAAGTCTTGTAAAGAAAAGGAATTCAAGGCCCATACCTAAACATAGTAAAAGCAATATACAACAAACCAGTAGCCAACAGCAAACTAAAAGGAGAGAAACTTGAAGCAATCCCACTACGATCAGGGACTAGACAAGGCTGCCAACTCTCTCCCTACCTATTCAGTATAGTACTGAAAGTCCTAGCCAGAGCAATTAGACAACAAAAAGAAGCCAAAGGGATACAAATAGGAAAGGAAGAAGTCAAAATATCACTATTTGTAGATGATATGATAGTATACTTAAGTGACCCTAAAACTTCCACCAGAGAATTCCTAAACCTGATAAACAACTTCAGCAAAGTGGCAAGTTATAAAATCATCTCAAACAACTCAGTAGCCTTCCTCTACATGAAAAATAAACAGACTGAAAAAGAAATTAGGGAAACGACACCCTTCACAATAGTCACAAATAATATAAAATATCTTGGTGTGCATCTAACCAAGCAAGTGAAAGATCTTCATGACAAGAACTTCAAGTCTCTGAGGAAAGAAATCAAAGAAGATCTCAGAAAATGGAAAGATCTCCCATGCTCATGGATTGGCAGGATTAATATAGTAAAAATGGCCATCTTGCCAAAAGCAATATATAGATTCAATACAATCTCCATTAAAATACCAACTCAATTCTTCACAGAGTTAGAAAGAGAAACTCTCAAATTCATTTGGAATAACAAAAAACCCAGGATAGCAAACTATTCTCAATAATAAAAGAACTTCTGGAGAAATCACCATCCCTGACCTCAAGCTGTACTACAGAGCAATGGTGATAAAAACTGCATAGTATTGGTACAGAGACAGTCAGGAAGATCAATGGAATAGAATTGAAGACCCACAAATGAACCCTCAAACCTATGGTCATTTGATCTTTGACAAAGGAGCTAAAACTGTCCAGTGGAAAAAAGACAGCATTTTCAACAAATGGTGCTGGTTCAACTGGAGGACAGCATGTAGAAGAATGAAAATCGATCCATTCTTATCTCCTTGTACAAAGCTGAAGTCTAAGTGGATAAAGGACCTTCACATAAAACCAGATACACTGAAACTAATAGAAGAGAAGATGGGGAAGATCCTCAAATACCTAGACACAGGGGAAAAGTTCCTGAACAGAACACCAATGGCTTATGCTCTAAGATCAAGAACTGACAAATGGGACTTCACAAAATTGCAAGTTTCTTTAAGGCAAAGGACACTGTCAATAGGACAAAACGGCAACCAACAGAGTGGGAAAAGGTCTTTACCTATCCTATATCTGATAGAGGGCTAATATCCAATATATACAAAGAACTCAAGAAATTAGACTCTAGACAACCAAATAACTCTATTAAAAAATGGGGTATAGTGCTAAACAAAGAATTCTCAACTGAGGAAACAAGAATGGCTGAGAAGCACTTAAAGAAGTGTTCAGCATCCTTAGTCATCAGGGAAATGCAAATCAAAACAACCCTGAGATTCCACTTCACGTCAGTCAGAATGACTAAGATCAAAAACTCAGGTGATAGTAGATGCTAGCAAGGATGCAGAGAAAGATGAACATTCCTCCATTCTTGGTGGGAGTGAAAGCTGTTACAACCACTCTGGAAATCATTCTGGTGGTTCCTCAGAAAATTGGACATAGTACTCTTTGAGGACCCAGCTATACCACTTCTGGGCATATACCCAGAAGATGCTCCAACATGTGACAAGGACAACATGCTCCACTATGTTCATAGCAGCCTTATTTATAATAGCCAGAAGCTGGAAAGAACCCGGATGTTCTTCAACAGAGGAATGGATACAAAAAATGTGGTATATTTACACAATGGAATATTACTCCGCTATTAAAAACAATGAATTTGAGAAATTCTTAGGTAAATGGATGGAAGTAGAAAATATCATCCTGAGTGAGGTAACCCAATCACAAAAGAACACTCATGGTATTTACTCACTGATTGTTGGATTTTAGCCCAGAAGCTTGAAATACCCAAGATTTAACTCACAGACCATATAAAGCACATGAAGAATTAAATCCAAGTGGGGGTGCTTCAGTTCTTCTTAGAAGGAATAACAAAATATTCAAGGGAGCAAATATGGAGACAAAGTGTAGGACAGAATCTGAAGGAGGGGTCGTCTGCAGACCATTCCACCTGGATATCCTTCCCATGTGTAGTCACCAAAGGTAGAAGCTGATGTGGATGTCAGGAAGTGCATGCTAACAGGAGCCCAACATAGCTGTCTCCTTAGAGTTCTGCCAGAGTCTGACATATTCAGATGCAGATCC
>NW_021604636.1:10546073-10576073 GCF_004785775.1 Grammomys surdaster | reverse complement strand
AACCAAAACAAAACATCTTAGACAAAAAACAACAACAAAACAAACAAACAAAAAGAAAACCAAAACCAAACAACCAAAACCAACCAACCAACCAACCAACATAGGCAACTAAGAAATGCTCAGAGTTGGATATTGTTCCCCAGTCAAGATTGTGCCAGTTGATTATGCAATACATATGCATATAAATAACATTACATAGACAAAACTGGTTGTATTTCTGTGTTTAAGAAGGACAGACCAAGGGAGTACTTGGGTGGTGGGGCGGGGGAGGGGGTGAAGAAAGGGGAAACAGCACATGATATAATTATGCTATAATCTAAAAAATTAATTTTACAAAGAGTAGATGAAGTTCTGAGTAAATATGTTTTATTGACAGAGACACAGCCATGTCAAGGACCAATACCTCAGAACTATGAGAGTGACAAAGCCCCCTGGGGTTAGGCTCAGAATGGTAAAGCCTTCCTCTGGTCCAAGCATGAGTGTTTAAGAAGTACTGATCAGTGCACAATGTCTTCCTCTCTATGTTTAGAGCAAAGAGTCGCTCTCCTACAGAGATCTCTTACAGAGACCTCCTACTGAGTTTAGCTAATTCCACAACCATCACCACCACTCTCAACCCCTTGCCCTACATAATTAAATTTATGAGGTTCTCAATTGTTGTTTCTTAGTGTCATTCTTTCAGAGTGGAAACAACCCACATGACCCCAGGTTTTCTATACATGTGCCAATATGTCTGTTCTTTCTTAATTCCTCCATAACCCCAGTCAAGTTTCTGGGACCCAAATAGTATTGAGACATGGTATCTCTACATAACTTTTGTTAGTAGCAGTGACAGGAATAGTTAACTAGTAAGAAGCACTTCATGACATCAGGCCTAAGAATAGTTGTCACATTTGACAGTAAATTCACTTTATGTTTGAGACTACTATAACAGCATTTCTTCTGTCTCCACCACAATACCCCTGATTGTCAAAATTTCCATGTGTGCTAACACCTGCAGTATGTTTCACTCAGTCATGAATTATTTCACTTGCACAATCTACAAGGATTGCTATCGTTTGTTACTGTGTGGAAGGGTGGGGAGATGGCCAAAATGGGGTTACACAAAAGAGATGAAGATAAAGTAAGGATCATCACAAAGAAAACAAGTCTTCAAAATTAAAGAGGCATGGCATACGCCCCACATTTTACCTTTATGCATGTAACTATGTGTCTGCCCTATGGCCAGATATACTTGTATTTATGTTTAACAATACAAAAGCACTACAATAGGATACAGTTGACACCCCATTAGATTTACATATATATATATATATTCCATGAAGTGAGAATTAATCATTAAAACATTCATTTTTGATATAAATATGTACAGCTAAAAGTAAATACCTGTGTGTCTTTACAAAAATAGATTTCCAGGAATATGAATCAGACCAGAGTATCAGCACATGCCTGTAATTCCAACACTGAGAGGTTCTGGAGGCTAAGGAAGGATTATAAATTCAAGGGAGGTTTCAGCTACTCTGCAAGGCTATGTCTCAAAATCAAAAGGAAAGGAAAACCCGATAAACAAACAAACATTAAAATACGTTAGTGTGGGGAAATGGATACACCTAGGAAAGGTATTAATAATTCTATGAGATCATTATTATTTGTGTGCCTCTCTCTCTCTCTCTCTCTCTCTCTCTCTCTCTCTCTCTCTGTGTGTGTGTGTGTGTGTGTGTGTGTGTGTACATATGCTTGCTGTGGTACATATGTGTGAGTTGATGTGAACCTATGACTGGTGCACTTGTGTATAATCTTGCAGAGGTCAGAGCAGTATGGTTACTGTCCCTCCCTCTACTTTCAGTCCCTAGTTTCCTTCCTTCCAATTTCAGAAAGCTCTTGGGACCCTCCTGTCTCTTTTCTAACTGTGAGAGTACAATCAAATGCAGCTATATTATGGTCAATGTTATATGACTGCTTTAGATTCAATCTCAGGGCTTCATGTTTACAGAACAACTTCTCTTGTTCACTGACCTATCTCTCCAGCCTCAATAAGATACTCCACATATAGATAACCTGTTCTTGACATGATTAGATTAAAAATATTTTCTATGAATAAGTAATTTTAAAAGATAGACATTTGAAATATAGTATACCAAATATCTTGATTGATCATACTAGGCTGAGTAAATAATTTAGTATGCCTTCTTTGAAATTTGAAAGTTCCTGAAAATAAAATAAAACTTAGAACCCCAGAGAGTAATAGCAAATAAAGGAGTTGTGACTAACAAATCATAGCAGAACGTTAACTTGGAATGCATTTCAAACATTCATGTTATCTAAATACAGTTAAATTCTGTCTTACTTTCCACTGAAAGACCAGAAATATCTTTTATCCTAAAGGTGTGAAAGTAATAGTGGCTGAGACACACCATTCACTGTGGGATTTGTACAAACCTTTGCAATAATTTTCAAAGCTATGTTCTTAGTTTGTAATCTATGTTGTGAGCCCCTGTACCCACTTGAGAGAAGAAGAGTTCAGGTAAACTTGTCCTTTCCTCTGTGGCAGAGTGATTGACCCTTCCTCCCTTCTGTGCAAAACTCAGAGACAGCACAAAGTCTCTTCACCTCACTACTTCCTGAAAAGAAAAAAGCAATGTCAGAATCTTTTGAATTTTTAGATAGCCCTAAGGTCATCATAAATAGACTTTGAGGCCTTTGACAAATCTCTGTAGCTAAAACACTAATTGAGTGAGATTCTGAACTTTTACAGTTAATTTCTGTGTAGATTTAAGGTTGACCAGGTTCATAGTGGAAAGGAGAGGCAATAACTGTATACCTTCATTCATTTTCAAAGTGTCAGGAGAGAAATCCTTTATTACAGATGAGCCTCTGAAATTCTGTAGGCATTCTTGATTTGTTCTATTTTATCATTTTCTGATAATTATCTATAAACAAATGAACATCTCAAACAGTCTGGTAGATCCAAAATGAAATCATAAAAGCAAAAATAAAAGAGTAGGTTAGTGCAAATATACACATGAGTATGGAAACACACATACTAACACACATACACACACACATTGAACATTGCTTGAAAAGAATACCAAAAAGAAATATCATAGAAAAATAATTAAACATCTGCTTCACATTTGCATTGAATAGCCATAGCCTACTATAGTCTCTCTGTACCTTCTGTGCTTGTTACCAGTGACTATAAATCAAGGTGCTGACTTAAAAAGTTAGAGCACACTTACGTTTGAATGACATATGCAGAAGTGAGGGAGAACAAACGAAGATAAGGGAGTTTAGATATGAGAACCCGTTAAAAAATACACAGTGTAGCTCCTGGAAGAACTTCATCTCAGAAGCAAGAGAGAGAAATTCAGTATTCTTATGCTGTGGACTCTCAAAACATGATGCTCCTTTACTAGTTTGTGAATATATTTACTGAAGATTTGTTTGGATATTTGCTTCCTAAAGAATGAGCAAATGACTTTCTCAAAGAATTTTTTTCTCATTTTTCACAGCAGGTAACATTGGAAAAAAATATTGATTAGTGTGCTTACATGGCTCAAAATGATATGTATTTTCAAGAAACCCCTTCTACATATTTTAGTTCTAAAGACTCGAATTCACAAGTACACACTTAACATAACTTTCATGAGAGAAATAATATATGTATGTAAAAATCATATAATGAATCCAATTATTCCTTCAAAAATAATTTTTTATATTTTATTGGTTATTTTATATATTTACATTTCAAGTGTTATCCTCCTTTCTGGTTGCCCCTCTGCAAATTCCATATCACATCCTATTCCACCCTCCTCTATGAGGGGACTTCCCCACCCACTTCCCCACCCACCCACTCACTCCCACCTCATCATCCTAGTATTCGCCTATGCTGGGACATCGATTCTTCACAGGACCAAGAGCCTCCCTTCCTATTGATGCCAGATAAGGCAATAATCTACTATATAAGCAACTGAAGCCATGAGTCCCTTGTGTACTCTTTGGTTGGTGGTTTAGTCCTGGGAGCTTTGGGGTGTCTGGTTGGTTGATGTTGTTCTTCCTTGGGATTGCAAACCCCTTCGTCTCCTTCAGTCCTTCCCCTAACTCCACTGTTGTGGTCCCTGTGATCAGACCGATGGTTGGCTGTGAGCATCCTCATCTGTATTAGTCAGTCTCTGGCAGAGCCTCTCATGGGACAGCAATACTAGGCTCCTGTCAGCAAGTACTTCTTGGCATCAGCAATAATTTAACTTCATTAACTTAAACCTCTAACTTATATCCATCATGGAAGTGAGAAATTTTCCTTTTCCTTTATTCAGTAGCATTTACACTTTCATGATTATGCATCTTATTTGCAACAGGAGTGAAAATTCGTGATGTGGGCCAAATCTCCAAGAGATGGTTTTATTTATTGCTAGTATATGATGACAATTATTTTACTTAAAAATATTCAGTAATGTAATTACTGTAAACTAAACAACGTTCATTTGGGAAAAGTGATCTGTCTTGCAATTTTTTTGGATATTGTATGTATTTACATATCAAATGTCATATCCTTTTTTGATTTCCAATCAGGAACACCCCTCTTCCATCATCCCTATCCCTACTTCTATGAGGGTGCTCCCCAACCCACCCACCACTCCTGCCTTCCCGCTCTAGCATTCCCCTACACTGGGGAATCAAGCCTTCACAGGACCAGGCGTTTCTCTTCCAGACAATACCATCCATACTAGACAATAGCATCCTCTGCTACATATGTATCTGGAGCCATGAGTCCCTCCATGTGTATGTACTCTTTGGTTAATGATTTAGACCCTGGGAGCTCTGGGAGAGGAGTCTAGTTAGCTAATATTGTTGTTCTTCCTTCAGTCCTTTCTTTTGCAATTTTTCTCAATTATATTTCACACTTAGACACCTATACCCTGATTTCTAGATAACTTACAAAGGCATACACATTTGTTTTAAGAGGCTTTTTACCTTCCTTAGTACTTTTTAATACACTATGAAACAAAGGTTTTGCCATAGTCCTAAGTATTGCTTTATGTTGATGAAACTCTACCTCCTTCCACTCTAAGACTGGAAATGTTCATCAAAGCCCATAATTTCACAATTATGCTCAGTTGGTTTTTTTAAGTCTGTAATTTAGTGTCTGCTTCTGCCTCTTGTCTCTCATTCTTCATGAATTACTAACTCATCCCTACTTAAGAGAAGTGTGCATAGCCTCACGGTGCTTGGCAAAGGGTGGGTGGCCAATAGGTTGAAGAAGCACCTGGAGATGTGTACGTAGGGATTAAAGTAGACACTTGCTATCAGGGATATTAGCAGAGGAGGAATATTTACAAACTGGTGACAAGGTTAAAGTGATGGTCCATAAGGATCATGGGATCAACCACATTTCTTAGAATGTCAAATGTGAAATGGCAGGAGATTACATACCAAAAATGCACTTAGTATAACACATCATTTCTAGCATGTCACTCTGGGGTGTTCCTTTGCCCCTTTGTATAACACTGTAAGGATCCCTTATCATTCTTACTATGGCGGTTTGAATGAGAATGTAACCTTGGACTTATATACTTATATACTTATAGATACTTGGTCCCTAACTGGTAGAGTTGTTTGGGAAGGTTTAGAAGGAGTTGCCTTGTCAAAGGAGGTGTGCCATTCAAGGTAGAGGTCTCAAAAAACTCATGTAATTTCAAGTGTGTTCCTTGCCTCTTACATACAAATTAGGATCAGAGCTCTCAGCTCTCACTGCCATCTTTCCTCTATGGACTCTAACACTCTGAAATGTGAGCCCAATTAAATGCCTTCTTTTGTAAGTTGCCTCAGTCATCATAGTGATTTTATCACAGTAATGGAAATGTACTAAAACACGGACAGTACACCACATCCAATCACTATAAAAGACAGGAATTAACTTTATAGGAATTAACTGAATAGTTCAGAGTGAAATGCAACCTTGAACTTGACAGAGCATGAAGAAATAAAATACACAAATAATGTTACATAAATTGTTGTCCCCCCTTCTGGCCTCCCCTCTGCAAGCTCCCATCCTTCCACCTCCCTTTGCCTCTAAGAGGGTGCCCACTACACCCACTCTCACCTCACTCTATAGCATACCCCTTCACTGGGGCAGTAAGCCTCCAGAAGACCAAGTGTCTTCCAGTCCATTGATGTCAGATAAGGCAATCTTCTGCTACATATGTAGTCATGGACTCAATCACATATACTCTTTGGTTGATGATTTAATCCCTGGGAGCTCTGAGTGATCCAGATAGTTGATATTATTGTTCTTTTTAAGGGGTTGCAATACCTTTCAGCTCCTTCAGTCTTTCCCCTAAACCTTCCACTGGGGTCCACGGGCTCAGTCAAATGGGTAACTGTAAGTATCTGCATCTATCTAGTCAGATCCTGGCAGAGCCTCTAAAAAGACAGCTATACCAAGCTTCTGTCAGCAAGCACTTGCCATCAGCAGTAGTGTCAGGGTTTAGTGTCTGTGGATAGGATGGATCCAAAGAAGGGGCAGTCTCTGGAGGGCCTTTCCTTCAATCTCTGCTTTTTTGTCCTTTAGACAGCAACAATTCTGGGTTTAAAATTTTGAGATGAGTAGATAGCCCCATCCTTCAACTGAGTTCCATGTCTATCTACTGGAGGTGGCCTCTTCAGGTTGTATTTTCCTGCTGTTTGGGTATTTCAGCTAATGTCATCTCCATGGTATCCCAGGAGACTCTCAAATCCCTGGCATCTTGGACTTTCTTGTGGTTTTCCTTATTCCCCAATATGTTCATAGCAGCCTTATTTATAATACCAGAAGCTGGAAACAACCCAGATGTCCCTCTATGAAAGAATGGATACATAAAATGTGGTACATTTCCACGATAAAATACTACTCAGCTATTAAAAACAAAAACTTCACAAATTCTGCAGGCAAATGGATGAAACTAGAAAATATCATTCTGAGTGATGTAACCCAGACCTAAAAGTACATACATGGTATGTACTCACCCAAAAGCTCATAACACTCACATTACAACTCACAGACCTTATGAAGCTTAACAAGAAGGAAGGCCAAAAAGTGGATGCTTCAATCCCAGTTAGAAGGGAGAACAAAAAAATCATGGGAGGCAGAGGGAGGGAGAGACTTGGATGGGGGAGGAGAGAGGGAGGGGAAAGAGGGTGGGATCAGGTATGGAAAGGAACAGGAGAGAAGTCCAGGGTGCCAGGAGAATGAACAGAGATTGGTAGATTTTATTAAGCAAGAATTATAAACAACCCCAGGGGGTGGGAATTTTGAGGGTGGGGAGGTGGGAGTGGGGGGGAATAGATAGAGGTTACATCCACAGAGAAGAAGGAGGAGGTGTGAGGGGATTGGGGGTTCCGGGGTGGGTGGGGGATGGAGTAAGGGGACAACATAGGAAATGTAAATAAAACATCCAATAAAAAAAAAGAATTATAAACAAGTACCTATGTACAAGCAGACAAAGTTATAATTTGAATGTCATTAAAAGCCTACCTTGGGGAGAGCTTTACAGAAAAAAAGTGCTTTGGAAAAACAATAAGAGTTGCTGTAATATATGAGCTAAATAATCGTGAGATATTATTTGTAATCTGTCAAGAACCCTGAAGAGGAGCTTAAGCAATGGGAGAAGGGAACAAGAGAAGGGATGTGGTATATTGGGCAATACCAAGCATAATTTAGCATATCAGAAGAAACTGATTTGGAATAAGTAATGAAACACTGTATAAAACATTGAACAGCAAAATATGAAATGTAGATTCTTCATTATCACGTATTATATTTAATATTATTAAATATCAATTCTATAGACTGCTCAAAGGAAAAGAATCTTCTATTTAGTCTTGTATGCAAAACATACACTTTATATTTAAGGTCAGCAATTATTTAAAAGGACAAAAAACAAAATTTGAGGATGCCATGCAAGCAGCCAGTAGTCCAAGGAAGTGTCAGACGACATGAAGTTTTGTAAAACATTAAGTAGAGTAGAATGCCAAAATTACACATGGAGAATGTCAATCTAGAGTGAATATAAAACAATTGTAATCATTTATTTCCCAGGTTATAAAACATGGATGAATTCAACAAAAAGAAAGTATTTCCTGGAAGATCTCCATATCGCATTTTCAGTGATGAGTAGAACAGGCAAAAAGAGAAACAACAAGAAGACTTAGATTAGATTTGAGAGACAGCTTCTTATGGACTTCCATACAACTTGTCACCTAGAGCAAAATGCATGTATTTCTATGCATTAGTAGATAGTCTGATGGATAGATTACATGTAAACAGCTACAAAGTAAGTCGAATGACTAAATTTTTTAAATCACTTGAAATACATTGTGTGACTATACTGAGGGAAAACTACTAATCAAAATATTAAGCGATTATAGAAAATTCACCAATATGTGAAAATTAAACAATGTACTCTTAATGAATACTTAAAAACTAGAAAGTAAGGTTTGCAATTTGTACCAAGTGAAATAATAGCATTACAAAAAAGAAATGTATAGATGCAGATATATTAAAAGTGATCTCAAGACATTAATATTTTACCTTAATAAATTACAAAAGAAAGAAAGAAACTTAATGTAAGAAAAAAAAAAAGAAAATGTAAAGTTTTGGCGAGACAGGAATAGATGAATGTCTCTGGGGATAGAATGTTTGTTGTGTACCGGTGTTTGGATATCCAGAATCTCCCAAAACCTGAGTGTGCGTAGCTGCAAACACAAACGTCAACATTTGGGAGAAGGAGACAGGAGATGCTGAAACAAGAGGGCAACTGGACTAGCTAATTTCACAAACTCTGGGTAAAGTGAGGAACTTTGTCTCAGTAAATAAAGTAGAGAATGGTATAGGGAGGCATTATATATGAACCTCCAGCCTCACAGATACATGAATCCACACAAAGCTGAGCATACATACACATATGCATGCAGACCCATATACACATGCAAAAAAGATGGGGAAACTAAAAAATACGTAAGAACCAGGTTAAAGAACCTTTACCTTGATCAAAATAAAGAACAAAGAATTCTAAGTACAAAATATTAAAACTTGAATATCACACCAGAAATTAGAAAATAAATATTTTAAGAGAATAATAAGAAAAACTCTCACCAAGCACATTACGTAAGCAAACATGGAAAACACTACGTAAAATATAATAATATAAGTATAATGAGGTAAATATAAAATGTAATGATGGTCAAACTTATATAAGAAGGTGAAATTCTCAATAAGATTGGAGAAGTTAGAGAGAAGACTGAGGGAGCTGAAGGGGTTTGCGGGCCCCATAGGGAGAGCAACAATACCAACCAACCAGAGCTCTCAGGACCTAAACCACCAGCCTGGGAGCTCATAGAGCAGGATGACCCATGGCTCCAGCTGCATAGGTAGGGGAGTATGGCCTTGTTGGGCAAAGGTGGGAAAGGAAGTCCTTGGTCCTGTGAAGGCTGGATGCCCCAGTGTGGGGGAATTCGAGCGTGGGGAGGTGGGAGTGGGTGGGTGGGTGGAGACACATCCTCATAGAAGCAGGAGGAGGGGGGATGGGATAGGGGATTTCTGGGTGAAGGGAAAATGGGGAAAGGAATAACATCTGAAATGTAAATAAAATATCCAATGAAAAGTAAAAAATAAATAAATAAAGTGAAAGTAAAAATAAAAACTAAAAAAAAAAAGATATGATACTGCATTTTGAGTTTTTCAACAAATAAGTTTGTGGGTGAATAGGTGTGTTAGTTAATTCACTAAGCTAATTTGTTGGCCTTTTCTAATTAATCCCTAAGGACAATATTTTAAATTTGTTACAATCTATCTACCTACTTACCTATCTGTCTGTTATTTAGTTGGTGTGGGTGCATGTGTGTGTGTGTGTGTGTGTGTGTGTGTATGTCCGTGTCCATGCACACACATGCACATGCATTTTTAGTGTACTCATGTGAAGACATGTTTGGAGGTCAGAGAAAAACCTTCAAAAGTACTTTCTCTCCACCATGTGGATTTCAGTAATTGAACTTAAGACTTTAAACAAGTTAATTCACTAAGCCAATTTGTCAGCCTTTTCTAATTAATGCCTAAGGACAATATTAAGCTGATTAAAATAACAGACAAGGCATCACATAAAAATAAGACTATATAATAATAACCACCTTTGTGAATATAGATACAAAAGCCACTAACAAAGCTAAAGGTGGATGTCACATAGATAGGAATTGGCAACCATGCAGTAGATTCTCCAGCCAAATAAAATAAAAAATTAAAGTAAAATAAAAACTAGAACATTTAGAATATTATACCTGGATTATTGAAAGTGATAAGCATTACAGGCAAATAGAAATTTTCCTATTGGAGAATTTGCATTCTCCAAAATAAAAAAAAATATGCTAATAAAATGTATAAGACAAAATTTACTGTATTTTTAGCAAATGAAAAAAATACATTTGGTAAAATACAATCAAGTTTTGTCATGAAATATTCAAAGAATACATGCAAATCAAATTTGAACTACAAACTCATGGCATTTCCTCAAAGATAGCCCCATGAAACCTTCCTTTCACTTTAACATACCATGTATTCTATGCCATTCCTTCTCTCGCTTCCTTAAAGCTTTTCCCCCATCTCTTTTCTCTTTTTTTAGGTTCTTGCCTTTACCATAATTTGTGTTTACTAGACGCAAATATCTAACAATTATAAGATAGAATCCATATAAACATATGTAAACAAGCATATGTTATTTTGGAACCTCAGTTACCTTAGTTATAGTGCTTTCCGTTTCATTGATTTTTCTGTATATTTTCTAATTTCATTTATCTCAATAATTGAATAAAACTTCATCATATCTGTGTACCAAATTTTTGTCAACAATTTATTTTTTGATTGAAATGTAGACTGATTCCATTTTATTGTTGCTGTTGTGGAAAAAAACGTTGTTCGCTTATTCATAGTTTCAAACCTTTGTTCACTACTCTTCTTTCAGGTGAACTTTCCATAGATTCTTCCAGAGAAACAGAACAAAAAGGTGAAAAGTATAAGGAAATTTCTTCAAAAGAAAATTTGCTCAACCAAATATTCAAATTCACAAATTTTGAGATCTGCAGATGGCAAGCCAAAACCCAAAAAGTCCAGAGTTGTGGTAAATATTTAAGGTGAAATTTCAGTAATCTGAAATGGTAATAGAGCTTTCAACCCAAAGCTAGGAACTACAAAATCCAAGAAGGGGAAATGATTAAGTCCAAATACAGAGGCAGGAAAAGGCCCTGTCCCACCACATGCAGAGTTATGTTCCTGGCCTCTAAGTCAAGGAGGATCGGGCTAGTATAAGCGTTCAACTGATTAGATGAAGGTCATTCACCTCAGAGAAGGCAATAACTTTACTGTCTAGCCATTCAATTGTAAATCTCTTTAAGAGGTATTATGTGGGGACAGCTACAATAATATCTGACCAAATATCTAGCCATCCCAGAGCCTGGCCAAGTCTTTTAATTCCCAATTCTTCTTTACACTACTTGTCTTTCAAGAATCAGTTGTGAACTCTGGGGACACAGTGCTGAGAAAGATTCAGTTGTGTGCTTAGCTTATGCCAATGGGAAAAAATTAATAAATAATATATCCAAAAGGAGATAAACAAAAACAGAATCAAATATGTTCCACTTGGTCTATGCAGTCTTCTGAGGGAGAAAAGTCATCACCACTCTTATCCAGCTGTTAAGTCTATGTACTGCTCTAGTGACCATCCTGACAATACACTCACATTGGTGCAGTGGTGGCATAAACATTCTGTAGTGGGTAACTAACGACTTTCTGGTTGTATTGGGGGCTGCTCTACATGCTTTGTACTCTGCTGCCCTTATCCTTGGTCAAAGATTCTAGTAGAAGTGGGTAGTGGTTAAGGTAGAGAATGCCAATGATAAGAGATAGTGGAGTACTCAGCCCCAAATGGGTGTTTTGTATATAGTTTTCCACGTTTCAAGAAACATCTTGGCAGAGGGGGCAGAAAAAAAAATAGACTAAGTTAAGAATGGGAAGATAGTTGCATAAACATTTTTTCTGGATATGACATAAATGTGGCATTTATGTATTCACTGAGCTGTGACTACCCTTATAAGAGCTAAACCAGAGTGGGCCCACATATATTTGATTATGGAAGAATGAAGAATACACTAGATTCCCATGTCTTTCTAAAGAATTACTGATATTTAATAGTGGCTCAGAGAAAAGTTATCTCTTTCTTTAGCAGTGCATTGACTACTAAGTTGCCCACAGTCAAGTGCATAATTTCACAACTATGCTAATATAAGCAAGCCTAACTGAACTCAACAGGCCACACATCTACAAACAACATCAAAGTTGGAGGAACAATTTCTGAGAAGGACAGTTTCATTAGGGACAGTCGTGTGGATGAGGAGTATAATAACAAGTGAAAATATGTGTAGAAATTGTCAGAATAAAAGAGAATTTTGTAAAAATATCAAAAAAAAGGCAGTGAGAATAACTGAGGGACTACTCTCATAGACCAGGAGACAGATCATAGGTGCTATAGAAAGTCTCTGCGATGGTGAGAAATTAGGTAAAACTAATTGTTTATAATTATGTAGAAACAGAGGAGAGTGGACTACAGTGTTTAAAAGATAACTAATGTCATGTGACAAGGAGCACCACATTGTTCTGGCTCAGTGGTGGTGGGATAAAATGCTTGCTTGGCATATTATTTGGCATGCTTACAAGATAGCACACAGTGCACAAGTGGATTCTTGTCCATTCATAAATGAAAAGTGCATTCATTAATCGTATTGGTTACTTTCCTCACTACAAAATTCCATTCTTTTCCTTATCTTTAGGCTTGTTTTATTTTATAGGGAAAAGCTAAGCAACAGCAACAACAACAACAACAAAACTAATGACTAGGCTGTCTATATTGGTAATTGCCATACACCATTAACAATGCTTGATTTTCAGTGAAATATTTGAATGCATATAATATCTGGTTTACAAAACTATAATATTTCAAGGTTGAGTTTAGATAATCAAAAGTTATCTATAGTGAAATTCATCACTTAATACCTACTTTTAAATTTGAAAAGGCAGAATTAAAATATAAAAATTTTACATATACAGAGTTAATTTTATTCATATGTATATAATATTCACATGTAAACACAAAATATGTATGCATATATTTTGGAAAGCTATCTGGGAAAATATTAAAATTGGTTACCTCTGCACACTAAGACTAAATGTGGTTTTATATTTATTTTCTATCCTTTGTTGCATTGTGCACATTATCTATAATGAACCTGTATTACTTTTATAATCTGAAAAACAAATTCAGAAAAAGTAAAAGGGTTATTCATCACACAATGCATTTGTGGAATAGAATTCACTTGGCTTTAAAGACATACAAAATTCCCTATCCAAAGACTGCCTTGAAGGAAATGTGTCAGTGCCAACACAGCAACCCCAGACTCCTGTGCAGATTGGCGCCATTGTACAATAACATTACCCTCATAACGACCTGCTCAGTCTCTCGTGGCAACTATTGAATTCTGACTGAGGCCACTCCTGCTCATTCCGTTTCCTACCAGCGTTAAGTCACTTGGTCGGTACAGCTTAATTCTTGACTATGGATTTCTTGAACTCCTCTTATAAAATGGTACAATTACTGCAGGTCATGAACATCAAATGCCACTAACACTTCCAGCTGTGACCACGGAATAGCCTCCCAACAGAAGTACAGCAACATGGTAATAATAACATCCCAGCTGTAGCCACAATCACCGAAATCACTGACGGTGTCAATAATGTATAAAGCCCCATGGAAACTCTACTGTACTTGCCAAAAGGCATTCATCAATTTCACTGCCTTTTATCTACCATTTAAAACGGTCTGGTTTTAGTGCTACAGTTTTAAAATAAATGACAAGCGTAAATAGGTGCTGGCTGAATTGCTCACTATCTGCTTTGAATTGCTTCTTTAAATGGTGAGGACATGAAGTTTGGCCTTCATCACTGAAGTGTGCTGTGTGACCACTACATGTAAAGTGATGGGATGTACGCACAGAGACTTGAGAGTGCAGAAAAGTGAATTTGATTAAGATCCTATTGCTGCTTAAGTTCATTTTGACCGTTGCAGAAGATATAGGAGAGAAGGATGCTTTGATTTTTCAAAGCCCTTCATCTTTCTGGAAGATCTAGAGGAGTGTAAATGTGGAAAAGCTGGAGGCAAAGGGTCTCTTAGTTGCTGATAAGAATAACCAACTGTAACTACCACAATGTCTTCAGTACCATTTTCCTCTTCTATTTCCTTATATGTGCTGTAGAGAAGATAAAATGAAGTTGAGGGGATTTGAACAAGCATAGATGACTATTGCTGAAGTCAAACAAAGCTAAAACAAATGAAATAATTTGATGGTATGAAATTATTATTAAGATATCTTATTCTAATTATACATTGGTTAGTAATGTTACTGTAGCCTCAGAGATGCTAGAATGTGTCTAAAATTGCATGGTTATTCATCAAAATGAACATGAGGATGTTGGAACTTGGCTACATAAGTTTCTATCTTGGTGCTCATCTGAGCCTTGCTTAGTTTATCCAGCAGGCCTCCTTCTTCTGGTGTCTTCCACCTGCTCTGACTCTTACAATGCTTCCTTCTCCTCTTCCATGGGAGTCCTTAAGCTTTAAGGAAAGGGATTTGATAGAAACCTCTCACTTAAACTCTCTCTCACTGTAATGTCTGGCTGCCAGCCTCTGCATCTGTTCCTATCAGAGGAAGCCTTTCTGATGATAGGCTAGGACACTGACATATGAATATACAGACTATACTTAGGATTCAATAGATTGATATTCTTCTTAGACCAGTAAGCAGTAAGCACAGGAACTATGTGAGTATTCCCTAGGTCCTTTCTGCATATATTATGGCTATTAGCTTATTATTTTTGAGACTCTTGACTGTGAGAACAAGTGGGCCTGTTGCTTTTGTGTTTGCCCTTCAGGTGCTTTTCTTTCTGGTGGGTTGCTGTGTGCAACATGAATATGATAGGGTTTTTTTGTCTTATTATTATATTTTAGTATGCCATATTTGGTTGTGTTGGAATCCTGTTCTTTTCCAATGAGAGACAGAAAGAGAATGGATACAGAAGAGAAGGTTCCAAGAAAGGAAATGGGAGGAAAGTAGGAAGGGGAAACTATAATGAGAATATATTATATGAGAAAATAATCTATTTTCAAGAAAAGGAAAATATAAATTAAATAAATAAATTACTATCCTAGGACCCATAAGATGTCCTCAGAGATCAATGTGCCTGGTGGCTTGAGTTAGGTTACAAGGTCTCACAGCTTGGAAGGAAAAAACTAACTTCTGCAAGTTGTCCTCTGACCTCCACATAGACATGGTGTCATGAGCATGTCCCCTGCCCCATACCTACTCAGACATACCCACAAAAATAAATAAAAGTATAGTATAGAAAATATTATCTCTTTAATCTGTGTTTCCTGTTGTAAAGAAATACTTCTTAAGGTATAAGAAGATTGTAGTTGGTAATCTCAGATATAGGAATTTCATGATTTGAAATGAGCTTTTCTCCATTAGGGAGCAGAGAGTAAGTCATTCCCGTGTAGGCCAAACATACAAACAATTGCAAAATTCCCTTTAAGGTAGCAGAAAAATAAACACTGAGGTAGTTTGAGCACTTTAATCCACTTATTCATTAACTTTTTCTTTCAGTAAAACCTTTCCAAGAAATTTAAATGCCAACCATTATATCAGTGCTGAAAGTTTAGTGGGGAACAAATGAGATTTCTGTCACAAGCAAAGATTTGTTACTTAAAAGAAGAAATAGAGTAAATAAATATACATGAAAGATAAAGACATCTCAAAATTTACTGTTCTGTGAAGGTAACTCAGCTCTGAAATGAAGAAGATAGAGAGCATAATTCTGATGGGCTCATCAATAGTACATCTGTAGGAAGGCATTATTAAGGTCAATACAAAAGATTCTCACCTGAGGGGGAAAACAGCCTTTACAATGAGAAAAATAAGTTACAGTGTGAGAATAAGTGACTTTCTTTTTTTTCCATGATCATAGTTTGTAATGAAGACAAATGTTTAAAATTGTAAAGGAAAAAATGGGAACAGGATGGCAAAATCTTAGCAGCAAAGTGTTTAAACACAGTGAAAATATTAATGAACAAACATTAAAATATTAAAGCAGGTATGTTGCATATAAGATACAGTACAGAACCAGGAGATGCACTATAGTGAATGATTATTCATATTTGTAAGTTCTGGGTTTTTAATTGAGGTTGGAGAAAGATGTGAATAACTAAAGAAAATAACTTGCTGCCAATATAGGTAATGAACTGTGTATATACTTCTGAGAAAAAAATTAACAAGTGATTTTCAAATACTGAAAGTTACATAGATAAGAGAAAGGTTTGAGAAGTCAGTTGGAGAAACAGATCAATTGACCAAAATATTTTACTGAGACACTAGGAAAGAAAGCATAAATTGGTCCAAATAAGATGTTTTGGCCTTAGTCAAACTTCTTTTATACAAATAAAACAAAAGAAAATATGTTTCTTCTGCAGTGAAAGGAACTAATATTTGCATGGGGTGTGAATTTTATGTTTTACTTTTTTTTTGTAGACATCGTGCACAAATTCTAGCCATGGACTTTCAGATATAGTACTTTTAATACATTATAATGGGAAACTCATGAGGTTGAATATGCAACATGTTCCACAAAGACTGAGAACTGGCTCATTCCCTTTATATTATGTGTCCCGATTGCTTGAGATCAAAGACTATTTTAGTCATTATTCCAGAGCTCAGTGATTTTCTTCTGTGTACTTTAAAATTCTAGCATCTCATTTGGTTTAATGCAGCTATTATGGAGTTTTTAAACAGCTTAATCAAGAAACATCCCAATCCAGACCCTAAATGTACTAATTATATTTTCACTTTTAATTGTATTCTCTTGTAGAAAATTTAATGTTACCACAACATCAAGCCCCAAGAAGTAACGTGTTTTGCAGATTCCCCAATTGAAATAAACGGAAAGAGTAGTTATCATGGGAAGTATGTAAATATGAGAAATTTGCCTTGCAACGTTGATATTTTCTACCCTAGGGAGCTTAAAGTAAGGAATGAATGACACCCATTACATAGTGAACATTATATTATTTGTTTTTGTCATTTGTTTATATTTAATAATTTATTTAATGCTAGAGATTAAACATACGGTCTCTTCCATGACAAGCAAGCTCTCTACTCCTGAGATATATACCCCAAGTTAAAATCTTCATGCTCTGAAATTTTTGTATAATCTTTTAATGTAAGATGAATGCATTTGGAATTACGGCAACAGTTAGAAAAGAATATGAGCTCAGAAAAATATGTAGGACAGATATTTTGAACTATTTTAAATACAAACCTTTAGCACTGAACATTGAATCTGTCATCTGTCAGGATTTTTTAACACTGCCATACAAGAATGAAATGATGGATTAACCTTACTTTCTGTTGTGGGAACTAGCACATGTTTGCTCTTGAGAGATGTGGTGGCAATCAAGCAATGAAAACAAAACAAAACGAACAACAAAAAAATGAGAATGCTGAGAAACAGTTCCTGGATAAAGTAAGCTTTGCATTGACTTAATGCTATCATTTAGCCACACTGCAGTGATATGCATTTCTGTGACTTTCCCAGCCTGTGCCTTCTACACCTTACAGGAATTGGAAAATTTCTAAGGTGAGTACAGCAATACAAATCTGTAAGGAAGAGTAAAGTCCTTGTGATAAGAAAGAAAACCACTACCCTGTGTGATTCACTTGGTCATTGGTATAATTTTGATTTCTAAAATTCTAATTTGTGTCATTTCCACTGGTTAGGATAGTGTATTGGATACAACTTTAGAGACAGATCCAATGAATCTGAAACCTTTGATGTCTTTAAAGCAAGATGTGATCCCATATATCTCCCAATTTCTCTCACTATCAGTTTTCCATTATTTAGAATGGACATATTAAGTAATGAATGCACACATTGTCTTGGGAACTGGGTGAGTTATATGTATTCACAACTCAAATGAAATCTGCCATCTTGTAAAAGTTCAATAAATATTGGCTACTTTTGTTATAGTCTTCAACAGTTTATTGGTTCTAGCTTTGGTATCTCTATGAGATAAAAAGAAAATATGAAAACCCGTCTCAGCTTCTTTACAATGGGGCTCTACATAGGAACTCTTAAAATAAGAATCAAGAATTTTATGCTGAGGAATCATAGAGACATCTTTAAAAGTGTTTCAATAGAGATAACTTTTAAAGAAAAGGTCATTTATTCTTCATTTTGTAGTTGCCGTCGCACAAGCAGAAATGTTGGGATCTTTTAAAACTTTTAACTCTCTCAATAAACTTCCTTAATTTGGAATGTTTTTCAGAAATAAACCTACCTATAGTATAAACTACATAAAGTATAGTTTGAATATGTGCCTAGAAGTAAAATCTCTGTATATCTATGCAAATTTGAATTACTTCAAGTTTTCTAATTGCTAATTAAAAAGAAAAATATTTTCACAATGTATAATGACTTTAAATGGATTGTAAATAGGGTTTTCCTGACTTGTGGCTATTTCTCACAAACGCCACAGGACTTAAAAGCCTTTATATAAAGAAACGTTTGAACACTGGAATAGATTCTTAAAAGTAGCAACTTTGTCCAAATATCTTAAATACATCTTCTTTTATTCTCGCTTTCTTTCTGACCTGGATCTGGCTGCCAGAGCACATGAAAGAAATTACGAAAGCGTCTCAGTCACCGTGACTCGGGCTCCTTCTGCTCTCCAGCATTTGTCATTGCCAAAACAGCAGAGTTTAATTAAGTGTTGTGAGCAGCCTAGTGAGAAACACACTTTAAATTAAACCTCTGTACATGCAGCTATTGGTTCTTTACCTTCTGAACAATCAGCGGGGTGTTAGGCATAAATTTCGTCTCTCAGGGGAAACGCAGTTCCATGCACCCCTAGCAATTCATAAACGATCTTGCGTTCTCAGAACCATATCTTATTAAAGCACATTTAATTATTTCTAAGTTTTAATCACCGATAGACGAAGGCGATAATTAATGTGCCTACCACTAAACATTTTATTTACTCTTGATATATTAATGATATTATCAAGAAAATATGCCACAGTTTTAGGTTTAACAAAATTACATGGCAAATTATCTTTCAATGTATCAAACCATTGCTAATATAATGGAATAAATTATTTTAACACCTCAGTGGTAATGAATGGGTAAAAGAATATAAGCATTTTAATTTTCAGAATGTTTTGAAATTATACATGTCAGAAGATTTTTAAGTCAATGGTGCAATTCTCTTGAATTTTAGAAACAAAAGAATGAAGAAGGTTGTACTGGAAATTTTACTGGTCTTTTAAACAGAATTTCTTGGGCAATGTTCCTGTGGAAAAAAAATCATGCATCTTAAAATTAATTTCGGGTCTGTTTATGTTCATTTAAACTTTTAAACTTAGTATCTTGTTTGAAATGAAAGGGAGATTGGGCACCTACTTCTTAAATCCACTGGATTAAATACAGTGCTGTAAACTGTTCGTGATTTTTTTTTCTAATTTGAAGATTCTATCAGATCAAGCAGACAATCAGGATAAACGACCACATCCATAACATACTCTTGACTGCTTGACAACACCGTGGGTCAATTTCACACTCTGAAGGACATTCTCAGTGCAGACCTGATCTAAAGTGGGACAAAACAGAAGGGAATTTGGGCGGGGGTACTCACAGAATTAAGCGTATGGGTTTATTTGCTTTCCAAGAATCAAGTTTCTACACCTTATTGTTCATATAAGGCAACTTTTGGTAAAGTTGATATTACTAAAAGTTATTGAAAGTTTTGCCAAAAAACTTTTAAAGAGAAGAAAGAAAATCTTTTATGAATTATTTTACAGCAGATTTTTTTCTCCACAAATGGATTCTCTCTAGACTCTGTCAACACCATGACTTTAGCATTTCCATTTGACAACTACTTACACCAAACTAAAATAGGCTTGAATGATTACATTTAAGTACATCAAAAGGCTACATATGCATACAAAGATGGGCTAAAGCTAAGATATTTTGGGACTTGACATGCTTTCATCCAGAATGTAAGGCAATTTATATGGTATGCATTATTAATTGGCATTTATTAATTATTTAGCATATATTATTTTTGATAAATATTTTAATGAGAAAACTTAATTCTACTAATGTATATAGTGGCTCTATAATAGTGTTCACGTAAGAATTTAAGAAATACAGATATAATCAAAATCTAGTCACTTAATTCAGTTTTTGATTCATATTATTTCTGCACAACGTTTGTGAATCAGTATATATGGTCCCCTCAAATGAATGTATTTTCTTTACATTCCCGTATCTATTCACTGAATTCACTACAGACTTGAGAAGATCAGAGAGAAGAAGGTAATGTGAAATTTAAAAAGAAATGATTTGGAAAATAAAGAATTAAGTTTGCTGCACAGACGCATCAGGGTTATTAGGGAAATAAATAGGCATAAGTTTTATTTAATGATAGCCACTTCCACACGAAAAATATTTTCCTTGCACACTTCCAAGTTATTTCAATGGATGGTTTCATACAATCAAATGATTTGTGGATTCAGTGTTCATTTTATGTTTTCCTCAAGTATCTCCTTTAAAACAATGAAAATAATTTTGGAAAGGATTATAAAATAATACCCCTGACTTGAACATGAATAGGTTCAATCATGCTGCTGCTTCAGTTTATCCTGTGTTTAGGAGAGATCAGGCTCAGGTAGTCAAAATACATGTTCACCAGTGCGAAATCTTAACTATTGTCTGAAGGTCAGTGATAGAGAACCAGAACAAAGATGTTTCCTGGAGGAATGCGTCAGTACTGGGATTCGAAAGCCATATTTGTTGAGCTCATATTCTTGCCCTATAGCATGCTAATCATACAGGAACACAACACATCATCGATTGCCTGTGATTTCCTAAGTAACATTGAGTTGATGACAATAGTGACCATTTTATAAAGTGACTTTAGATATTAAATGAAGTGATGGGTTAAATTTTCAACCCAAAACAAAATTTTGAAACACGATAGCTAGTCCTATTTTGTCTAGGTGATTATCCACTGAAATACTTAGGTTAGATAAATATAAAAACTTAAAACACTAACCAAACACTTATCATGTAGATATTTTTTCTGCTGCCCTCTCAACTCTACCTCAGTAATATAATGTCTCAATGGAGACACATGAATCATCATTCATCCTGTAATCTCCTTTGTATTCAGCCTCTGCGTCTACTTTGTTGTCTTTGTATTTCTCTTGCTGATTAATCTCCATCTCTTGCTCCTGGCTTAGACTATTTTCTATATAATATGTACCACTCAATTAAAAACTATACAATGACAACACAGTTGAAGAGGCTACAGCACAACATAAAAGCTTCATAGTTTTAAAACTTAGAAGGGTTAAAAAAAATTACAGGTTCAAAAAACCCAGGATCTGAATTCTATACTTATTAGTGTTTCTCTTATCTTAAAGAAAACATTAAGTATTCTGAGTAACACCATGTAAGCTTGAACCATGCTTGGAATATAAATAACATTTTTGAAAAGTCTACAGTGATTTAAAACAATAAGTAAAATAGTGGGATTTTATTTGTTTGGTTTTTGTACACAGTCAATTTATCTTTTCAGATACACCTGAACTTAAATGGAAAGTCCTTAAAAGACACAAATGTATAGAAAGGGGGCTTAATCTAACTTTTCAGCAATTCAACTACAGGGGTTCCCAGTTTCTGTCCATTGGTTTGGTTGGGTGCCAGTATCTGTATCTGACACTTTCAGCTGCTTGTTGGTCCTTTCAGAGGGCAGCCATGCTAGGTTCTTGTCTGTAAGAACACCACAGCATCAGTAAGGGATGACCAGCAGTCTTAACTTACCAGGACCTCTGAGATCTCTGAGACACTGAGCACACATCAGCTGATATGAGGCCCCTGACACAAAAGAGCAGAGACTTCTCTCTGACCTCAGTGAGAGAAAATTCACCTACCCTGTAATCGACTTGAGGCCCCTGAGAGTGTAGAGTCCTGAGTGGGGACATCCTTGTGGAGCCAGGGGTTGAGGGTGGAGGTATGGGATGGGGAGCACCCAGAGGTTAGACCAACAGGTAGATGAAGTCTGGACTGTAAAAAGAATTAAAGAATAAAAATAAAATTTTAAAAAAGAGCTTAAAGGTATGCAAGTGTATCAAAAAATAGAAAGAGGAAGAAATCAATTACTATGCAATTAAACAGATCAGATCTAACCAGATGTCAGCTGTGAGTATAATAATTCAGAACCAATTCTTTAACATTCCACAATAATTTTCTGTAGTTTCAACCATCTAGCCAATCATTTGAAGAGAACATCTAGTAAATAGCCTAACAATATAAACATTCTTCATTTTTCTGCATCATTTATTACTTTATTGTTTTTAAGGAAGAAATGTATTTACTAGAAAAGATAATCAGTAGAGAAGGTAATAAAAGAGAAGAATAAGGTGGTGGTTACTAACTTTTACTTATGAGTGATCTCCCTCTCCTGAAGTCATCGAAGATAGAAACTCTGTGTGAAATAACCATCATATGCAGGAGGTATAAACAGAGAAAAAGATTCAAAAATTGTTAAAATAAATTAGACTTTATTTTGCATCTTTTGCCCAATATTTCCTGGGTACTTGGTTATAACTTTGCAGAATGTAGTTTTATATCTACAAACATGCAGTATGAAATTTTATGTCTTCAATAATATTCCATATGATTTTTGTTCAGTCATCCCAAAAGGATGAAAAAGATTTTTTTTGTTTATGGTTTAAGGATGTTTTAAATGGAATTAGAATCTGTTATTATTTCTATGTCTTGTAGATACTATCTCCTAGTATCTAAGTTATACTTAATATTCTAAGTTTGTAATAATTCATCCAGTTCTCAGCATCATAGAGAATTCTCATTTTCTACACCTCTCCAAAGACAGGCTAGAAACAGTGATCAATACAGCTTTTATAACTGATTACACATATATAAGATGTATCTAACATCCTACCACATGTCAACACTAGACAGTTTCCCTTTGTTTATGAATATGGAACATTTCTGGAGCAATTTCACTTTTTTAACTTAAACAAATACACAAAATAACTCATCTGAACTTTATTGAAGTAGAAGAAGAGGAAAATCGACCAAAGAAGTAATGAGCATTTAAAATCCCTTTTAAGGCATACTTCACTAACAACTCAAACCACATGCAACATAAACTTCTTTCAGCAGTGGCTTGTTTTTCTAAGTCAAGTCATATCTAAATTCAAGACAGAAATTACATCTGCTCCAGGCCACCAATAGGTCTTGTATCAGTATGTGACAGTGTTGTGAATGCACTCTAGGGTACGCTTAGCCATTCGTCATGTTGTCTGAAAGCCGAGAAGCGAAAGAGGCTGTATTAACAGCTTAGTTCCATGAAAGCTGTATCTTCTGATTACTGGGGAGAATATGTTGCTTATGTGAGATTGAGACTTATAAAACTGGCCTACACTTTTTCATACAGAAACCAAGTATTGATCATTAAAGGAATAAAAAATAATATGTACTTATTTTCATAAATGATTGACTATTGTAAATACAATGAAAAATATCTGAATCAATGATCCGATTTTTAATGGCCTGACTGAAAATTACAATCCTGAAATGTAAAAATGTAAATTGATAATCCCTTGAAGTCATATAAATTATCTTTTTACTTTATTTCTTAGATGTTACACTTTTGGTGTTTATTATTATTAATTTTTCTGTAAAGAATAACCATTTTTAACCACTCATTAGGCACTGAAGACTTTTACACTTTCTTAAAAACTATTTTTTTTATAAATTATAAAAACATTTACATATCTCCAAATATTTATATATGTGTGTTTATTTATTTATTTATTCATTTATTCATTCATCCATTCATTTTACATCCTGATTATGGCTTCCTTCTCCTCCATGTACCCCTATCACACAGCATATTCCCCCATCCTTCCTCCCCTCCCCTCTAAGAAGGGGGTAGCCCCCCTGGGTACCTGGACCCTGGAACATCAAGTCATTGCTGGACTAGGTAGATCCTCTCCCACTAAGGTTAGACAAGGCAACCCAGTTAGGGGAGCAAGATCCATAGGCAAGCAACAGAGTGAGAAATGGCCTCAGCCTCAGCTGTTGTAGGACCCACATGTAGACCACACTGTACATCTGTTATATTCATATATTTTTGTATTAGATATATAATACTTGATTTTGCCATATACTAAAACAATGACTATCTTTTAATGACTATTTATATATTAATGACACATTTCTGAAGCAGGGATCTGAATAACTTGTGGCTTCATGTTCAAAATATTGGAGAAGTTATTTTGAATTAATTTTCATGAAACATAGAAAACACTCTATTACAAGCAAGACAGGAAAATTTCGTTAATCACTTCAGTTCTGCATTCTCCCTGAATCATGTTACCCAGAATTTTTTTATGTGATGTTACGTGTTATGCTAATGGGGTACGGTACAGTGGGCTGTTTATGAGCAGTCTTGATATATTTATTGTGTTGTCCAATTTAAGTCCTTTCCTATTGTCATGAGGATGTGCCTAGTCTATCATATTAAATTATGAAAAAACGTTGCTTAGAGGAATTATATTGGCCTTCTTCGATGACACCTAAGTTGAATATATAAAAAGTTGAGCCAAGGTCAACTGACCCATTTAGATACTCAGCTTTGATGTTGTTCTGTCAACTGTGCGTTTGTTTATTCTGTGGCATTATTATGACAATTTGTAACTGATAAAATGTCTAGACAATAATTAGCTATTCCTATGTATGTAGTATAGGGGAATGGACCAGGCATATCAAGAAGAGCCCAGAGCATTCCAAGTATATTGTGTAAAGTATTTTGTGCTGTTAGCCTCTTAAGAAAATGATTAAGGTAAAATATCTCTTTATGCATTGAGTAGTTGGAGGTAAAGTCCAGATTTATGGCAACAGAAAAAAATATCCAAAGAAATTAATATTCATTTGATGCTAGTGTTATAATGAAAAAAATTAAGAATGAAAGAACATGACTAGATTTTCATTTTAGAAACTATTAATATATGGAATTAAATTTCAAGTCATTAAAAGGAACCATGGAAGTTTCTACACTACTACTGTGTATAAAGATGGTGAATGCTGAAGTGAAGTAATAAAATCAGACATAGTAGTAAACCAATAACTGATCCACTGAAAGACATATCCTATTTGAATCTTACCATCAGGTTAAAAGAAAAAATAAACAGAAATTATTCCAATGTTGTGGTAATTTGAATGAGAATAGCCTGCGAAATCTCATATATTTTCAATAATTGGTTCCAAATGAATAGAACTGTTTAGGAAGGATATGAAAATGTGGTCCTGTTGGAAAAGCTATAAAGGTTGAGGTTTCAAGCGTTCACATTTTTCCAAATTAGCCTTCTATGCATTGTAGGTTGTTTTTATTTTCTTCTGTAGGTGAATTCTTTGCTATTACTCCAGTAAAATGCCAGCTTTTTAACATTCTTCCCTCTAGAATGGTAAAAGATTCTAGCACTCTTAAACAATAAGTTCCAAATTTAATGCTTTCTGTTATAATTTGTCTTGACCATGTTTTATCACAGCAATGGAGAAGTAACTAAGACACGTTCATATTCAGTATCTGAGTATTATATTAGAAAATACTGCTGGTACTCATCAGGAAGTGTCATCCTCACTAGCTATATTTCACAGTGATTGAAGTTCCTATACAGGGTGCCAAAGAAAAAAGTAGAGATCTGTCTCACTCAGCCGTCAACTCTATGAGCTACATTCACTATCAGCTAAGAAAAATATACTCATCAGTGTAATAGTGGGAAGTCATGGGATTAACTAAACACATTTTTATTGGATTTAATGCCTAATCCATAAGATAGAACACATGCCTGTCTCTCCATGATTAGACAAATCAAGAAATCCAAAGGGGAAACTAACTCTTATTATTCTTCCAAATAAATAAAAAACCTTAAGACTACTCATAATTATTTGTTGCTATGGTTATATATCAATGTGTTACTCAAACCTCATCAGAGAACATTTTTCATGTCATAAATGGCAATTAATACACAGATCCATTAACTGGTCAATATGAAAAGAATGAGAGACTTTAGTGCTCAATCCTAAATGGGACTTGTATATCATATATGACCCTGCTAGGGAGAACACGGAGCAGAAGAGTGATAATTCCAGGGTCATGGATGACTTCAAGGAAGCTGTTTTCTGGACAAAATGTAACAGGTTGTCACCCATATTAACTCATGGCAATTGTGACAGCATACATTATATCTGTAAAAGCTCGAGCCAGATAAAATCCATAAATAAAGAAGAGAAATGATTGTGAAATTCCATCCCTAAATTAAGACCTATTCACATTTGACAACTTCTGAGAAAAGGAAAAGACAGTTTCTTTAATGATGTGATACTTGACATCTCAGTCACACTCAAAGACAGAACACATTTTCAGGAGTAGTTAACCAAGACAATATGGGCTCAGTGGAGGGGAGAGAGAGAGAGAGAGAGAGAGAGAGAGAGAGAGAGAGAGAGAGAGTTTAGTCAGAAAGCATGTAGTAGAGAATCTAGAAGGAGTTAGAGAAGAGAGATGGTTATGAACACAATGCATTTTGTGAAATTCTCAAATAATTAATAAAACATTTTGAAAAGAAAAACCTGTAGGAGAAAACAATTTTTTAAGATAATAAGTCTAAAATATGAAGGCAATGTTCTCAGGCTCCCATCATGAAGATGAGACTGGAAACAAGCAAGTTTACATCCCAATCTATATACAGGTCTAGAGAAAATAAGGGAAATCTATTATTTGAAGACAAAGGAGACTTTATATATCACATATCACCTATCATATATTACATATCATATATCAATGAGAACACAACAAACAAGACTAAACTGCAAATTGCTCAATGAACAAAATAATATGGTCTTGTGTACTTAATCTGACCTTTTAAGTCTCCATGCATTTTTCTTATGATACCAAGAATATCAGAAAATATACGTCTGGAAAATTAGAGGTTTTATCCACCGATTGTCAGGAATATACTCTGGTAAATATATTTTACATGTCGATAAACTAGTGTTGAAAGTATTTTCAAACATACTTAAAGTCGGTGCTGAATCTTTTGCCTTTAACAATTCTTGCCAGTTCGAAATTTTGATGGGATCTTACTCTGAAGAAAATGACTTGAAAATAATAAGTATTGCAATATGGAGATGTCCTTCTAAATAAATTCTTTCCTTAGTCTAAAACACATCTTGCTCCATTGTGCTTCAATTCACTCAAAGGGGTGCACTTAGTTTAGTACATTTATTCCACAATATCCGATTGTTCCGTAAAATAGGATAACACTTTAAAAGGTATTTTTGAAAAATGAAGTAAATGAGTACTGTCTAGGAAGAGCCACTTTTATCAGTCCTGTAGTGAGAATGGGCTAATAAGAAAAGGAAGAAGCTGGGATCATCTATACAGCTTGTAGCAGTAGTTAAGATTTGGAGACATTAATCTGACTCCATCATTATCTAATCTAAAAGTAAGTGTGTGTGTGTGTGTGTGTGTGTGTGTGTGTGTGTGTGTGTGTTGTGTTGTGGGTAGATGTCAAAATGGACTTTTTTCTTTTTTTGTCTGTGAGGATCTGCAAGCAATGCTACTTTAACTATCAGTGAGCACACTTAATTCCTTCATATTGGTTTCTCCCTCCACATAATCAAAATGAAGAATTATTATTAAAATGTAGATTCTAGGACCAGACATAAATTGCACAAAATGAGGGTAAAGTGTATTGTAATAATAGGAGAAGGAAGTGCTAAAAACAATTGTAAAACATTAAAATCCTTAGTTTAATGGAACTCTAACAATGAGTCAAATGACCCTCTAAGTTCAAAGCTGAAACACTTGAGCAAAGTATAGAAAGTAATATTGTTTATAGCAACAATGCAAAGTAAATATTCATGAGTCAACACTTTTCAGAGTGAGGAGATAGTTGAATGGAAGAGAAATCATTTCTTTCATGGAGAAGGCTGCCAAAGAGTCTACAGAAATATTCTACATTTAGTGAGAGAAAACATTAATCTGCCTTCTTCTGCTGTAAGTGTGGGCTGTGCACTGTGTCCACTTTCTTAAAAGTAATGTGAAAAGAAGCATGACGCTAAGGAATCTGGCACACTCTATAGGCTGTGTGATCAGGGTCAGTAACATCAAAGATAAATTGTCATTCCTATGTGGTTTTGGTACATTGTTTTGGTGTGAGACATCACATATCAAAATTCTGGAACCACAATTCATCACAGGAAATTCCTGACAGAGAAACATCTTACACAAATGGCAGGCACAATGTTCAAGTTCATTCAAAACAAAACAAGTTGTAGAACTATCAGTGGAAAGGGAAAACACTCTCAAGCATAAGATGGATCTTGGAAGAGATGCTGGAATAGAAAAAGGATGTCAGATAGAACTCAGGAAGCCTAAATAATCTAAAGATTTTACTACTTGAATATCCTGTTGGTATTTTCTTAATTTATTAAATCCATATTAATGTCAGATAGTCATAATGTGTAGGCTGAGTGTGGGATATGGAAGTGTTTCCACTATTCTTACTTAAGTTTATTGCTGCATAAATAGTAGAGTCAGTTAAAATAATTTTAATTGAAATATGCTTTGATTTTAAATAAAATATATTTAAATTGTATTGTTAAATTCAAAATTGGCAACTATTATACACATACCTGACATGGTCTATGACTTCATCACATGACTCTACTGAGTGCCTATTCCCAGAAGCACATCTGAAGATGGAATATACAGGTTTGGGTGAGCATATATAAGCAATAAATTCTTTTGTTTCTCCTCAATATTCAAGATGGTATATTATACAAATGTAAGAGATGTATATGAGCTTTATTTCAAGTTATTAAATATAGCATATTTTGAGTTATCCTAGTAACAAAACAACCATTATTACCTGTGATCATTGTAGAATTGAGTTCTGTTGGATAACAGATGTACATTATGGAGAAAACATAGCAGTGCAAAGAATTTCAAGTTTAGCTTATTTGCAGCAATTATTCAATATATTAAGACACGCAAAACATATAGGATTTATATGCCATATGTAATTGATAGCATCTCAATAACACTATCACAGAAAAATCACTGTTGCCATTGGGAAGACTAAGTATCTTCAATTTTATGCTACAAATATGTGACTTACACATCTGAATACAGCAAATATTATCAACTTTGGTTCAAGCCTAATGCAAGTGTAGTGTTGGCTGATGCAATGTATCTGCTTTCAGGAGAGTTGCACTCTGACAACATAGAGGGCATTATTAAAGATCTTTATAATTAAGAGTAATTCAGCTGTGAGGGAATAAACTCCAGTTCATCTTGAAAAGTGATATGAGTATAAATAGACTAGAAATGATATGAACACTCAGATTCTACTTAGACAGTGGTGGCTCCCAAGTCCTGTACTTTTTAAAAACTCATGGGAGATTCAGGCTGCTAAGGACATATATCTGCTCACTATACATAAAGGAACAGGGCTGTTTTGGTAAGAAACATAGAGATGTCTGGTGTCAAGAGGGAGATATCAGGAGATTGTTGTCAGCTCTGAGGACCGGGCCATGCCGTGTTAGCATTTTGTCAATTGATATGACTAAAGAAACAGCCTGGCAATAATAACCGTCTTCAAAGCAGGGACCCAGAACCTGTAAGCAAAGGGGTAGAATTCAAACTGTCCCTTGCTAAAAGCAATAAATGGAGAGAGAGAGAGAGAGAGAGAGAGAGAGAGAGAGAGAGAGAGAGAGAGAGA
>NW_021604636.1:10484800-10546063 GCF_004785775.1 Grammomys surdaster | reverse complement strand
AGAGAGAGAGAGAGAGAGAGAGAGAGAGAGAGAGAGAGAGAGAGAGACAGAGACAGAGACAGAGACAGAGAGAGACAGAGAGGTTGTAAGATCGACAAGGGAATTCCCAAAGAAACACATCCAGAGAGCAAAGGAAAAATACGCAAATTGTAATGGGAGTGCTTAAACTGACAGAACAAAGTCTGGAGGCTATGATAGGATACCAGATCCAATGATCACTGTAAAGCTGTGTAAAAGTGAAGTGCATGCATGAATGTCTAGATTAAATAGATTAGCTGTCTCTACCTTAACAATGATGGCAATGATCATGTGAAAAAGAAGAGTGTCAGTAAACAATACCATGTGGCAAAACCGACGGAGAACAAAAGAAACAATTAAGATGCAGTTATTATAATGCAAGAAGAAATGTCTTTAAAGACAACTGAGAAATTGATAAATTAAATCAAACATGGGGAGAAACAAAAATGCAATCTCACACCTATCTCTTCCACCTGTCTAGTAACTTCCACCAACTCTTCCTCAAGACTGCTAACTGGAAAGTTCCTCTGTTGAAGTCTGTGATAAAATGTACCCTCATTCATTGGTCCCTGTGTCATGAGTATGAGTGGGCACATATACTTCCTTACTTTTTATTATCTTATCAAATACCTGAGTACAAGCCTCAAGCATGCAGTCCTATTTTTTTGTTCACACTAATGCCCTTAGTTTTGAAGACAGGAAATAGCTGCTCAATATATTTTGTTGACTAATAATAAGTTGATATATCTATCATTTAATGGTAAGAAAACAGTACTACAAATAAACTAGCATATTCAAGCTATTGAAATATTCTGCCATATATTCTTGATTGCATCCATAGTAGGAATATAAATTATAGTTAAAATGTTTGAGTATAGAACTGACTCCAAATGATTATACTAGCCACATTTTTTTCTTTCACTCAAAGTAAAATCTGTGGCTGCAACAAAACTGGGTAAGAAAGACTCTGAATGCTACACATATTGTTTTACGAGAAAACAATATAGAAACACATCTATTGTACATCTATTGCAGCCACCCCTGGTTTTTAGAAACTCTGCTTTACAGTTCAACAAACCCTAGCTTCTCCAAAGCTTGAGAGCTCTATCCTAAATGTGCTCTGAACTTGGGCTTCCCGCTGGGAACACAGCAGTGCCCTCTTTGAAGTGAGGAGGCTGTGGATCTCATGCCAACAAATGAGTACTTTGAAATTAACTGGTGTTTGGAAATTGATCTGGTAGGTAATAATCTTCTATATCTAACTTGTGGTTTGTTCTAATTTTAAAGCTTTAACACATACCCCCTGAAACATAAATGATTTCTACAGGGGTTTAATAATGCTAGACCGAGCAGTCAGACATTTTGCATTTCACTCTCAGAAAAGATATGCTTGTTAAGCCTAAGAGTCTGATGCTAGAATTGTATTTCAGAATTTGCACAGTGTTAAAGATAAATCATTAACAACTTTTCCAACTTTATCAATAAATCTAGAAGATACACATACTTAGAATATAATCTTAAACCTGCCTGTACTTTTAAAAATATAATTCATGACAGATAAAATTTTCAATTTTTAAAATGATCATACCCATTCTTTCCTGCAATTCTGTTTTATTATTAACTTTTTACAGCCAGACAGTTACTGCTCTCCCATCTCACTTGTTGTTCTGTCTTATTATTGTTTATTAACATGTTATCTAAAATTGACTCCATATCCATTCTATTGGCGACAAACGGGTTAACGTGAAAGAGAACTATCAATTTAAGGATTCCAAAGCCTTGTCTCTTACATAGTAAAGTATATCATAAACCGTGTCTGTTAATGTTTTCCAGTGAAAATAAATTCTGGTCATGATTCTAGGTAGCCTTCTGAAAGGGAAAGTTTCAGTTAATATGCCTGTGTCTTTAAAGGAAGGTGTGTATTGATGGAGTCAGATGGAACAGCAAGTATTTCCAACTTATAAATGTCCAATGTCTTTAAAATAACTAAACAGAAATATAATATAGTTTTAGAATATAACCTATTCTTACCCTTCACAAAGGCAGCCAGGCTTGACCGTATGAAGTATCTCTTTAAAACTCACCATCAAAAGTTTGTGTGTTTAGCAGCAAACAGCATGCTTTGATAAACATTTATTAACTAGCTTCAAATCAGCCAAACCACACCATCAATGCAAGTCTTTAGAAATGAAAATGGATTCCTTAAAATGTTCTGCTGTTCTGCTTGAGGCATTCTAGCTAGCTCTGATATAACTCCAAAATATGGTTTGTCTGGGGACTAATGTGGAGCAAACGAATAAACCTGTTAACGTCAGAGGGTGATGGGCTCTTTTTTTCTAAACAGTTAAACACAGCCAACAGATGTCAAAAGTTATTCAAGATTGGCGAAAGTTGAGTATACTTTAATTTAGACAAAACAAAAACAAAAACAAATATGTTTCAACCCAATTCTCATTATTCAGATGGCACATTTGATAATACAGAGACAGATGTTCGGGCTTCTGTTTCTTCAACCACAAATGTGTACACACTGTGCTTAACTTCTTATGTTTCGAAGGAAAGTTATTAAAATACAAGTTCATATCTCAAGGCAGAAAACTGCTACTATTGTGGTGTTATTTTGTGAAAATATTTCTCAAAGAAATCAACAGAATAATCACCCATCTGTTTTAGTTATCTACTGAATGTAGCCTAACAGGACAAACACTGGTGACTTAAAACAATAAGCGTTGTTCAATAAGGGATGGTTCAGCTGGGTTGATGGTTGTTCTGACTCTGTCTGGGGTTACTCATAACGAAGTCATCACTGGAAGGTTTCATCACTGCACTGTTTCCAATGTTCTTACTTATGAGTCTGCTGCTAAATTTGACTAGAAAGAGCAATGCCAGGGTATCTTCAATATAACTCCTCTAGGGAGACAACTTGGGTTTCATACAAAGTTGCAGCATACTTGCCAGAGTTTGAGCCTAGATGGTTTAAGGTTTTTATGGTTTTGGAGTCTTCCCCATCCACATTGGCATATGGATTGATATTGTCATTTTTCAGGCTTATATATGATTTTTTTTTTTTTTTTTGGTTTTTCGAGACGGTTTCTCTGTGTAGCCCTGGTTGGAACTCACTCTGAAGACCAGGCTGGCCTCAAACTCAGAAATCCACCTGTCTCTGCCTCCCAAGTGCTGGGATTAAAGGTGTGAGCCACCACTGCCCGGCAATGAAATTCTTAAGAAATAATGAAACACTTTTTAAAGCTTTGAGAGGTTTAGTCGCAGAATCATATTAAAAAAACTTTCTCCTAACCCTGTTTCCTAAATCTATTTAAAGGCCAGACCAGACCCAAACTATGAGAGAAAGAATAATTTTTTGTGGGAAGGTTCAAATTTAAGACAATATCTAGACTTTTAATGTAATTAATTGCATGTTGATTAATCATCTTTGGGTAGCATTAATAATAAAACATACATTTTTGAAATCATTATTACAGAAAATTGTTTATTATAACAAAGGGAGTTTTCACACGTATATTAACACCTTGGTAAAAGATGTAGTTAATTATATCAAAACTTTTAAAACTTTATTTTGGGTCACCTGGGCTAAATTTAAGAAAAATTGATGTAGCAAATGTATCTATCAAAATAATCTCCAAGAATTATAACTACTATAAATGACTCAAAATAAACATCTTTTTTTTTATTGGATGATTTATTTACATTTCCTATGTTGTCCCCTCACCCAATCCCCCACCACCCCCTCGGAACCCCCAATCCCCTCGCCCCTCCTCCTTCTTCTCTGTGGATGTAACCTCTATCTACCCCCCCAATCCCACCTCCCCACCCTCAAAATTCCCACCCCCTGGGGCATCCAGCCTTCATGAGGTCAATGTTCTCTTCTTCCACCTATGCCCAGCAGGGCCCTCCACTTTTACATATTCAGCTGAAGCCCTGGATCCCCCCCTAAGTGCTCCCAGGCTGGTGGTTTAGACCCTGGGAGCTGTGGTTGGTTGGTATTGTTGCTCTCCTCATGGTGCCATAAATCCTTTCAGCTCCTTCAGTCTTCACTCTAACTCCTCTGTTGAGAACCCCATGATCAGTTCAATGGCTAGTTGTGAGCATCTGCCTCTGAATATGTCTGACTCTTGAAGGCCTCTGAGGAGATATCCATATCAGGCTCTTATCAGCATGCACTTCCTGTCTTCCACATCAGCATCTATCTTTGGTGATTGCACATGGGATAGATACTCAGGTGGAGTGCTCTTGAGAAGGCCCTTCCTTCAGTTTCTGTCCCTCACTTTGTCTCCATATTTGCTCCCTTGAGTATTTTGTTGCTCCTTCTAAGAAGGATCGAATCACCCCCACTTGGTCTTCCTTCTTTATGGGCTTCATGTGGCCTGTGAGTTGCATCTTGGGCATTTCAAGGTTCTAGGCTAATATCCAATAATCAGTGAGTGAATACCATGTGTGGTATTCACTCACTGATAAATAAACATCTTAACTGATTGGTGATGCATCATTTATAAAGTTTCTTATATAATTGAGTCTCTTGCTACCATTATAAAATGAATATTCAATTTGAAAGTTAATTCATTGCTTGCAATACATTTAAATAAAGTATAAATTTATTTCTTACTCTAAAAATATGAGGTTAAGAGAGCTGACTGTCTTGGTTCTAGAGGATACAATTAACATTTAAATTTTTCTCATTAACATCTTTTTAAAAGTAAATGCTAAATACATATTTTTGAAATTCAACTGTAAATATGAAAAAAAGATCAAGTTATGAAAACTCTTCCAGATCACATGGGTCACTAGAACAAGGACTCCTATCTTTCATGTACATTATGTGCAGTAATAAGCTATTATTCATGGAGGCAATGGAGATGAAAGGATTAGTTTTGAAGACATAAATTACATGACATAAAAATTCCCTCCGCCTAAGCAGATGCTACAGCCATAAAGCCTTCCGATGGGTATAGGAATCAGAGCAGTCCTGCTTCAGGCCATGTTTGTGACATGCCATATGGGCTGCGACAAGTCCAGAGCACAAGTTAGAAGATGGGGAAAAATAGATGCTTTAAGTTAGAAATCCTGTAACATCAGTGGTTTCTCCATCCTTTGGGCTTCATGGACATTATGGTAGCATGCTGATTATCCCACTGTTTGTGTCTATGCTTAAGTGGCAAATAGCGATATTTTCTCCAGTGTTTTCATTTCATTTTAATTAAAAATCATCCCAGATGTCTACATTGTCATTTTTACTGATATAGTAATTAGAACTTAAAACCATCATCACCCCAAAATTATCAATATTTGTATTTTCTATCCTTTATTTAAACGTTGTGTACATAAGCTGATTTAAAAAAAAAAGCTTTCATTTTCTAGGAAATGAAAAGCCCTGATTTTGTAACCAAAACAAGCAGTTACTAAGTGCTTGCATACACATTACTATAACTAAATGTAGCCTAAATGAGTTTGCACCTCCAGGTCTTGTATGTTGTGATAAACCTTGAGCTTAGCAGGCAAGTTTTTGGGTGATTCAGGGTTAAAAAATTTCACATAGCCGTTTACATGAACCTTAAACAAACTTAACAACAGCATTTTTCTTTCAGTCGACTGACATTTTTCTTTATGTTTCGTCAGTTATATCTGAGTGATCAGACAGCCACTGTACGTGGTACCCCCACCAGGATTATTATCTAGACCAAAGGCCCAAAGCTCATTGTAGCAGGCATGTAATTCTTTACAATGTATGCCACGTTAACTGTGTTGGGTTATCTATTCAACAGCTGACTGAGCTGGGCTCTCAAGCTCTTCTCAACAACAATGTAAGAAGCGATGACAATTGTACGACTTCATAAGCGCTGCATGGAACTCTGACACACACTTTGCAGCAGCCAGTCATCTATATAAACCAATTTCAGGAGCAAAATTGCATGGTGCCTCCACTCTGTTATAAACACAATGATATCCACTCAAGGCTGATAAATGCACTGCATTTCTCTGGAGCTTAAAAGAATAAGTTCCTTGCATTAAGATTTCTTTCCCTCAAATTAAGCCCTTTCTTGGCCCTAGCCATTAATTTAAAACTTACAAAGAACAAGACAATTTAGTTTTTGAATGTCTGTAAAATTAAAAAAAAAAAAAACTTCAATATTAACATTTTGGTTTTCCAGCTAAATACTCTACTTTTTTCAAAGTGAATGTGCCAGCTTTTCTGATCATTTCAGGCAGAAAGCAAAAGAAAAAATAATTAAGGTTTAAAATACTTACCAATGTCGTAGCAATTTTCCAATTAATTACTGTATCTTTTCATGGGGGTTATACACAATCCAATTCTTCCTCTTGAATAAAACATCTACAGGAACCTGGAAACCATTGTTAAAGCTTAAATGTTAACTACTCCATGTTTGGTGAATAATGAATCTTTGGAAGATCATTAATAACTTCAAAAGATTCAAGTAAAATTATTGGTAATATTTTTAAATACATACTTGTATTACCAATAAAGATCTCTGAATATGGCTTGAAAGGACATGGATAAAAATTATGTATACTTTTTAAAAGAACAACTGAAATGTTCACATTGGTAAAGCAGTATAATCGTTTTATATGTTAAAGAGTATTATACATATGTATTTTCATTTTCTTTAAGCAATAATTTTGCAGAATAAATGAATAAAAGAAATTTTAAGGAAAGAGAAAACTACATGTACCTCATGGGGGACATTTTAAGTCATCATAATTTATATACTAGAATTTGAGTAATTGACCTTGTATTTACTGAAGTTTACTGAAAAGAGAATTGGCCACCATTCTATTGTTCTATTTAAACTTTATGACCTTATGTGTTAATACCTGTGTATTGACATAGTGATTAAATTATAATATCTTACACTTGACTTTCAACTTTTAATATTTCTTAACTGTTCTTTGGAGATGTGCCAACCTTTTAGGACAAATGCCTGAAACATAAGTTTTTGTCCCACATAAAGTTTCATTTCTAGTATGTTACTGCTTAAAAATAGTACTCCGAAGATGAATTATCCAAAATATGGGTCCAAATAATACTGTCATAATCTTTGATTAAATACCAATTATCTTTTTTGTCACAGCGAACTTTCTGATTACTGTGGTAGTTCACTTTCCACGGTAGTGCTTTAAAGTGTTTACAAGTTAAATGACTTCTAAGGGGGTGACAAAAATAATTAAGAGAAGAAGTAAGACCAAAGAACTCATTTACTGACTTGTGATGCTGGGTTGTGTCCGCACACCAGCCATGTTCTACTTATGGGACTATTATTGATGAAAATCTAGGATGTAAAGAAGCCTGTAAACTTACTCAATATGCAAAAAGAAAACTAAGACAAACAATTATCTTTTCTCCCAAGTAGGCAGTATGTTCCTACTATAGCAAGATTTCTTTACCTAAAACATCCAAGTGGTTCTTACCATCCCGTTCAGTTGGGGAGGTACTAGCTGTGGTACGTACAATGAATATTTATATAATTGTTTTATGAATTTAAAATAATTATCTGGAAGGAATACAATTAATTAGAAAGGGTACTTAAGCAAGAAAAGGAACATCTGTAGGACTATATTACTTTGGAAGTGCATCAGTGAAAGCTTATAAATCTCATCAAGGCTGAAAATCTAGAAGAAATTTTTCTCAAAAAGACTGAGAATTAAGTGAATTTTTCTACAATATACATAGATAAGTGTTTGAGATGTCCATAAAAAAAAAGGCTGGGTGACCTGATTTAATTTTTTGCTGGTTATTTTATTTATTTACATTTCAAATGCTATTCCCACTAACCATTTAGAGATGAAGAACTAGTAAGGTGCATATGCAAGAGAAACCTGAATGCAATCGCTTATGTTTCTGCTAAAAGACCAATTTTACATGAAATCACATTTGTTTTCCTTAAGATTATGGGCTTTCATAGAATGAGAACCAAGAATGCTCTACCAAGTAGGAAGATAGTTTAGAAAATGTGATTGTTCAGATGATGTCTCTGTACATTCTATTGTATAATAATTACAGTTTTCCCCACCAGTATTTTGCATAGACTAGAGACATGAGCAACACTTAAAAGAAATGAACCTTTGCAAAATATTTCCAATTTCTTTTTACTATTATACCTGTACTTCATTGTATTTTGTTTTGTAATTTTTGCTCCAAGTTTATGTGTGAAAAAGTGCACAAACAATATTGGCTTTTCATGGTCTAACAAATTCTTATGAAAAATTAACTTATAAAGAGAAAGAAGGTTATTTTGCCTTTCTGTTTTGCAGGTTTCAGTCCATGATTACTTGACCCCAATAGTTTATTATCATGATAATGTATCAAGAAAGAAATTTGTGGAAGAGCAACCCATTCACCTAATGATTAGGGATGGTTGGGAATAGAGAGAGAAAGAGATGGAGGAGAAGGTGGTGGAAGAGGAGATGACCAGGGTCTCCATAATCCCAGTGATAGAGAATCCTTCTACCTGACTTCCCCTATAGACACTGAATTACCTTCCTGTACTATATTCTTATGGATCAAAATGAACATAAGACTTTGAGACACATTTCAAATTTCAAGTACATTAGGATACCACTACAAAGTTGAAAAGATGCAGATAAGTCCATAGTGGCAACAGATCCCCCTCTGACCTGCCTGTAGATTCTCAATGTATTGAGTTTCTACCTTTCCACTCATTATTAATGCAAGACTGTGTCATTTTCCCCCACAGCTGATGTATTAGCACGTAGAAGAAGCTGCCATTAGAGTTTCTCTCAAAGACATGCTTTTACTTGCTGACCTTGTTAAATGCAGCTGGTAGAAACCAGACTGCAAAGGTGCTGGCATCAAGTTAGGACAACCCACAGAACCATCTCCATTTTAGGGCTTTTGTTCTATTTGGTAGCCATTCTGAAACTTCTTTCCTGAGCCTGATTCCATTTCCCTCATTCACCTGTGATATCGCTTCCAAATTACTCTTTGTTCTGTTTCACTTCTGTTTGGAGAGCAGTCCAATCAGATGCTAAAGCCTCACCCTCCTTTCAGAAACAAACAGTAATAATCACCTTTCTTGACTAATATGGAAAATGGTTTTCTTAAGTATATCTTCCATTGGGTAGTGCAAATTGCTGTATTGCTGTATTGATCTCAGGGACAGTAGTTTTAAGTGTATGGCCCTTACTTTAAGATAAATTTCTACTAGTATAATTACTTGCCCAAAGGATATTCTTGGTTAAAGCTTTAAATATCTATGCTCTTGAGAGATATTTGGCATTTAGTGGCTAAATTGCTCCCTAAGCAAGCATGAAGATCTGAATTCAGATCATAGCACTCACATAAAATCTAGGTAACAAGACATTGCTCAAATCAGTAATCCCAGCACTGGGACAGAGACAAGTATAGTCCTAGAGGTCACTGCCCAGCCAGTTTTGCTGAATTTGTTAGCCTTAAATTCAGTGAGAGACTCTATCTTAAAGGAGCAAACATCTGTTGAGCGATTTCCCCCATCAGATTGCCTGTGAGTCTGTAGGTCATATTCTTCATTAATGATTGACAAAGAAGGACCCAACCCACTATTAGAAATATTAGAAATGATATTCATGGACAGAGATTTCCAGGCTATATCTGAAAGCAAAATGAATAACGTATGGAGAGCAAGGTAGTAGGCAGCATCCAGCAATGGTTTCACCTTCTAGATTCCTACTTTGGTTTTCTTCCCTGGTTTTCCTTCCTGATGGACTGTGACAGAAAATGTCAATCAAAGATTTTGAAGAATGTTTTATCACAGTAATAGAAATTTAAAATTCAGCTGAAAAAAAGAATACATTCAGTTGGCTTCACCTATATAAATGCAGTGCTGAACATTAAACTTGGAGCATTGATCAGAAAAAACGGGGGAGTAGAAATTTATCATGATAGTTTGGCCTCCAGATCTATGCTGGCTACTGATACCAACCACCACACTCACTGTCCACCTCCTTTTATTGTCCCCTTTATGTGAGCCACAGTTTAAAATTACTCTGCTCTGTTACAAGTGTTATTTAATCATTGGTTTCCTCTAACCTTTAATATCCAGAAGAACTTGTTCATATGTTGAGTGATTATTTTCACTATATTTTCTGCTATTAACAGAAAAGTGAATTTTGTTTTTATTATTTTCTAGAAGACATGGCTTATATTAATGCTTTAAAAATGTGTGTTACTTTGTTTGGATAGTTTAGTTCATAATTAGAACTTAGTTTTAGTACTTTTATTTCTTGGGAATAGCAGTCAAAGGTATTCATTGGAAGATAGGACGACCCTGAGGCCAAAAAGGCTGAGGTAACCCATCAGCCAGGCAGGTCTTACTCATATAAAAGAAAAATATCCTATGCCTCAGCAACTTCACACTGAAATGTTTAACATTTTGACCCCCAAAATACTGTAGGACTATTATTGCTATTACCTAATTTTAATAATCCATAAGAAGTCACCATTTTTGGTAGAAATAAATATATAATATTTTTCATAAGGGATTAAAATTGTGCAGTGATATACTCAAAATATACTAAAAAGGAATACTGAGAATGCTCTTTAATTCTATAATTATAGCTGATTTTAAAGTGAATATTTAGATGCTTGTGGAAAAAGTAACTTGATTCTTCAATAAGAATAGGAATATTTCAAATGTTTGATGTTATTAAGAACTACAGGGAAGTGAACGAGCTTACACCTGAAGCATGAATTTTGTCTCCCCAAATTATTCTGTGTATGATCTTCACAATTGAGTCATGCATTCTAAGTAACTTAGGGGATAATTTGTTTTCTCTCGTAATTGGTGCCACGATTACTCTGTCTTTCATTAATGGACAAGAGCAGGTGATTCAAACTCTTTCTTAAACTATTGGGATATAGTTTGTACATTTCCTAGAAACTCTAAAACCAACATGACTCTGAGTAAATCCAATTATTTCCACTAAAGGAATGCCCCAGTTTGAATTAGAACCATATGCTTTGACTATTAGACATTTGGCCCATAATCCATTCCTTCCTAACAATGTAAGCTAATTTACATTGTAAAATAGGTGATATTTTTAAATCCTAAGATATCACAAATCAGACACATCTGAACAAGACTCACTAAACTGGAAAATAGACGAATAATTTAAAATGAGAAACACCAGCAATGGAGGAATGTTCCTGTTTCTCCACATCCTTGCCAACACGTGCTGTCACCTGAGTTTTTTATCTTAGCCATTTTGATTGGTGTGAGGTGGAATCTCACAGTCATTTTGATAATGCTTGAAAAATGTAAAACACTATATTTTCTATGTTTAGAAAACTACTTCCTTTTTCATCAAATTATTGCCATGTTTCATGATGCTAGAAAACATAATTCTGATGCACCACAATATGTACCCTATTAGATAATACTTTCCCTGGTTATGCCAATAGTGGCATTTTTTTGCACTAATGTTTTAATGTAGACAATGTCCTTTTGACAAATAATAAAGCATGTATGATGTTATCCTTCTAACAAATTGAAAAATCTCTTTAGAAACAAATTTAGGAAGAAAAAATTCTAAAGACTGTAATGGTTATCACAATGTCTCAACACACTACTTGGAGTTGGACCAGCATGTTATATTGTTTCTAAATTTCAGCTAGAATAAACACTGGCAATGACACAGGGTTGGTTCAAAAAAAGAATAGTATGTGCTTCAACAGTGCAGTAGAGAGAGACAGACAATAGCAGCCTTCACTGGAAATTCCTTTTTAAAATTTAGATTGCTCCCGGACCTACTTTTATCCCTTCTAGTTAATTTTGATCAGTTGTGCTTGCCAGCCTGTACCTGCCAAATAAAACATTCCAATGAAATGTCTCGTGTACAAAGAAGAAAGCTTGGTCTGATCTGGCAGACTTTTGTTCTGTGCCATCTCTCCAACCATGCTACCTAATTAAAGACTATAAAACCTTTACTTAGACAAGATAGGTCAGCTACATGAAAGGGGAAAGAAAAGTCAGTCCATTATCATGACCAAATTGGCTTTCAATGGCACAGAACCTCATCAGCTTACTTTCCCTGCCACTGTCATGTCCTCCTAGGCCTTTGGCACCAGGTACCATCATAACAGCAGCTGGCTTACTTGAGCTGGAACACATCTCTTTCTAAGATCTTAAGTTCAACTGTACAAAGAATGTATAGTGTCTTCCATAGTCTGTCTGTTTCTATCAGACTTAACAAACACAAACTCTTAGAGAAAGCATGCCTGCGAAAGTGAATAAAGGATCTGAGACAAATGATTACATTGTAATCTAGAAATAGACTGTCTATGGATGAGATATCATAGTCGATTTGTTCTCTAGATTATTAACTAGGAGGACACAAATAATATACTAATATTAGATTGTCAAGATATTTTAAGTTGAAAAGAATCATTGTTGTCTGTTCAGTTGTTAATAAATAGATATAAAACCCATGGCAGTGTGAAAAATGAATGTCTTCTTAATGGGGCATAAATATTTAATTATATTTTTTGAGATTTTAGTGTAATTTTAAACAATTTTCCCTTACCTTCTTGCACACCTTCCCTTATACCCCTTTCCATACTCCCTTCAAATTCATGCATTCTTATTTTAATAAAAGGCTGTATATAGTTGTTGCCTGGTCTAACGATACTAAAGTTGTTACATGTACTTTTGAAAATCCTGAAATATATTTTAAACTAAGTTTTTGCCTCATCTGTTGAGTCCACTTTCCTGTCATTGAAAGGTTGCATTTTGTGATTGCAATGAATATAGAATACATTGATCTTTCTCCTTACAAAGGGATGAAGACTTCGAGTTGCCAACATGCAAATATATAGCCGAGGAATTTTATTTTAGATGTAAAGTGATGCTTTTAAGTAGAAGATTCCACAGTATTGGATAGTTCTGTTTTTCTAACTGCAAAGCTGTTTTCTCATATTAATTGCAAAATAGTAAAATATTTAGCAAATTTCAACTTGGAATGGCATTTCAACATACAGCTATAAATTTAGAAAATATTTTAAATATTTCTGTAGGAAGACTGAAGCAAAATAGTGTGGCACAAATATGAGTATATGTTCCCTCTCCCTATTTGTTGAAAAAATAACCTCTACCACATATTCTTATCTTAATACTTATGCTAGCTTCTAAAAAGCACATTATTTTCTCTCCTACACACTGTCCTTCCATTCATTTCCTATATCATCTTAATCCTGTTGTCCATTATTCCCATTTCACCATTTGAACTATTCCATGTCCATTGAAACTACCAGCCTTGAACCATTATTAATTTCTTTACTGCTATGGGTATTTCAGCTAAAACACATATCTGAATTTGAAATGTACATCCAAAAGATGAGAGAAAATAAGTGACTTTTGTCTTTGTTGGTCTGCATTATCTCTAAAGATGATTGTGATCTAATAATGACATCATATAGAAACCCCCTACTGTAGAAGCTACCTAAAACACACACACACACACACACACAATCACACACACACACACACATAAAGAATTCAAACTGAATTATTATATAACATCACAAAAATGCTCCTACTGCATACCATAGTCAAAAACAAAACATAACAATACAAAAACCAGTGTTAAAATGAGTTACTTCTTTTGGAATTGTTAGCCAGTGGGGCCACATAGAGACAGAAACATCACAGACAATAACCAATTTCATTTGTTGTTCTCAAGAACATCAGTGTAAGATACTCATACTGAAGATATCATATACAACATTTGGAAAGTCAAATTTGGTATTCACCTGAAGTTTGATCTCTAATAGCTAGGTTTAATGGTTTTGGATATTGCCATGTATGTTACCAGAGAAGAAAAGTAACCATCAGTCTTACATAGCTGGGAACTTCCTGAAGTACTCTAGTGAGTGGTTTGCCAAGCATGCTTATTGGTACAATAATGACACAGATGTCTTAATAGTAACCAACTATTTTCTGGTAAAAGTAATAATCATTCCAAACATTGAAAGCCGTGCCCTGTTATCAGTTGAGGAATATGTGGCTGGTCAGACCACAGCCTCTAGAGAAAAATATACTATTATTATTCTACTAAATAAACATCTCCTTAAATTGAATTTGAATAGTAGAATTGAATAGTAGAATTTGAATTGTAGAATGCTCAGCCCTAAATGAGAATGCAACCTTATTCCAAGGCTCAGGTGTCATTACAGAAGGGAGAACATAAAGATTTTTATAGCTGGAGGTGATAGGTACCTACAAAGAAATTTTCTAGGTAGGGCAAATACACATACAAACTCACAGCAGTTGGGTCAGCATGATCAAGTCCTCAAATGCTAAAACCAACGAAAAATCTTAGGGTGGAGAGTAGAGGTGGATATGATCACCCAACCCTATTTAAGAAGCTACAGACAATTGACAGCTACAAGGAGAGAGACAGGTCTCTTTTAAGAACCGGACACTGGAAGATTGACCATCTCCAGTGGAAATCCGTATATCCAAGTGTATATCGGTAAAAAAATTGAACTCCTGGATAAAAACAACAAACAGCAACAACAACAGCAACAAAAACATAGACACCTTTTGGTATGGGATTAGAACCTGGAGGAGTTTTGGTTCTGTGAGTGAGACAAATATGATCAAAATGCATTCTGTAAAAATTTTATACTCTTAACATATTGAAATGTACAGTATTGAACAAATTTATCTATTAAGTATAAACAAATGAATTTTATGCCCTTTTCTCTGAACAAACCTTCCGGAAAGATAAATAAAACATAACTGATTTCATTTGTGTCCTTTAACACAAAAGAAGTTTGTAATTCTGATGATATCAGAACCAGTCTACATTTTTTTGAATATGCTCCTTGTTTGACACTGAAAATATGGCTAAAAATGACAGCAGCATACATACACACACACATAGACACACACACACACCAGAAATTTTAAGAAGAATAGGACATTGTTACAAATAAAACATATGTTCCTGATTATATGCAGGCTTTCTGTGTAGAATAAGCTGTCTTGAGAAGGATATTACTGGTTACTCAGGAATGCTATATTCAAGGAAAGCTTCTTCCTTGCCATCAGAGATCTGCTTTAATTTAGTGACTATAATCATCCTCTAAGGTCCAAGGTAACTAAGAGACCTTGAAACTCTTCCTGCAGAGGATGGCCTTATCTGGCATCAATGAGAGGGGAGTCTCATGGTCCTATAGAGGCTTGATGCCCCAGAATAGGGGGATGCTAGAGTGGTAAACTGGGAGTGGGTAGGTGGAGGAGCACCCTCATAGAGGCAGGGTGAGGGAGGATGGGATGGAGGTTGTGAAGGGGAGACCTGGAAGGGAGACAACATTTGAAATGTAATAAAAATAAAGTAACCAATACAAAATAAAAATTAAAAATTAAAAAGTTATCCAAGATAAATGAATAAATGTATAATTTTCTTTACTTCTTTCCACTAGGCTTTCCAGAGCCATTGTATTAGTTACTTTACTATTGTTTTGATAAACACCATGAGCAAAAGCTACTGAAGGAAGAAAGAATTTATTTGGTCTTACAGTTTCGGAGAATGAGGGCATAATAGAGAGATAGCAGCAAGCAGAAAGTAGCAGACAGCAAGCATGGTGATAGAACCAGGAAGCTGAGTGGCCCTCAGTGACAAATCCTTTTAGCAAGGCCACTTCGAAACCTCCCACAAGCATCACCACCAACTAGTAACCATGTGTTTAAATGCTTGAGTCTGAGACATTTGTATCACCACAGTCGGTTTCCATATTTCTCCCTGGACTAAGAACTATCATAACATTTTGGTTTTCCCTGCTTACTGTCCACTCACTTTTAAGGCTAACAGCTAACATCTATCTTCTTTGAGAAAAGACTCAAATAAGCCTCTTTCTCTAGTTATAAAGCCTCCACAAAACAAAGTTGTATACTTCATTTAAATAGCAATTATATTTCTCCTCACATACCACATTTTATTCATTTCTCTTTTTCCCTGTGAGGTAGAATAATGCAGTGGTTTTAGCCAATTTTACCAGTGTGAGAATTACAGCAGCTGCACATTTCACCTTTGTTGCTTTAAAGAAAAGAATTACCCTTTCCAGAGTCTTCGTTTATTCATACTTATAATGGGAATGACCATATTTGTTTAACTACTTTCATGGAGATAAAACTCAATCAAAGTGGAACACCTTCAACATATAATTATACATACCTTACAATTTATCTTACAAACACACCAACGTCACAACCTATGATTTACGTGCAGCAATATTTCTAATTCAGGCCCCAATGCGTTTTGCACAGATCTAGCACAATTAACTTTATAGAACCACGTTGGTCACTCAGGGAATATATGAACAATTACTACTATGATTATGACTAAAATTATAACCTAGAAAAGAAAGAAAACAGTGATATTAAGCTACTTGACAGGTTTTCTTGAGGTGAAAGACTAATTTGCATATACCTATGACTTTCCATGCCTCATTTCACTACTAGGATGTTTGACCAAATTAGTCAGTCAACTCAAAATTACCAAACTATACCTCAAGAAACCCATGAGTTCTGCATGCACTGCCATTTGTCAGTGACATAATACATTCTCAGGTTCTCTAAAAAATTCTGTCCTTTTTATGTATAAAAGTGTACTACTACACAGAAGATAGTTAACAAATATATTTAGCAAGCAGAAAATTAAAGTAGACTTAGAATCAAAACTTTACCATTCTATATGATTTACTACTTGTTAGCAAGTGACATGATTTTAAAACTATAAGTATAGACACTAGTATCAACCTTACCAAAAAATGGGGACAACAAGGTGGATGTCTATACATGACATTATAAAACAATGTTCAAATACACTAACTAATGTTTTATTATAAAATATACTAGCAGTGTTAAGATTAATATAATGAGAATGATAGGTAATCCTTTAAATGTGTTTTATTTCATATAGTTTTAGATGAAATCATAAAGTCTAATGGATCATGTTAAGTTTTGAAAGTTAACTATGGCATTTATTCTACAGGTAGAAAATTACACAGGCCCTGTTAATCATCAGTGATTCAACTAAACCATTTCGTTATGTGCATTTAAACAAGACAGCTAGGACATCCTTGTTTCAGAACCTGGAAAGTCCCCTCTTGACCAAAGAAATGGCTCCCATTAACAACAGAACATTAAAGAGACCACTGCATGCAAAGATTTAGCACCATAATGGGTGTGAGTATTTCATATTTTAATTTGGTCAGGTTAGTACCCCGCCAAGTGTACTTTATAACTATTTAATATTTTCTAGCCATTAGAATATAAATAAGCTTGTCAAGAGAATTTGGATAACTTTTTTTTTATTTTTATTTTTGAAGCAAGCATGTTTGGCAGTCAGGTTTTCCCAAGATCACCCAGCTTTAATTTTAAATTTCAAAAGCCTCACATTTAATCCCTTGAGCTGGCCTGTACCTTGCACCATCTGTTCCCATGGTTTTGTTATAACAGCAAGCACCTGCAGAGTTTTGCAACATTTCAAGCTGATTGTGGACAAAAATTGAAATAATTATAATTTTCATAAGGTAAAGGCTTCCATTCAGACACTACAATCCCATCTAACATGAATTTTGGAAAGCCAGTCTTACTTATAATGGGCTTCATATGGGTTAAGGTAATTTATTTCTATTTTGTTTTTGTGGAAATTCAACCTTTTAAAACATATGGACATTCAACATGGAATTCTCACACTTCAGCTACATTTGGAAGACTCTTGGATAACCCTAGTCAGTTCTGAGTTAATAGATGAGAGCATCTTCCTGAACTATGATCAACCATCAACCATTATTCACCATCAAAGATAAAGTGTGTCTTTCTTTATCTCTGTATATTTTGGGATTTTTTTATGTTTTATTAATAGTAGTGAGACACTTATAATTCTGCCTTCAAATTGTTCTTTTCTCTCAGTAAAATTAAAACGTGTATACCATACATAATAATACAAAGTAGAGGTAATTTAATGCTTGTCTTATTGCCAAGCCATTGAGTAGGAAATATTGTTTATAAGTAGCCTGAAATTGATCTGAAATTTTGAAGACTAGTGGCTTCAAGTAAGTAAATATATTAGCAGTAAGTTAATCATCTATAGGCCATCAGAAACTTAGAAACTCTTAGAAATGAAAATAATAATTTTCTAGCAAAAAACTAAATCTGATCATTTTAGCAACTTCTTGAATTTCCTTCTAAATGCCATAAGAAAGGCCAAAAATGTCAATTCATTAGAATCAGCCTTAAATGATTTTTCTACTTTCTGCCTAAGACCAAAATTTGAAATATACTATATTAATCAGGAGCTATCATCAACTTGATATGCTTTTTAGTTATGTTTTTGTTATTGTTCAAAAGGACTCAAATTCTGTACTACAATATCACCAACTCAAGACATGACCAGATATATGGTATAAAGCTACAAGAAAATTAAATTCTGGATCTTGTTAACATCAGAGTTCATTAAACATTATAGAAGGGGCACCTCTAAGACAGTCTAATACATACAAAAATATTGACCATGGCTATAGTGAAATCATATCTGCCTTTGAGGGAGAACCGTTTAGGTCCAGAAAGGGAACTGTCAAGCTATTAGGAGCATGTGGTGCTATCAGGATCTGTCATGTATTGCAACACTGATTGTACTATAGGTGACAGCTTCCATTGCTGTTGACATAGAGTGCACTACTATGTTAGGGGAATTGACATGTTTAAAGAGACATCAGAAGACACATTAAGCAAGAGTTGGTGTCACAAAATTGACAACTGAATGAATAAGAAACAAAGATTGGTAGCAAAGAAATATTTATAAAACAGTGTATTTTACAGGTAACTAGATATCAAAAGTCAGAGCAAAAAAACATACAAAATTGAAGGGCTAACAATTCTAACTTTGTTCTCAAAGCAATTAAAATTAAGGGTTATTTTGAATACAGTAACATAAGATGTTGTACATTTTAATTGGAGGTTTTATTTGGAAAACTCTCATTGACTAATGGTTCTACATGTAACCCAATAATCTGAGCAATGTCTTTGTTCTATTGTTCTAAGGGTTATCAGTAGACCATGAAATCATCCTTCAAATTTCCCTTGTCTTTATAGAAACAAAAATGGACTGTTATTCTAGTTGAGCTATATCCCCATTAGAAATCAAAGGTAGCCCCTCACTTGCCCCTTTTGTCTGTGTCAGACACCTGGCTGGTCTGCTCCCTTGAAGACATCATATCCTGAACCATCCTGGAGGAACCACTGCATTCAGAACAGCAGGATTTCAGGATACCAGAGGCAGCCTGAATACCAGGAGCTCTTTCACCCAGGAGCTCAAGATCACTGGATCACAGAGACAGCTGGACTCTGAGGAGTTCTGACACAAGCAAGATAACTGGAAAGACAGACTCCAATAAGACACAGTGAGTACAGGTAGCACTAGAGATAACGAGATGATGAAAGGCAGGCACAAGAACATAAGCAACATAAACCATTGCTACCTGGCATCATCAGAGTCCAGTTCTCCCACCATAGCAAGACCTGGACACTCCATCACAGTAGAAAAGCAGGATTCAGATTTAAAAACACTTCACATGATAATGATAGAGGACTTTAAGAAGGACATAAATAAATCCCTTAAAGAAATACAGGAGAACACATGTAAACAGGTAAAAGTCCTTAAAGAGAAAACACAAAAATCCCTTAACAAATTACAAGAAAACACAATCAAACAGGTAAAAGAATTCAACAAAATCATCCAAGATCTAAAAATGGAAGTAGAAACAGTAAAGTAATAGCAAAGGGAGACAACCGTGGAGATAGAAAACCTAGGAAAAAGATCAGGAGTAATAAATGCAAGCATCAACAACAGAATACAAGAGATGGAAGAGAGAATCTCATGTACCGAAGATACCATGGAAAACATGGACACAACTGTCAAAGAAAATGCAAAATGCAAGAAGCTCCTAACCCAAAACATCCAGGAAATTCAGGACACAATGAGAAGACCAAACCTAAGGATAACAGGTATAGATGAGAGTGAAGATTCCCAACTTAAAGGGCCAGTAAATATCTTCAACAAAATTATAGAGGAAAGCTTTCCTAACGTAAAGAAAGAGATGCCCATGAACATACAAGAAGCCGACAAAACTCCGAATAGACTAGACCAGAAAAGAAATTTCTCCCATCACATAATAATCAAAACATCAAATGCATAAAACAAAGAAAAAATACTAAAAGCAGTAAGAAAAAAGATCAAGTAATATAAAAAGGCAGACTTATAAGAATTACACCAGACTTCTCACAACAGACTACAAAAGCCAGAAGATCCTGGATTGATATCGTACAGACCCTAAAAGAACACAAATGCCAGCCCAGACTACTATATCCAGCCAACTCTCAATTACTATAGATGGAGAAATGAAGATATTTCATGACAAAACCAAATTCACAATATCTTCCCACAAATCCAGCCCTATAAAGGATAATATATGGAAAACTCCAACAAAAGGAGGGAAACTACAACCTAGAAAAAGCAAGAAAGTAATCTTCCAACAAACTCAAAAGAAGACAGCCACACAAACATAACAACACCTCTAATAACAAAATTAACAGGAGGCAACAATCATTTTTCCTTAATATCTCTTAACATCAATGGACTCAATTCCCCAGTAAAACAATGTAGACTAACAGACTGGATATGTAAACAAGACCCAGAATTTTGCTGCATACTGGAAATACAAAGACAGACACTACCTCAGAGTAAAAGAATGGAAAACAATTTTCCAAGCAAATGGTCCCAGGAAGCAAGCTGGAGTAGCCATTCAAATATCGAATAAAACTGTGTTTCAACCAAAAGTTATCAAAAACGATAAGGAAGGACACATCATACACCTCAAAGGAAAAGTCTACCAAGATGAACTCTCAATTCTGAACATCTATGCACCAAATGCAAGGGCACCCACATTCAAAAAAGAAACTTTAATTAATATCAAAGCGTACATTACAACTCATATAATAATAGTGGAGGGTTTCAACACTCCACTCTCAGTAATGGACAGATCATGGAAACAGAAAGGAAATGGAGACACAGTGAACTTAACTGAAGTTATTAACCAAATGGATTTAACAGATATGTATAGGACATTTCATCCTAAAACAAAATATATATACCTTTTTCTCAGCACCTCATGGTACCTTCTCCAAAATAGATCATATAATTGGTCACAAAACAGGCCTCTACAGATACAAAAAGATTGAAATAATCCCTTGCATCCTATCAGATCATCACAGACTAAGACTGGTATTCAATAATAACAAAAACAATGGAAAACCCAAATACATGTGGAAACTGAACAACGCTCTACTCAATAATGACTGGTCAAGAAAGAAATAAAGAAATTAAAGATATTTTTAGAATTTAATGAAAATGAAGGCTCGTCATACCAAAACTTATGGGACACAATGAAAGCAGTGCTGAAAGGCAATCTAATAGCTCTAAGTACCTATGAAAGGAAATTGGAGAGAGCCTACACTAGCAACTTCACAGCACACCTGAAAGCTCTAGAACAAAAAGAAGCAAATACACCCAATAGGAGCAGACAGCAGGAAACAATCAAACCGAGGGCTGAAATCAACCAAGTAGAAACAAAAAGAACTATATAAACTATCAACAAAACCAGGAGTTAGATCTTTGAGAAAATCAACAAAACAGATGAACTCTTAGCCAGACTAACCAGAGGGCACAGAGACAGTGCCCAAATTAATAAAATCAGAACTGAAAAGGGAGACATAACAACAGAAACTGAGGAAATTAAAAAAAATCATCAGATCCTACTATAAAAGCCTATGCTCAACAAAACTGGAAAATATGGATGAAATAGCCAATTTTCTAGACAGATACCAGGTACCAAAGTTAAATCAGGAGCAGATAAACCATCTAACCAGTCCCATAACTCCTAAAGAAATAGCAGCAGTCATTAAAAGTCTCCTCACCAAAAGAAAAGCCCAGGACCAGACTGTTTTAGTGCAGAATTCTATCAGATCTTCAAGGAAGATCTAATACCAATTCTCTTCAAACTATTCCAGAAAATAGAAACAGAAGGAACACTACCCAATTCATTCTGTGAAGTCACAATTACTCTCATACCTAAACCACACAAAAACACAACAAGGAAATTTTCAGACAAATCTCCCTTATGAATATTTATGCAAAAATAGTCAATAAAATTCTAGCAAACTGAATCCAAGAACACATCAAAACAATCATCCATCATGAACAAGTAGGCTTTATCCTAGGAATGCAGGGATGGTTCAATATATGAAAATCCATCAACATAATCTACTATATAAACAAACTTAAAGAAAAAAACCACATGATCATCTTACTAGATGATGAGAAAGCATTTGACAAAATTCAACATCCCTTCATGGTAAAAGTCTTGAAAAGATCAGAAATTCAAGGCCCATACCTAAACATAGTAAAAGCAATATACAGCAAGCAAGTAGTCAGCATCAAACTAAATGGATAGAAACCTGAAGTAATCCCACTAAAATCAGTGACTAGACAAGGCTGCCTACTCTCTCCTTACCTATTCAGTATAGTACTGGAAGTTCTAGCTAGAGCAATAGACAACAAAGGGAAGTCAAAGGGATACAAATAGTAAAGGAAAAAGTCTAAATATCACTATTAGCAGATTATATGATAGCATACTTAAGTAACCCCAAAACATCCACCAGAGAACTCCTAAACCTGATAAACAACTTCAGCAAAATGGCTGGATATAAAATCAACTCAAACAAATCAGTAGCCTTATCTACTCTAAGGATAAAAAGGCTGATAAGGAAATTAGGGAAATTACACTCATCACAATAGTCACAAATAATATAAAATACCTTGGTGTGAAGCCAATCAAACAAGTGAAAAATTTTTGTTCAAGTCTCTGAAGAAAAAAATCGAAGAAGATCTCAGAGGATGGAAAGATCTCACATGCTCATGGATTGGTAGGATTAATATAGTAGAAATGGCCATCTTGCCAAAAGCAATCTACAGATTCAATGCAAACCCCATCAAAACTCCAACTCAATTCTTCATAGAGATAGAAATAGCAATTGTTAAGTTCATTTGAAATACAAAAAAATCCAGGATAGAGAGAACTATTCTCAACAATAACAGAACTTCTGGGAGAATCACCATCCCTGACCTCAAGCTGTGCTACAGAGCAATCATGATAAAAACTGCATGGTATTGCTACAGAGACAGGCAGGAAGATCAATGGAATAGAATTGAAGACTCAGAAATGAACCCACACATCTATGGTCACTTGATCTTTAACAAAGGAACTAAAACCTTCTAGTGGAAAAAGGACAGCATTTTCAACAAATGGTGCTGGTTTAACTGGAGGACTACATGTAGAAGAATGCAAATTGATCCATTCTTATCTCCTTGTACAAAGTTGAAGTCCAAGTGGATAAAGGATCTCCACATAAAACCACATAAACTGAAACTAATTGAAAAGAAGGTGGGGAAGAATCTCGAATACTTGGACAAAGGGGAAAAGTTCCTGAACAGAACACCAATGGCTTATGCTCTAAGATCAAGTATTGACAAATGAGACCTCATAAAATTGCAATGCTTCTGTAAGGCAAAGGACACTGTCAACAGGACAAAATGGCAACAAACAGATTGGGAAAAAGTCTTTACCACTCCTACATCTGAAAGTGGGCTAATATCCAATATATACAAAGAACTCAAGAAACTAGACTCCAGACAACCAAATAACCCTAGTAAAAATGGGGTACAGAACTAAACAAAGAATTCTCAACTGAGGAAACTCGAATGACTGGGAAGCACATAAAGAAATGTTCAACATTCTTAGTCAACAGGGAAATGCAAATCAAAACAACCCTGAGATTACACTTTACACCTGTCAGAATGGCTAAGATCAAAAACCCAGATGATAGCAGATGCTGGTGAGGATGTGTAGAAAGAGGAACACTCTTCAATTGCTGGTGGGATTGCAAGCTCATACAACCACTCTGGAAATCAGTCTGGTGATTCCTCAGAAAATTGGACATAGTATTACCTGAGGATCCAGCTATACCACTCCTGAGCATAAACCCAGAAGATGCTCCAACATATAACAAGAACATATGCTCCACTATGTTCATAGCAGCCTTTTTTATAATAGCTAGAAGCTGGAGAGAACCCAGATGTCCTTCAACAGAGGAATGGATACAGAAAATGTGGTACATTTACACAATGGAATATTACTCAACTATTAAAAACAACGAATTCATGAAATTCTTAGGCAAATGGATGGAACTAGAAAATATGCTGAGTGAGGTAACCCAATCACAAAAGAACACACATAGTATGCACTCGTTGATATTGAATAATAGCCCAAAAGCTCTCAATACCCAAGATACAACTCACAGACCACATGAAGTTCATGAAGAAAGAAGATCAAAGTGTGGGTGCTTAGTTTCTTCTTAGAAGGAGTAACAAAATACTCATGGGAGCAAATATAGAGACAAAGTGTGGGACACAAACTAAAGGAGGGGCTGTCTGAAGACCATTCCACGTGAGTATCCATCCCTTGTGTAGTCACCAAAGGTAGATGCTAATATGGAAGTCAGGAAGTGCATGCTGATAAGAGCCTGATATGGATGTCTCCTCAGAGTTCTTCAAGAGTCTGACATATTCAGAGGCAGATGCTCACAACTAGCCATTGAACTGATAATGGAGTTCCCAATGGAGAAGTTAGAGTGAAGGCCATTGGAGCTGAAAGGGTTTCTGGCCCCATGAGGAGAGCAACAATACCAACCAACCACAGCTCCCAGGGTCTAAACCACCAGCCTGGGAGCACATAGAGAGGAACCAATGGCTACAGCTGTATATGTAGGGGAGGATTGGTGGGAGAGGAGATCCTTAGTCCAGTGAAGGCTGGATGCCCCAGTGTAGGGTAATTGGAAGGCAGGGAGGTGGGAGTGGGTGGATTGGTGGGGGCACATCCTCATAGTAGCAGGAGGAGGGGGGATTGGATAATGGGTTCTCTTGGTGGGGGATAATTGGGAAGGGAGATAACATCTGAAATGTAAATAAAAATATCCAATAAAAAAGAAAAAGAAATCAAAGATATCCAAATGTAATTTACATAGACAACTATATTTTGTAAATATAAGCTAATGCTATGACTCACATCAATATCATTTCAGAAGTATTTATCATGCTACCTTTTATGAACAGAAAGGAAAGAAACATTGATAAACTAGAAACCATAGGTTGGAGTTTTTCTGGTTTCCATTTATCAGCTGAGTGAGCTTGAAAGATAGAACAGTTATAAAGTCTCCCCTCAGTGGGAGAGGAAGTGCCTAACCTTACAGAGACTGGAAGTTTCAGTGTGGGGAGATACCCAAGGAGGACTCCACCTGCTCAGAGGAGAAGGGGAGGGAGGGTGAGGGAAGAATTGTGGGAAAGGGTGACCAAGAGGAGGCAGTGAATGAGATGTAAAGAGAATAAGCAAACAAAAATAAATTAATTAATTAAAAAATTTTAAAAAGTCATTTAAATTTTGGGGGTTTTCCTCATCTTTTGAAACTGTAAGTTTCATATGGGTGCTTTATTTTGTTCAATATGTTCCTAGAAATGTCTGGAATAACAAAACCTTTGAGTATACTTCTTCAGTCTTTCCTGGGGGGGGAGAGAGGGGGGAAGAAGGAGGAAGAGGAGAAGGAGGAGAAGGGGGAGAAGGAGGAGGAGGAGGGGAAGGAGGAGGAGGACGGAGACAGGGAGGGAGAGGGAGAAAGGGAGGGAGAGGGAGGGGGGAAGGGAAGGGAGGGAAGGAGGGGAAGGGAGGGAGGGAGAACGGAGAGGCTAATGATGATAGCATCTGATAATATGTCTTCTCTTATAATTTATATCTTTTCTAAGACAGTATCACAAATAAAAAATATGTGGTTTTGTTTCCTTTTTTGTTTAGAAAAATGTTGTGAAATAAGCCTTATTGCTTAGGGTGTTGGTATTTCTTTTCTAGAGTTTACAAATAACCACTTTGGTTCACTTTAACTGATTCATTTAACTTTGTTACATGCATAGCTACCACAAAGTAAACACTAGGATGTCCAACAAACTGCCCTCATCCTTCCTCATGCATCTTTTCACCACTTGCAGCTTTATTTCAGAGCTTACTAGAACTGCTTCTGAACATCCTCAGAAGGTTTGTGTGTTAAGCATGGTAATATTCACCTCGGCAAACTCCATCAATGCCTCATCATTTTTAAGGTCCAAGATACTCTCACATTATGTACTGCAGGACAATCATTAAGGGAGGAGTTAAGGCAGGGTATCAATGAACACATAAAGAATGTCAGACTACCAGAAAAGTTCAAAAAAGCTCTCCGCTTCAGTGTGCTGTTAGTGTAAACGAATTTAAGTACAATTGTATCTGTTTTTATTCCATCACTGTCATAAAACACACTCCATGGAACTAGACACAGTTTTCATACACTTACGTGTCTGTGGCTTCTGAAAAAACTTTATCATATCATTGCTCTCTTATGGTCTACTCCTGTGGTGCCAACTTAACCTTCATGCCTTCAGCTTCATCACTCTGATTGGGCATATTGTTGTGACTTTATGTATTTGCAATTAATTTACTAACATCAAGTAATTTTCACTGTGATTTTTTTTAGTTAATCTCATTGGGTTGTTCTCATGTATGCATAGCTGGTTGTTTTGTTTCGTTTTATCAAATTTGACTCCAATAGAACTAAGAGAATTAAGGTTTTTTTCCTTTGGGACAAAGACATTAGCATTATTCTCCTTCACATACATGGAATAATAATGCCGCATCTTGAGTGGCTGAAGATGAAGCAGTCACTTTGGGTTTGAGAAATCATTATGAATTTAGGATAGGGCATCTATTCATAGAAGATACTCCATGCTGAATTTTTTGCACAATGCAGAATGACTTCTGAATCATTCTAAAAAAAAAAAAAAAACCCTCTAACTTCAGTCTCACACAGTAGAATGTAACTTCAGCCAGTAGAATGTAACTCCAGCCAGTGTACACTGCCCAGAGTTAGGGTACTATATGCACAAGACATTATTGATATTATATATAGATATCATAGATATTATATATGTTGCATGGTGCTTGTTGTGTGGTGTGCGGTGGATGTTGCATTTTGCACACAACATATAACACATTGTGTGTGTGTGTGTGTGTGTGTGTGTGTGTGTATTTACCACTGACCACTTAGAATTAGTCAACATTACTGGGGACTCATCCTTGGAAATATTGATTCCCCTCTCAGTAGCAATTGATTGCCTGTAACTGTTCATGTAGGCTGACGCCTTGTGAAATGTTCCTAACCATGTTGGTATGTCATTGTGCTGTCATTATGGAGATCATGTTTAGGCAACCATTTCATTGAAATTTCATGAGTGTAGCTTCCCCGTTACATCTAGAAAGTACTATCTTGCAGTAGGCTCCCTGGTCCTTTGTCTCATAAAATCTTTAAGCCCCTTTTCATGATTTTCCCTGAGTTTTAGGTGTAAAGATAATCCTAGAAAGATACCTCTTGATGGGATTGGACAGGTCTGGAAACTTATCCACTGTATTTTGACCATTTGTGAATCTGTGTAATAGTCTCTGGAAAAAAAAAAAGACCTGATGAAGCTGGAAAAACTATAGTCAATGAAGTATCAAGACCTCGACAGGCAAAAATCACATCTTCTCTCTCATTTGTGAATAGCAACTCTAAATCCTTATATTTGAATAAGTAACCTCTAGGAAACAAAAATACGTTTTAAACTAAGATACTTCAAAAATAGCCTGATCTGAGTCTAAATTTGATAAAAGACTTTCTGTTCCCTTACAAATTGTACACTTTTGAAAAGTTTGTTTTTTGTAAATTTTTATTGGTTCTTTGTGAGTTTTACATCATGCACCCTAGTCATACTAAACTCCCAATTGCCTTATAACCTCAGATCTGTCTTTTGCTTTGTAACCTCCTCACAAAAATAAAAAAGATACCAACAAGCAAATAAAAACAAAATAAAGCACATAAACATATCGTGAAGCTGTATAGCCACAGTCTATCCCTCTGTCCACACGGCTTCACTTGCAAATGTTCATTGCAATGAGACATTGGTCTGGTGTGAGATCTCTGGCCTCCATAACCATCACTACTGGAACCTCATAGGGACTCTTCCCAGTCATCCTGTTATTGCTATGTGTCATGGAGATCCTACAGCTTTGGATCAGCAGGGTTAGACCTTTCATATGTCCAAACCACTTGCAGATGATATAGATTTTGGGGTGAGCCAACTCAGGGCCTAAGCCTGGGTGGTAGCTGAACTGCTCAACTCACTAGTTCTCCCTTATCTGCACCAATAGTGCAAGTTCTTCAGCACTGATATAGCTAGGCAGGCCAATGCCAATATAGACAGGAGGCAGGGTCAAGTCTTCTGTTCAAGGGTCAGGTCTTCTGTTCATAATGTTTACATTTTAAGAACATGTAGTGCTAACTACTGTAATTTTAAAATATGAACCAATTAAAACACAATTCAAGTAGTACAAATTATTCATATTAAACATATGAATGTTTAAGTACTATATCTAATACTAACTCATCTGAAGATGGTGGATCTGAAAAAAGAACTTACTTAATATCCTACCTACTTCACAATAACCTAGAAATTTCAGTAGGCACTTTGGCCCTATCTCTGTTTATGTGTAAGATGGAATAGTAATCCACTACTGTTTTTTAACAGAAATGTACTTTCATATATATGCATATATAGTATATATGCAGTATTACATATTGTATATATAGTTATATGACATACATAATATATAATAAATACGTTTATTATATAAAAACATATAATGTAATGTATATAAATATATAATATGTAATACATAATAAAATGTGCATTGCATATGCTAATGGTCCAGTAAGCATCTTATGGAGGGACTTGACTTCCACTGGCTATATCAGCAGCAACAATCTATGTTTGTTCATTTAGAGACAGAGAATCCACACATACCACTGTGAAAATGCAGCCAATATCCCTTTTAGGAGGCAAGTCAAACAAGGGTCTGCTCTTCAGAGCAGGAGGTGACTGATGTGAACAGCAATTGTCTTGCCCAGGACAGACCTGGGACATGCATTCCTCTTTCCCCACTAGCTTCCCCCGTGCTTCTGCCAATTGAAATTCAGGAAAAGGGTCTTATCTTCAAGGAAACTTACATACCTACAATTTGATCAATTGTAAGCAAATGTTTAAGATGTGAGACTATACCGAGGGTTTGTAAACCATAAAATTAAAAAGTATGCAGGAGAAAAGATAAGGACTATGCAGATCTCTAAGAAGTCAGTTTCAGCCAGCTACAGCTAGAATGGTCCACTGTGTAGTTTGAAATTCTAAGTCATGTTTTTCAGAGCTTGTTGGTCTTCCTGGCATGAAGCTTACTCCCTCCAACTACCTGTTTTACTAATAACAGTAACTGTTTAAATAATCTCTTCTTTAAAACCAATTACTGTCTTTGTACATTTTCTTTTACTTAATCTCATGCTAGATTAAAAAAAACAATAATAAGATAGCATAAAATATGAATTAATTTCCTCGAGTGGTGGCAAGATTTGCAAATCTTGGTGCTCAGTAACTTCTATGCTTTATGTTAAATAAAGGGTAGAGATGTTAAATTTATTGTAATTTTACACTGTGTCAAAGGCTCTATTGGACTTCTATTCACTTCTATTTGTATTTCATCCAACCACATTCTGGAGTCAACATATCTAAAGCCTCCAGAAATGAAGGAACAATCGATCCGATCAGAACAAGACTTAGAGCCTTTATTCAACTCAATGAGAAACATTTTGGACTATGTTTAACTAAAGGAGATGTCTCTTCTTCATTGCATCTGCCATAGTTTTCCATTGCATGAAGAGTAACTTCAAACCTCTTGGCCCTGCACTCTGCACATGCGCTGGTCTGTCCTTTGACCAAATCTCACGAGTCTTACCACATCACTCATTCCTATCTGCATTGCTCCTACGCGCATCACGCCAGTCATTTTGAAATGCCATGTTTGTTTTTCTACAGAGGGAACCTTGGTGATACAGATTCATCTGGTCCAAGATCTGGGCATGGCTGGTGCCTGTCCATTGTTTTCCTCAGCATCAGATTGCCCACACAGGAAGACTTTCCCCCACCCACCAGTCTATATAAAGATCTCCCTACTTCTCTTTAGCACATTGCATTGCTTTATTTTTTTAGAACATTTGTTGCCAGCTGAGGTTTCTTTGTTTTAAAAGTATTTTTGTTGGCCATTTGTATTGAGAGAATAAGTGTTCCATACCCCCTCTAAAAAAGTCAAGTGTCCTTATTCCTTAGTGACTAATTACTATTTATTGAGTGAATAAATGGCTAGAAGTGTTGTACTTTAGGTTAAAGTATTTCTGATATTAGACTCATCTCTCCTATAAGTTTGATCACTTTTTTATAATATATCGCATTTTTTATGATATACAGACAACTTCAAATTCAAGCAATTTTTATATTTTTCATCTTCTTTACCATGTTAACTTGGAGAACAAATTAACATGGTCAATTGACATGGTTAGTAAATTTTACTAACATAATAAAAAAATCAAAAAAATAATAGAATCCCAAATATAATCCCAAAGTAAAGTACATTGATGTGGATTATTACAATAATAGAGTTCTATTGACATACAATTTTCTTAGAAATTTGTGTATTACATTACAGATTGAATGTGCACAGTGAATTAACATTTTAAAAAATAAGTGTCCTAAACCTTAGACTTGAAATATTTGTACTCATTCAGGAAACTTGCATAAATAAAATCCTCCAAATGACCATGGAATCGTGTTTATGATAATAACTAAAAAAATACTTAAAAGTATAAATTTCTTTAGTAATCTAAATTGTCTTTAATAGGATATTTTATTTGTTTACATTTTAAATGTAACCCCCTTTCCCTGTTTCCACTCCGCAAACCACCTCTCCCATCCCCTCTCCCCCTGCTTCTATGTGAGTGTTCCCCACCCTCTCCCACCTCCTCTCCCTGGTATTCGCCTACACTGTGGCATTGAGCCTTCACAGGACCAAGGGCCTCTCCTCCCATTGATGCCAAATAAGACCATCCTCTGCTAAGTGAGCAGCTCAAGCCATGGATCCCTGCATGTGTAAATTGTTATTTTTGTCTTTATGGAAGGATCACAACTATAAATCATATATAACAAAAGAATTTGCGTTATGAGAGGTTTAATTATTCATTTAGTGACTAATGCTGGATACCACTGATACATATTTTTTTTAAAAAAAGGAAACTCAGGTATTTAATCATTCTAAATGTTTCATAAATTAAGAGGTTTTTGAGGGCTATCATTTACATTCAAAGATTTTAACACAAATTTCTAATTACTAAAAGTTAAAAATAACAGATCTTAAATTTTTTTTCATGAAGTGGTATCCATAAAAGTTTATAAGGGGTTACTTTCCTGATTATTTGCATCGATGGTATTTAAGCGAGTTATGTATTAAATATACGAAATAAATTATAAATTTCTGTATTACGGAAACATTACACAAATACACTATTTGTTCTTATATATCCAGGATTTTTGTAACATTCCCTCTGTCATCAACCAATGTGATAGCTTTTCGTTGGAAAACCTTGTGATGACTTAATATCTGTAAGCTTTCTGGCTAAGTCTTACAAATGCTCCTGCTTGATCTGAGTTTCCTTTCAGGATTTATAGAGAATGAAACATCCAGAAGTCTGAGAAAAAAATGATAAAACCGATCCTTTGTTGCTGTTGAGCTACAAACATAACTTTGGTTGTGTATAATGCTACCAAAACCAACAGCCCTTAATTTATCTAACCTTCTGATAGTGAATGAACAAAGGTAAAAATAACAGGCTAGTTATAAACTAGTACTATGGCGATGACATTGTGAATTATTTAAAAAGGGCATATTCAATGTGACCATAGAGCCATCAATCATAATAGACATTGATGAGAAAAGAGGTTTCAGCCACTTCCTATCTGCAAGGAGAACAATTCTATCTCACAGGTAGCTATGAAGTGCCGGGTGACCTGATGTCACCTGCATTGTTGGTGTACCCTTTGAACGAAGTGGGTAGATTCTCTCAATATTAGAATCGAATGAGTAAATAAATTCGCAGTTCACTGCCACTCGGCTTCTGAGTGTACACTTCAATTTGTCTAACAATGAAGAGCACAGAAAAGCAGAAATCTCTTAAAGCATGGATGAATTTTTTATGGAATGTTCAAATCCAGCTGCAAAGGATGGGGCTTTAAATGGTAGCAGATACTATTAGAGGGAGTCCCAAGAGACGGGATCTTTTGGACACGTTTGTGTGGATGCAGACCCTGTCTCTCAGCCGTCATAGCTTTGCTTCTGAAGCTCCGCTTTCACTAAATTGTTCCACTGTGAAGTTCACACTGATCTTTGAGATGCCAAATAAAAATATTTCCTTTATCTTTAATATATAGCATAAGAGTAGCATTTCAATGTCACAGCGTAGGAACAATTTTTAAAGTGCATGCAGGTGGCATTTGCTTGATTGGTCAGCTTATTCAAAGACTAGGTGGCTAGTTAAGGAAATCAAAGCTAATAAATTTAACCCTTTTATTGCTTTCAATTCATTAAAAATAATTCCATTGCTACAGTCACTCATGTCAGGGTTTCCTGTCAAAAATTTACAGCATAAGTGAACTGATATTATCTAAAATTCTGAGCATTGCTTTCTACACGAGATCCTCAGTTGTTTACAAGCTAAAAAGCTAAAATGTGCATCTTTCTCTATAAGCGTCAATTAAATACCTCAGTCTAATGGGTGAACTTTTTATGGCTTATTCCGAAAAAGGAAAAAACAAAAACAAAAGGCTTGCGTATTTTCTTTATAAAACGTCTGTGGAAACTAGAGGATCCAAACAAATAGGTTTCCCTTCTTTATCTCTGTCCTCCTTCTCTCACCCCACAAAGGTTTCACTGCTCTCTTAGATCAGAAATAAGAACTGTGCCTGCTTTGCATTCTGCATCCTTATCACAGTGGCTCGAAGCATGTACACTACTCATTTTTATTCACAGTTGCTCAGTAATGTATTCTGGAAGTCTATTCATTTCTGTGTAACCTCCAAAACCACTTTAAAAATGTGTACCACCACTTAATTGTTAATAACAGGTAAATCAAAGGTAAAAGATAACTAATTAATTTTCTAGCTCAGTTTTATTTTACTGTTACTGTTTTGAGAAAATATAACAAAACCCCATTAGTGTTTAAGGTAAGCCCATGAAACAACATAATATAATGCAAGAAAGACATTTAATAGTGTAGAGGAATGTTAAATTACTAATTAACTCCAAGTCCCTGTATAAGAAAGCATAGTAATTTACAGGATTATTGCAATATGCAGCTTGGATTGCCACGAGGGTCAGCTAGGGAGCATTTCAGTCTATTTCCCCTCCTTAGTATGGTGGTTACTGTAAAAATCTTCTCACATTAAAGCGCACTGTCCTACCCACAGTTCATTGCTGCTAATTAGCAGCAGTTGAGATTTTGCTAGCAGTCATTTTTTTCCATGTAAAGCTGCCAAATGTTACCAACTGCTCAAGATTCGCCATGGACAAAGTGTCCAGCTGCCCGGCTTACACCACTATGTTTGCATTTCAGCTGTTTCCAGTCAACTTTAACACCTGTGTAAAGAAAATACTAATCAAATTATCTGTACTGACTTTTGTTATTAGAGGGAAGATTATCAAAAATGTTCTGGACTTTGGTTCAGACTCATCATTTACTGCTGAAAAATCATATTACACACACGCACGTATGCACGCAGACACACACACACACACACACACAAACACAGAGTCATTCACACACGTTTTCATCTAAGTCTCCAGTTGAGACCAGTTGCTCTCTAAAACTTAAATCACCCCAATAACTGTCATGTCAAAGTCAAACGTTTTCAGTCTATTTAAACTTTTATTTAAGCAATAAGGCATGAGAAAGTCATCTTTTAGTTTTACCTAAATATATAAGAAGACTGCCATAACTTTGATTAATAATTGATTAAATAAACCATTCCCACATCAAAGCCAGGAAGAAGAGCTGTTGGCTGAAAGGCTGGACTATCAAATAGGACTTTGTTGTCCTCAGCTTTGCTTTAGAACTTCAGCATTACAGAGGGAACAGAACATTAATTTTTGAGGTCTTAAATAATCACATAAAATAAAATTGGCTCCCTTTAGCCTTAATTAAACACTAGTAATGTTAAAACACTATAAATTTAGAAATAATCACAGAACCTAATCATTTATCTTCTTACTGTCTTTATGACTAATTTATATTTAACCTTCCTCGGAACCTATGATAAGAATGTACTTTTAAAGAAATCCAAAGCAACTGTCTCACTGGTATCTAATACCTGGATAAAATGAAACAGGGACTTAAAATATTCTAAGACTAAAAGATGATAAATAATGGGTTTTACCGTTTATATGGCTTAGAAACAAAATAATTACTTCCTTACTAATATTGTGGAAGAGTTGATAAATACAGAACTCATTTGTTCAGATTTTCATTAATGACAATGTACTATTTTCAATAAAATGGATTCCTGTTTAATAGATATATATGTCAAGGGTAATAGTATAAATTAATAAACATATACAATTGCATAGCTAGACTTGAACAGACCAGGTTTGATTTGCTTTTCTACTTGTTGCAACTATTTTCTTAGATTGTAGCTAAAATACTTCACTATTGAATTCATCCTTCCTTCATTTGTACTTGAAAAGACAAAAGCATTGTAAAATTTATCTCTGACGTGACTATAAAATTTTCTCTGTTGACAAGAATGAATCCACTCAGCCTGTGATCAAAACTATAGCCCTAGGGTAACACAGAACGCATGTCAACTACATTCTGCTGTTACGTCTCACAAGAATTCCCTCTAGGAATTAAGTCACTGAATTCTAAATCTATATTTGTATGGAAGTTACAAAGACTAATAGGGAGGGCACATGAAAAGTGTAGGAGCGTGAATTCTAATACCATAATTTTATGATTTAAGCAAAATTTTTCAATGAAAAGGGGACAATGAAAATATTATTCAATATTTAACCTAACATATCCTAGAGTTAAAGAAAATTATTGTTATTATAGCATAACTGTATTCCAGAAACTATCCAAATGTATTCATCCAAATTTTTAAAAGAAAACAAGTTAAGACGACATCAACATATGACAAATTAACTGTTTTCTTTTCTCTTTCCTCTATACTATAGGTATATTTCTTCCCTGAGGCAGTTAGTAAACAGACTTGAACAATTCATTTAAACTCTTAGCAACACATATGACTTTTTTTTTTAACAAGAACTGGTAATACATGAAAATGTTATCTACATCCATAAATTATTCTATTTGTCTAAATGTCTGATTCTTTATCAGCAAGTAAAACATTCATTTTGAAGAGGAAAAACTTTGCACACATATGTAACTGTACTAACCCTAAACAACTCAGAAGCAAATTGAAGATAACAATCCTTGCTTGTCTTTCTGTCTGATAACATTGTAACTAGACAAAAAGGGATCTTCTAAGTTTCTTATGCATGGCAGATCTAGGCACAGGAATGTTCACTGTTCATGAACCAGTAATGGCTAAGTTTGATCTTCTGTTTGGTTTGTTTAGTTGGGTTTTTCTGTTTTGTTTTTGTTTATTTTGTTTAGTTTCTCTCAGTTCTTGCATAGGAAAGAGTGGCATAGAATAACTACTTAAAAATTGTGGCATACTTGTAGATGTTCATGGTCTGTGCTCTCACAGGAGGACATTTTAATGCCTGTGATAGTCTGTGTTACCACTGAAGGCCATGTGGATGTATGGGGTCTGTACTGCTCCAGGAGGTCATGTTGATGTCTGCAGCCTGTGTTGCCAAGAAGGGCCATGATGGTGTTTCTGGTCTGTGCTGTAGCTGAGGGCTGTCTTGATAGCCATAGGTTATACTGCCACTGGAGTCCATGCTGACAGGCTCAGTCTGGTTTATGCAATATAAAAGGGGGAAGATGTGGAGAGCTTTTGGGGCTGCCTGGCAGGAATCTGACATTGGCCAAAGGCAAGGAAATGGGCTGCTTGGAATCTGACATTAAGCTAGAACAAAGAAGTAACTTCAGGCAGAAATCTACATGCTAGTCTAGAACAAAGAAGTAATTACAGGCAGGAATCTAAATCTTAAGCTAGAACAAAGAGGTAGGCCTCAGGCATGAAAATGACTTTGGGCTAGGACAAGGAAGTAGGCTCAGATATTTTGGTCATTCTGATAAGCCCTTAGAAATCGTGATTACAGGACTCTGTTTATTGTCCAGTGTGTTCTTTGACTATCTGGGTTTATTGTCTCGCTCGTTCCTTGACTTTTTGTGTCTATTGTATTGCTAGTTCCTCAACCTAGATCTGACCTAAATACTTGCATGTAATTTAAATGGTATAAAAGCAAAAAAAGGAGGAGGAGGGATGGGATGGGGATCAACTGGGGGGTGGGGGGGGAATGGGGAAAGGGTATAACATCTGAAATGTGAATAAATAAAATATCGAATAGAAAAAAAGAAAAAAGGCAGGGAAGCTTCTTTTGCAGTGGTATTGATGACTGCAGACTCACAGTTGAGAATGAAAAAGATAGAGGCTTCTGTGGCAAATTCCCACCCATCCCCCAAAGTAACAGAGAAGACAGGAATCCATTAAAGAGAACTCTTAAAATATGTGATAGAGATGCTAAAGTATAGCTCCTCAGAGTTGATGGGTTCTGGCTGGGTGAGGGTGTGGGGTAGGTTTTGGTTTCCCTTAAGGGGCTGGCCACTGAGAGTTTAAGCATGCTCCACTGAGTATTTGGGAAACACACATTTGACTTTATATATATATATATATATATATATATATATATATATATATATATATATATATGTAATTTTTCTATTTCTCTTCTTTTGGGAGGGAGGTTACAAGAGTAGGGGGGCAGACCTAGAAGGACTTCAAAATGAATGTGATAAGGTGCATTATGTAAAATTTCCAAATAATCAATAAAAATATTATTTTGGTAAAAAATGTAACATAGCTGACCCAGGAGCTTATACTTTTGTTCCTTAAGTTATCACTTTATCAATGTTTATCAAGGATTTAAGAATCTATATGTTCTATAGATTTGGGGACATGTTAATCTATGAAGGTAAATTAAGTTGGAAGAGAGTCACCTGCTTGGGAATCGATGTCCTTAAGGAATGAATAAAATTTCTCTGCAGAACAGTGCTAACAACGTCATCTGCTACCATACACATTCATGGAAGTCTGAATTTGTTAAATGTTCACATGTTGGAAATCATTTCCTCTGCGGCACTATTAAAAATGTGACATATTATTATTTTATAGGCTTTGAAAGGTGATAGAAAATAATTAAAAATGGCTGTGAACAAAAGTAAATCTATGTGGCACAGAAAGCCAAGGGGCAGCTAAAAGTCTCTTAGTGAATTATCAGCAATGAGAAGTGACGGTGTAGTCCCTATAGGGAAAATGCTATTAAGTAATGTTTGAATCTTGTTCCAGACTCATGTTTGCTTAAGTAATCAACTTCAGCTTACGCTATATTTTCTATAGTTTTCTTTTATATAATATAAATGAGCAATAATTGCCACAAACAAGTAAGAATGCAGCTAATTTGATGTAAAAGTTCTGTCCTATTGATAGTGTCCTTTTCTTTATAAAAGCTTGTCCATTTCATATGGTCTAATTTATTAATTGTTGATCTTAGTGCCTGAGCTATGGCTATTCTATTCAGGAAGTTATCTCCTGTAGCAACAAGATGAGGCTATTCCCCACTTGGTGTAATACTGGACAACATAGAAAAGCATGGCAGCCAATGATGACAATAGCAATGATATTGCTGGTAACTGATATTCCCTGAGCATATTGCTCTGCACTGGTAATCTTCTATGGACTGGAAGGAAAAGAACAACTTATTAGGCATCATTTCTATCTTCTTAAGATTATACATGTGTGTGTTTATATATAATCAAATGAGTTATATAATCAGATAAAGTTAAATATTTTTATTCCTACTTATTACATTGTGGGACACTGAGAGATAAAGATTAAATTATTTATCTATACTCTAATTACTGCTACATGTCAGGAATTTCAACCTATTCCTTGTTCTATATGATGTTATCTCTTCAAGACGCCTACCAATAAGAAAAATATGACTTTATGTTGAAAGAAAGGCTTGATTTTATAGATGTAGAAGTCTCCAGTTGTATCCTTTGTAAAGATTTTTTTAAATGTTTATGTGTATAAGTTTATTTTGTATGTATATACAAGTATGCATTGCATACCTGCAGGTGTAAGTTGAGGCCAGAGGAGGGTGTGGAATCATCTGTTAACGGAACTATAGACATTTTTGAGCCAACATATGGGTGTTAGAACTGGAACTCACAGTCATCGTCAAGAATAACAAGATTTCTTAATCTCAGAGTCATGTCTCAAGCACCCTATCTGTGCTTTTAAAGCATTAAAAAAGAATTTAAATCAACCACAGACATTTGAACTAATCTCTGTTTCAAAAAAGATTACTTGACTAAGTGGTAACCAAAAGACCATATGAAGGTATGATCTGTTAGACAGAGGTACAGTGCCAGTTGAAAGGCTTAGTATAAAAACCATTATCATATGTTGCAGTATGGTATGCTACGGGACTCTTGTCTATATAAATTTAATTTATATTGGATATTTCATTTAAAAGAAAAGACTAATAGATGAGTTATAGAAGATTAATCTAGTCATTGCAAAATCATGGTGTCTGACTGACCAAAGGACTGGACTGTAGCTGCTGATTCATGTGCAGTATCTGTCGTATCTGTTTGCCTAAAGAACTGCTCAGCGGGTGCTGAGTCTTACTTGGTTTTTGCTATGAGACTGAACTGCTAAGGAAGAAGATTGAGCTCACACTCCAAAACTATTGAACAGGTCCACTTCCCTCATATCCTAATAACTTTTCTCTTCTACTGTCTCTGCTGGATGGTGGGCTAGAGGAGAGGTTGAAACTTAATTACAAGTAGTTTGTGCTTCCCATCTGCTTCCCCACCCAGGCAAGATCAGTATCCCACAATACCAGCCTACACACAATAGCTTGCTTGCCTCCCAGGAGGTCTGCAGTAACCAAAGACACATGTCAGAATCTCAGCCAAATACATATGCCAGCTAGGACACACACAGAGCCCAGATGATCTCGACCTATCTGCCGTTCCAAGATCTACCTTCCCTCCCGTTCACTTTTCCTATCAGGCAAGATAATCTGGCCTGATACTTTCTTACACTCTACTGCCTGTCTACCTCCCAAGAGGTCTGCAATAAACAGGGGCACAAGAGGTCTGCAGTAACCAGGGACACAGCCCACCTGCCTCTCAGGAAGTCTACAGTAACCAGAGACATAGGAGACCTTCTCTAACCAGAGACATAGGAGGCCCATCCTAACCAGAGACAGCACTGCCTGCTTCCAAGGAGACTGACTTTAACCCAGGTTACAGAGCTCTATCTGCCTAGGTCACAGAGCTCTATCTGCCTAGGTCACAGAGCTCTATCTGCCTCCAAGGAGGCCAGCTCCAGTCAGACACACCCAGCCCAGTTAATACCAGAGATAGCCAGACGGCCAGAGGCAAGAACAAGATCATAAACAACAGAACCAAATGCATTTCTGCACCATCAGAACCCAGTTTTCCTAACATAGTAATCACTAGATGTGTTAGAATGCCTGAAAGCAAGATAATGACGTAAAATTCCATTTTATGAACATGATAGAAGCCTTTAAGGAGGAGATAAATAACTCCCTTAAAAAAATACAGAAAAATACAGACAAACAAGTAGATTCTCTTAAAGAAGGAACAAATAAATTCCTTAAAGAAATACAGGAAAATACAATCAAGCAGATGAAGAAATTGAACAAAACAGCCCAAGAACTAAAAATGAACAGAGAAAAAATGAAGAAAAACAAATAGAGGTAACCCTGAAGATGAACAACTTCGAAAAGAGACCAGGAGCTACAGATACAAGCATCACCAACAGAATACAAGAGGTAGAAGAATCTTAGGCATAGAAGATACTATAGAAGATATCTGCACATCAGCCAACACACGGGGGTTTACTTTCTCCCTATCTTTTCATATAGTACCAGAAGTTCTAGCTAGAGTAATCAGATAACAAAAGGAGATCAAAGGGATAGAAATTGGAAAAGAAGTCAAAGTATCACTATTTGCAGCTGATATGACAGCATATATAAGGAATCCCAAAATTACATCAGAAAACTCCTAGAGCTGATAAACAACTTCAGCAAAGTGGTTGGATATAAAATTATCTCAAACAAATCAGTAGCCTTCCTTTATACAAATGATAAACCAGCTGAGAAAGAAATTTATAAAACAACACCAGTCACAATAGCCTCAAATGGTATAAAATATTTTGGGGTAACTCTTACCAAGCAAGTGAAAGATCTGTATGACAAAAACTTCAAATCCCTTTAAAAAGAAATTAAAGAAGCCCTCAAAAGATGTAAGGATCTCCCATGCTAATGAATCCATTACTAGTAGTATTAACACAGTGAAGACAGACATTTTTCATAAAGCAATTTACAGATTCAAAGCAACCCCATCAAAATTCAGACACAATTCTTCACAGAGATAGAAAGAGCAATTCTCATCTTCATATGGAAAAACAAAAACCTGGGATAGTCAAAAAAAATCTCAACATTAAAGATCACCATCCCTGACTCAAGATGTACTACAGAGCAATAGTGATAAAAAAAACAAACAAACAAAAGACAAACAAAAAAAAGCACATGATATTGGTACAGAGACAGAGAGGTCAATCAATGGAATAGAATGGAAGACTCAGAAACAAAACCATACACCTATGGACACTTAAGTTTTGACAAAGAAGACAAAAACATACAGTGGAGGAAAGGGCATTTCAATAAATGGTACTGGTCTAGATGGTGGTCTGTAGGTAGAACAATGAAATAGATCCACATTTATCACTTTGCATAAAGCTCAAGTCCAAGTGGATCAAGGACCTCAACATAAAACTGGTTAGACTGAATCTAATAAAAGACAAAGTGGGAAAGAGCCTTGAACTCACTGACACAGGGGGAAATTTACTAAACAGAACACCAAAAGCTTAGACTCCTAAGATGAACAATTGATAAATGGGATCTCATGAAACTGAAAAGCTTCTCTAAGGGAAAAGACTCCATCAATAGGACAAATTAGTAACCTACAGATTGGGAAAATATTTTCACTAACCCTACATTTTATAGAGGGCAAATATCCAAATTATACAAAGAATTCAATAAATTGACCTCCAAAAAAAAAAACCAAGTAACTCAATTAAAAAGTGAGATAAAGAGCTAAACAGAGAATTCACAATGGAAGAATCTCAAATGACAGAGAAGCGCTTAAGGAAATGTTCAATGTCCTTAGTCACCAGAGAAATGCAAATCAAAACAAAACCGAGATTTCACCTTACACCAATCAGAATGGGTAAGATAAAATCTCAAGTGACAGCACATGCTCACAAGGATGTGGAGAAAGAGAAGCAATCCTCAATTGCCGGTGGGATTGCTAACTGGTACAACTACTCTGGAAATCAATCTGGAAGTGCTTCAGGAAATTAGAATTCTACCTGAAGACCCAGCAATACCAGTCTTGGGCATATACCCAATAGATACCCACAAGGACACTATATTCATAGTAGCCTTATTTGTAATAGCCAGAAGCTGGAAACAACCCAGATGTCCCTCAACCGAAGAATGAATACACAAAATGTGATTCATTTACATAATGGAAGAGTATTCAGCTATTAAAAACAAAAACATCATAAAATTTGCAGGCAAATGGATGGAACTAAAAAATATCAACCTGAGTGAGGTAACTCAGACTCAAAAGGACGTGCATGGTATGTACTCACTGATAAGTGCTTATTAGCCAAAAACACAGAATACCTAGGATACCACCCGCAGACAAGAAGAGTAACAAGCAGAAAGGCCCCTGTTGAAGATGCTTCAGTCCTATTTAGAAGAGGGAACAAAATAATCTCAGGATTTCAGAGAGAGGGAGAGGAAGACCTGAGTCAGAGTAGGGAAGGGAAAAGGGGAATAGGGTCATATATTGGGGTTGGGTAACAGGAGAGGTACCCAGGGAGACAAGAGAATGAATAAAAATAAGGAGCCTCCGGGGGTGGGGGTGGATGGCCCTCTAGAAAGTATCAGAGACTCGGGAGGTGACAGACTCTCAGGACTCAATACAGGTGACCTTAGCCAAAATATCCAACACTGGAGAGAGACAACTTGAAGAGTCCATCTCCAGTAGATAAACAGGGCCTCTAATGGATGCACTGGGTTTCTAAGCCACAGTCAGAATTTTTAACCCAGAATTGTTCCTTCTAAAAGAACTTCAGGGACAAAAATAAAGAAGAGCCTAAAGGAAAGTTGATCCAATGACTGGACCAATTTGGGATCCATCTCATGGGGATGGGGGGCACTAAGGCCTGACACTATTACTGATGCTATGATGCCCTTACAGACAGGAGCCTAGAATGGCTGTCCTCAGACAGGTCCTATGACTGAAACAGACACATATGCTTACACCCAAACATTGCATTAAAGTCCAGGCCCCCTATGGTTGATTAGAGGAAGGACTGAAGAAGCTGAAGGGGAAGGCAACCCCATAGGAAGACCAGCAGTTTTAATTAACCCAGACCACATAGAGCTCTCAGAGACTGAGCTAGCAACCAGGAGCACATAGGGGCTAGTCTGAGACACCTGGAACACATATATAGCAGAGGTCTGCTTGGTCAGGCCTCAGTGGGAGAAGATGGACTTAATCCTTGAGAACCCTGAGGCCCCAGGAAAAGGGGAGGCCTAGTGAGGAAGGAGCATCCTCTCAGAGGCAAGTGGGAAGAATAGGATGAAAAACTGTGGGAGAACGGACCAGGTGGGGGCAACAGCTGGAATGTAAATTAATAATATAATTTTCTAAAATGAGATGTTGGACTTAAGTTTAAATTTGCTACAGGTATGTTACAGACGATTAAGAATTGGAACAGTCCCGCTGGGCTGGAGCAGACACAGAGTCGGTCTGCTCCCGTCCTGTTGAGAAACTGAATCCTGAGTCATCCAGGAGCCACTGCACTCAGAGCAGCTGGTAAGATCTCCATCTCACTCCCTAAACCCCAGAGATAGATCGGGGAGCCAGGGACATCCAGGGCATAGCAGCTACCCAAACCCCGCCCCTCCGGAATTCCACTTCCCTTCTGCCCCTGCCTGGTCCTCTGGGCTGGAGCAGACACAGAGTTGGTCTGCTCCTGTCCTGTGGAGAAACTGAATCCTGAGTCATCCAGGAGCCACTGCACTCAGAGCAGCTGACACAGAGTCGGTCTGCTCCTGTCCTGTTGAGAAACTGAATCCTAAGTCATCCAGGAGCCACTGCACTCAGAGCAGCTGGAGCCACTGCACTCAGAGCAGCTGAAACTGAATCCTGAGTCATCGAGGACCCACTGCACTCAGAGCAGAAGGATTTCCAGATCCAAGAGGTGGCCTGAGTCCCAGGAGTTCTTCCACCCAGGAGATTAGGAGCATAAGACCACAGAGACCTCTGGACTCTGAGGAGCTCTGCAATAAGCAAGATAACTGGAAATACAGACTCCAGTTTTACACAGTGAGGGCAGGTACCACTAGAGTTAACCAGATGGCGAAAGGCAAGCGCAAGAACATAAGCAACGGAAACCAAAGTTTCTTGGCATCATCAGTGCCCAATTCTCCCAATATAGCAAGCCCTGAACACCCCATCACACCTGAAAAGCAGGATTCAGAATTAAAATCACTTCTCATGAGGATGATAGAGGATTATAAGAAGGAATTAAGTAACTCCCTTAAAGAAATACAGGAGAGTACAAGTAAACAGATAGAAGCCCTTAAAGAGGAATCACAGAAATCCCTTAAAGAAATGGAAGAAAACACAAAGAAGGAATTAAACAAAAACATTCAGGATCTGAAACTAGAAATAGAAACAATAAAGAAAGTTCAAAGGGAGACAACCATGGAGATAGAAAACCTAAGAAAGAGATCAGGAGTCACAGACGCAAGCATCACCAACCGAATACAAGAGATAGAAGAGAGAATCTCAAATGCAGAAGATACGGTGGAAAATATTGACACAGTTGTCAAAGAAAATGCAAAATGCAAAAAACTCCTAACTCAAAACATCCAGGAAATCCAGGACACAATGAGAAGACCAAACCTAAGGATAATAGGTATAGATGAGAATGAAGATTCCCAACTTAAAGGGCCAGTAAATATCTTCAACAAAATTATTGAGGAAAACTTCCCTAACCTAAAGAACAAGATGCCCATAAACATACAAGAAGCCTACAGAACACCAAATAGACTAGACCAGAAAAGAAATACCTCCCGTCACATAATAATCAAAACATCAGATGCACAAAACAAAGAAAAAATACTAAAAGCAGTAAGGGAAAAAGGTCAAGTAACATATAAAGGCAGACCTATAAGAATTACACCAGACTTCTCACCAGAGACTATAAAAGCCAGAAGAGCCTGGACTGACATCATACAGACACTAAGAGAACACAATTGCCAGCCCAGATTACTATACCCAGCAAAACTCTCAATCACTATAGATGGTGAAACCAAGATATTCCATGACAAAACCAAATTTGCACAATATCTTCCCACAAACCCAGCACTTCAAAGGATAATTGATGGAAAATGCCAACACAAGGAGGGAAACTACAACCTAGGAAAAGCAAGTAAGTAATCTTCCAACAACCCCCAAAAAAGATACAAACATAAATTTACCTCTAATAAAAAAAATAACAGGAAGCAACAATCATTTTTCCTTAATATCTCTTAACATCAATGGTCTCAATTCCCCAATAAAAAGACGCAGACTATCAGACTGGATACATAAACAAGGCCCAGAATTTTGCTGCATACAAGAAACGCACCTCAGTGACAAAGACAGACACTACCTCAGAATAAAAGGGTGGAAAACAATTTTTCAAGCCAATGGTCCCAAGAAACAAGCTGGAGTAGCCATTCTAATATCAAATAAAATCGACTTTCATCCAAAATTAATCAAAAAAGATAAGGAAGGAAACTTCATACTCATCAAAGGAAAAATCTACCAAGGTGAACTCTCAATTCTGAACATCTATGCTCCAAATGCAAGGGCACCTACATACATAAAAGAAACTTTACTAAAGCTCAAAACACACATTACACCTCACACAATAATAGTGGGGGATTTCAACACCCCACTCTCAGCAATGGACAGATCATGGAAACAGAAAATAAACAGAGACACTTTGAAATTAACAGAAGTTATGAACCAAATGGACTTAACAGACATCTATAGAACATTTCATCCTAAAACAAAAGAATATACCTTTTTCTCAGCACCTCATGGTACCTTCTCCAAAATAGACCATATAATTGGTCACAAAACAAGCCTCTACAGATACAAAAAGATTGAAATAATCCCTTGCATCTTATCAGATCACCACGGACTAAGACTGGTCTTTAATAATGACAAAAACAATGGAAAACCCACGTACACATGGAAACTGAACAACTCTCTACTCAATGATGACTTGGTCAAGGAAGAAATAAAGAAAGAAATAAAAGACTTTTTAGAATTCAATGAAAATGAGGACACATCATACCAAAACTTGTGGGACTCCATGAAGGCAGTGCTAAGAGGAAAGCTCATAGCTCTAAGTGCCTACAAAAAGAAACTGGAAAGAGCACACACTAACAAGTTGACTGCACAACTAAAAGCTCTAGAACAAAAAGAAGCAAATACACCCAGGAGGAGTAGAAAGCAGGAAATAATCAAACTCAGGGCTGAAATCAACCAAATAGAAACAGAAAGAACAATACAAAATAGCAATAAAACCAGGAGTTGGTTCTTTGAGAAAATCAACAAGATAGATAAACCCTTAGCCAGATTAACCAGAGGGCACAGAGACAGTATCCAAATTAATAAAATCAGAACTGAAAAGGGAGACATAACAACAGAAACTGAAGAAATTCAAAAAATCATCAGATCCTACTACAAAGGCCTATACTCAACAAAACTGGAAAACCTGGATGAAATGGATAATTTCCTAAACAGATACCAGGTACCGAAGTTAAACCAGGAGCAGATAAACCATCTAAATAGTCCCATAACCCCTCAGGAAATAGCAGCAGTCATCAAAAGCCTCCCCACTAAAAAAAGCCCAGGACCAGATGGTTTTAGTGCTGAATTCTATCAGACCTTCAAGGAAGACCTAATACCAATTCTCTTCAAACTATTCCACAAAATAGAGACAGAAGGAACACTACCCAATTCGTTCTATGAAGCTACAATTACACTCATACCCAAACCCCACAAGGACCCGACAAAGAAAGAGAACTTCAGACCAATCTCCCTTATGAACATCGATGCAAAAATACTTAGCAAACCGAATCCAAGACCACATCAAAACAATCATCCATCATGATCAAGTAGGTTTTATCCCAGGAATGCAGGGATGGTTCAATATTCGCAAATCCATCAATGTAATCCACTATATAAACAAACTTAAAGAAAAAAACCACATGATCATCTCACTAGATGCTGAGAAAGCATTTGACAAAATTCAACATCCCTTCATGATAAAAGTCTTGGAAAGATCAGGAATTCAAGGCCCCTACCTAAACATAGTAAAAGCAATTTACAGCAAACCAGTAGCCAACATCAAGCTAAATGGAGAGAAACTTGAAGCAATCCCACTAAGATCAGGGACTAGACAAGGTTGCCCACTCTCCCCCTACCTATTCAATATAGTACTGGAAGTCTTAGCCAGAGCAATTAGACAGCAAAAAGAAGTCAAAGGGATACAAATAGGAAAGGAAGAAGTCAAAATATCGCTATTTGCAGATGATATGATAGTATACTTAAGTGACCCCCAAACTTCAACCAGAGAACTCCTAAACCTGATAAACAACTTCAGCAAAGTGGCTGGTTATAAAATCAACTCAAACAAATCAGTAGCCTTCCTCTACATGAAAGATAAACAGACTGAAAAAGAAATTAGGGAAATGACACCCTTCACAATAGTTGCAAATAATATAAAATACCTTGGTGTGAATTTAACCAAGCAAGTGAAAGACCTGTATGACAAGAACTTCAAGTCTCTGAAGAAAGAAATTGAAGAAGATCTCAGAAGATGGAAAGATCTCCCATGCTCATGGATTGGCAGGATTAATATAATAAAAATGGCCATCTTGCCAAAAGCAATCTACAGATTCAATGCAATCCCCATTAAAATCCCAACTCAATTCTTCACAGAGTTAGAAAAGGAAATTCTCAAATTCATATGGAATAACAAAAAACCCAGGATAGCGAAAACTATTCTCAACAATAAAAGAACTTCTGGAGGAATTACCATCCCTGACCTCAAGCTGTACTACAGAGCAATAGTGATAAAAAGTACCTGGTATTGGTACAGAGACAGGCAGGAAGATCAATGGAATAGAATTGAAGACCCAGAAATGAACCCACACTCCTATGGTCACTTGATCTTTGACAAAGGAGCTAAAACTGTCCAGTGGAAAAAGGACAGCATTTTCAACAAATGGTGCTGGTTCAACTGGAAGACAACATGTAGAAGAATGAAAATTGATCCATTCTTATCCCCTTCTACAAAGCTCAAGTCTATGTGGATAAAGGACCTCCACATAAAACCAGATACACTGAAACTAATAGAAGAGAAGGTGGGGAAAAGCCTCGAATACTTGGGCACAGGGGAAAAGTTCCTGAACAGAACTCCAATGGCATATGCTCTAAGATCGAGAATTGACAAATGGGACTTCATAAAATTGCAAAGTTTCTGTAAGGCAAAGGACACTGTCAATAGGACAAAACGACAACCAACAAATTGGGAAAAGATCTTTACCAATCCTTCATCTGATAGAGGGCTAATATCCAATATATACAAAGAACTCAAGAAATTAGACTCCAGACAACCAAATTACCCTATTAAAAAATGGGGTATAGAGCTTAACAAAGAATTTTCAACGGAAGAAACTCGAATGGCCGAGAAGCATCTAAAGAAATGTTCAGCATCCTTAGTCGTCAGGGAAATGCAAATCAAAACAACCCTGAGATTCCATCTCACACCAGTCAGAATGGCTAAGATTAAAAACTCAGGTGATAGTAGATGCTGGCGAGGGTGTGGAGAAAGAGGAACACTCCTCCATTGTTGGTGGGACTGCAAGATGGTGCAACCACTTTGGAAATCAGTGTGGCGGTTCCTCAGAAAATTGGACATAGCATTACCCGAGGATCCAGCTATACCACTCCTAGGCATATACCCAGAAGATGCTCGAACATATAACAAGGACATATGCTCAACTATGTTCATAGCAGCCTTATTTATAATAGCCAGGAGCTGGAAAGAACCCAGATGTCCTTCAACTGAGGAATGGATTCAAAAAATGTGGTATATTTACACAATGGAGTATTACTCAGCTATTAAAAACAATGAATTCGAGAGGTTCCTAGGTAAATGGATGGAACTAGAAATTATCATCCTGAGTGAGGTAAGCCAATCACAAAAGAAGACACATGGTATTCACTCACTGATTATTGGATATTAGCCTAGAACCTTGAAATGCCCAAGATGCAACTCACAGGCCACATGAAGCCCATAAAGAAGGAAGACCAAGTGAGAGTCATTCGGTCCTTCTTAGAAGGAGCAACAAAATACTCAAGGGAGCAAATATGGAGACAAAGTGAGGGACAGAAACTGAAGGAGGGGCCGTCTCAAGACCACCCCACCTGAGTATCTATCCCATGTGCAATCACCAAAGGTAGATGCTGATGTGGAAGACAGGAAGTGCATGCTGATAAGAGCCTGATATGGATATCTCCTCAGAGGCCTTCAAGAGTCAGACATATTCAGAGGCAGATGCTCACAACTAGCCATTGAACTGATCATGAGGTTCTCAATAGAGGAGTTAGAGTGAAGACTGAAGGAGCTGAAAGGGTTTGTGGCACCATGAGGAGAGCAACAATACCAACCAACCACAGCTCCCAGGGTCTAAACCACCAGCCTGGGAGCACTTAGGGGGGGATCCAGGGCTTCAGCTGAATATGTAAAAGTGGAGGGCCCTGCTGGGCATAGGTGGAAGAAGAGAACCTTGACCTCATGAAGGCTGGATGCCCCAGGGGGTGGGAATTTTGAGGGTGGGGAGGTGGGAGTGGGGGGGTATAGATAGAGGTTACATCCACAGAGAAGGAGGAGGAGGGGCGAGGGGATTGGGGGTTCCGAGGGGGTGGTGGGGGATGGGGTGAGGGGACAACATAGGAAATGTAAATAAATCATCCAATAAAAAAGAAAAAGAAAAAAAAAGGAATTGGAACAGTCTCTACTTTGTGTGCTATTTAGGAACACATTCAACACTAAGTCCTAAAGGACTGAAGGATGAAATATAGTCAATTGATGGTGTATTTTAAGGATAGATTGTTCTCATGCTCCATGGAACCTGTGAATGACTCTGAGAATGCTCATTTTAATACTTGCAACTAAATTAAGGATTTTGAGATGCAATGACTAACCTTGAAGTTTCGGTCTTAAGTGCTGTACGAAGATGGTATGAAACTTAACAATAAGGAAGACCAAAGTGTGGATGCTTCAATCCCACTTAGAAGGGTAACAAAATAATCACAGGAGGCAGAGGAAGGGAGGTACCTGGGTAGAGAGGGGAGAGGGAGGGGCAAAGAAGGTGGGTAGGAGCAAGTTTGGGAAGAGACAGGAGAGAAGTCCATAGAGCCAAGAGAATGAATAGAAATATGTAGGAATAGGATGTGGGGAATGGTGGCAGGGGGGGAGGGTATCACTATTAAGTCCTAGGTGCCAGGGAAGCTAGAAGTTACCAGGACCCAGAAGGAATGACATTAGCTAAAATACTCAACGAAGGGGAGATAGAACTTGAAGAGTCTACCTCCAGTTGATAGACATGGCCTCCAGTTGATTGATGAGGCTATCCACTCATCTCACACTCTTTGACCCAGAATTGGTCCTGTCTAAAGGAAATGTAGAGACAAAAAAATGTAACAAGGACTGAAGGAAAGAACATCGAGAGGTCATCCACCACAGACAACAAACCCTGACGCTATTGCTGATGCCAAGAAGTGCTTGCAGACAGGAACTTGGTATAGCTGTCCTCTGAGAGATTATTACAGCACTTGACTAAGACAGATGCAGATGCTCTTAGCCAGCCATTGGACTAAGTACGGGGACCCCAATGGAAGAGTTGGGGGAAAGGATTGAAGGAGCTGAAGGGGATTGCAACACTATAGGAAGAATAACAATATCAACTAACCAGACCCCTCAGAACTTCCACAGACTAAACCACCAACCAGAGAGTATACATGAATTGGTACATGACTCTTGTTACATATGTAGCAGAGGACTGCCTTATCTGGCATCAGTTAGGCAGGGAGGTGCTTATTCCTATAGAGGCTTGTTGCCCTAGCAAAGGAAGATGCTAGAGGGGTGATGTAAGAGTGTGGGGGTGGGTGTAGGAGTGCCCTCTTAGAGACAAAGGGAGGATTGGGTAGAGGGTTTGCTGAGGGAAGACCAGGTTGGGTAAAAACATTCGAAATGTAAAAAAAATAAAATAATAATTGAAAAAGGAAAAGTATATATTTATAAAGGAGAAGCAGAAAAATATAACATAGAAGAGAGAAGGCAAGGTGACAATATATCAGAGACTCAAACAATATGAGTGCAATAAATACTGGCAGCCACCAGAAAACTGGAGGAGCCCAGGGGAGGGAAGGCATTCTTCAAGATGCTATGAAGGAAATAGGACCCTGCCAATTCTTTGATTTGAGTACAGGAAAACTAATTCTACACTTCCAGCCTCTGTTCCCATAGGCAATGTCAACAGTGGATTCTCGGCGTATTGAAGAACTATAGTGTGCCTATAGTAGCACCTACTGGCTAGGCATCTTCTTCTGAAATAAAACAACACAACAACAAAAAACATGTGGTCTAGATAGCGCTAACAAAAAAACCCCTGCTGGTTTTCAGCAGGGCAAACAGATTCTGGGCATGTATGTGTACATAAGATGCAATTAGCATTTTGCGTTTTTTGGTTAATGCTTAACACTCACTCTACTCGAGAAGTACTTGCAACATATTAAATATGTCTCCATTTTAAGCTATTGCCTAAGATTTTAAATGACTGAGCAAATAAAAATATCTGAAATTATTCGACATTTTTGATATAAGAAAAGTGTGCTGTACCCACTGACTTTTAAAATTGAAAATCACAGCTGGGAATCTAATTCAATGGTTAAGTATACACCTAGCATATGTGAGGCCCTTAAATTCAATTCTCAGCATAACACACACGCACACAAAAAAATAAATCGAAAAGCCCTAACTTATTTTATAGTTTTAAAATATATGCAATGCAATAACATAGAATCATGGATTATCTTATCTAATCAGCTTTTGATAGTTCATAGCATCACATATGTAATTTGTATGATATGTATAGAGTTGACAATGAATTTCAGTTTTACTAATTCAATTGTGGTTTACAGGTCTTTAAATGTAAATGTTAATGTGCTATGCTGTTATCAAGATTTGAACTTCGATTCTTAACTTTAATCTCTATACCTCAACCAAAATATGGTAACATATGAAATAGTGTGCTTGGCCAAGAAAATTTACCATTGAGTAACTTCATTTTCTGTGAAGTTACAGTAACATTCCTGGGTACAAGTTCTTGCCTAAAGTTCTATTGAGAGTTCCTGGAGAAGCCAAGAGCATGGTCCAGTTCCTCCCATACCTGCTCTAAGATGTGCCACAAATACTAAGATTGTTTCCATTGTAAGACTTGGCACCAGGTAACACCTTAAACAGCTAAATGGAAATGGCAAATAACAACAACAACAACAATGAAAGTGTTGAGAACCAGTTGAAGACTGATCTAAGTCAAAGTTGGATATTCTCAAAATTACAATCTTAGAGATTCTCTGAACAAATGCTAAACATGAATTTTTAAATATATATCTTACTTTCCTCAAAACAGATAATATCATTATCCCACAATTGGTAACCCTACTACTGGATATGTATCCACATGGAATGGAACCTTGTTTCAGCTACAAAGCTCCATTCCTTGTTCCATTCCTTGTAGAATTATTAGCAATAAAAGATGGAAGCAAACAACTTGTCATCAATAGAAGAAAAGATGTACAAAATGTAGTACATAAAACAATGGAATACAGTTCTGACTCTAAAAAGAAAGAAACCCTGTCATTTTAAACAATGTTGTGAGCTGGAGGCCATTATGCTAAGTGACATAATCCAGAAACAGGAAGATAAATAGAGCATGTCCATACAGACCAAAGGTCAAAATCATGGAAACTGACAGTTCAGTTTTGGTGACTAGGACCTAGTAGGAAAGAACTGGGGGAGCTATTGATCAGAACGTAACATTTCTCCTAGAGAGAATAAATAAAATCACAAAATTTAAATTTTGTCATAATGACCATAGTCAATAACAATATAATGCATGCTTGAAAATTACCAAGAGAATAAATGTAACTGAGTATATGAGATAGTAGATACATTGATTACCTTAAACTAGTCATTCTGATTGGTGTATCTTATATAGCTAAAATTATCTTTTTTCATAGTAAAATATATAGCTATTTTACTTCTCTACTAAAATAAGTCTATGGAACTATAAATTAAAAATATATGTAATTCATTTCTAAGATTAATAAAATATAACATTTTAAAATATAAAAATGTTTAAATTTAGATTTTGTCTTTTGCATTGAGATGAGGGTTCAGTCTGTAATCCAGTCTGGCTTTCACCTCAAAATCTTCTTAGTCACAAGTGTTGACACTATATCATCTGATGTTTAGAGTTTTTGGTACTAAATATATCTCCTAATGACTAGGAGTTAGTTATAAATTAATGTTTTATTTCAGTTTTACTACTATTCTAGAATATTTTAATACACATTTAAAACTTCTTATTTGCCTTAAATACCTTATATGCCTAAGTGTCCATAGCTCATTATGAGCATGTATATTGAAAGAGAAAAACCCAGTTTTGAAAGCCATAACTTTGTCTTGGCCTTTGAATGTCATAACTCAGATCTACTATGTCATTTATAAAATGGACATTTTTACTTTATTCTTTTTTATTGACAATATTTTTTTCATATAGTATATTCTGATTATTATTCTCCTCCTCTAACTACTCCAGATTATCCTCATTTTCTCACCTACTTAAATCTACATCCCCCCATCTCTCTTTCTCTCATTAGAAAACAAATGACCATTTAATGTTAGCATCATCATCAATTAACATCACATATTACATAAAAACAAATAAAGCAGAAATAAGACAAAACAAGCGAGCATACAGAAAAGAATCAAGCCATAAAAAAAGTAGAAGAAATGCATATACACGCTGAGACACATATATTCACAAACAGAAATCTCATAAAAACAAACTTGCAAATCATAATATGTAATCAAAAGATCTGTAGGGTATAAAGAATAAATACATTAAATACCCCGATAAAGCACTTGAGAAAACAAAGCAAACCAAATACAAAAATGAAACAACATCCTACCACTGAGTTTGATTTTTGTTGGCCTTCCACTGCTGGGCTTAAAATATTTTAAACAACTAATGGACAGAAGATCTCTATAATCTGTCAAGGACTTCCTATGTATTGTGTATGTTCATGTTTCTGGATTTACAATAATTTGATTTCTTAATCTTGTGAGAGAAAGGGAGGTTTGTGAGAAAGCAAAAACTCAAGATGGAAGAAAGCAAGAAAGGAAAAAAAAATAGGCTAACCTTAATGAAGGCAAAGTGAAAGTGAGGAATGACTAATTCTTCAAAACTAGAATCCACCTTTTATTGTCGAATCACTTTACATAGTGGTTACAAATGAAATAAACAAATGAATACTTAGGGGCAGACCACAGTGACCCTTACATGATGCAGACTTCAAAAATTCCATTCTCTTTAATTCTTTCTGCATAGAACAAAATAATTAATATTTTTTTTAACAAAATTAAATTCTCCAGGCAACGTCAACTGGAAGACCAGACACCCATATTTTACTTCTTATGTGACCTTGAACAAACCACCTCATCCTTCCCGGCTTAAGTCCCATCGCTTCCAACAGGAACTTCTGTGAGGTGTCCCCATCCTTCACACTCAGTGACAGTGCATTTCTAATTCTTAATTTCTTACTTTCTGTGCATGACACTTTGTTGACATGCTGTCAACACACTTCACACATTTTCTAGATCCATAACAGAGCATCAGTGATTCATTAATAAGAATTCCGAGAGAAACTGAAACACCTAGCATTGTATATTTGTTATATTAACTGTTTATTAACGGATTCTTCATTGTCAATAAATGGATAGTTGACTCACATACATAAATGGTATACAAGTAAAATGCCACATAAACAGCTTATAAATATGTTAATTGATTATGTATATATAATTTTTAAATAACCATGTGAGTCTCACATTATGGGTAGAGGTGGGATATTAGAATTTGTAACAAAATAGAGCATAGTAAATTTAATCCACCTAGATTATGATATAAAGATGTAGCATACTTGAACAGATTTTCCTTAAATTACAAAAAAAATCATAAGGTTTCTGTGTGCATATACATGTAAACACACATACACATAAAATAAAATTTTCAAAGAAATAGCAAGAAAGTTTTCCTTTACACTACTTGTTTCAACCTCATTTCAATTTTTAATATTAAATATTATTACTTAATTAAAGGCTAACATAAGGAAAAAGAACATTTCTAACCATATGAAAACTTGTACACACTTATTTTATAGTACTTTTTGTCTTTTTTTCCTTCTAAAATTGTGTGTGTGTGTTTGTGCATGTGTGTGTGTGCATGCATGTATATATGTGTTTACTTTTAATGTTGATAGAGCAGTGATTGTGTGTCAGACCTTCTTGGTTAAAGCTTAATCATTAGTATGTGTCACTAAACATTCATAACACCTTTCACAAAAGGCACAAATACTATAAAATATCCTGATGTAACTCCAAGCAAGCAAGTGAAAGATCTATTTGACAAGAACTTCAAATCCCTGAAGAAAGAAATTGAAGAAGACCTCAGAAGATGGAAAGATCCCCCATGCTCATGGATCGGTAGGATAAACATAGTAAAAATAGCCATCCTACCAAAAGTAAGCTACAGATTCAATGCAATCCCCATCAAAATTCCAACACAACTCTTCACAGACATGGAAAGAGAAATTCTCAACTTCATATGAAAAAGCAAAAACCCCAGAAAGTGAAAACAGTTCTTCCATTTCTCTTAAGTGGGAGAGCCATGTATGTTTTCCTTGGTGTTGATTGTAGCTAGAAAATGTGCCTATCTCAGAGAGTTCTGAAGATCCCCTTTACCATCCACTTTCTTCTGTTGTTCTTAGGCAGGGTCAGGCATCCCTTTATTCTCTCCAGCCTTACTTCCAAGCCTCCCATCCCTTTCTAAAGTAAATAGATGTTATTCATTATCGTTAATTCATATTGAGTGGACTTACTGGTATTATTCATATATTCTCCAGATTAGGATCGAACAGTAACCTCGACTGTTTTATTTGCAGTGTTTAGTTTAAAACCTAAATACATAATTGCAACTAACATTTTTAGTAATAGAACTTGGTTTATACTGAGGTGAAGGAAGTTAACAGAATCGAGTTCTTATCGGTGTACAAGTCTCATAGCAGTAACACAAGTGACATCGAAGACCTCTGTCATGAAAGATGTAGAACCCTGGAGTTGGTTTGGCTCACAGCCTGGGTCAAGGAAAACCTGGACTTCTCCCTCCACAGTAACGACAGGGGCATTTTCTCAATCTTATAGAAAAATTACTTCATGGTGCATTTGCAAAGAAGGGAAGATGTATTATTTATCGGCTCTCCAAATCATAGCAAATGAGCTTAAATTTATTAATTGACTTTATCCATTTTACTTTGAAAAAGTAAATAAAGTAAAGTAGAATAAATGAGCCATAGAGTTCCAGCCTGTGGCATATTTTAAGGCAAACTGAAAATTAATGAGGTGATTAAGAAAAAAATGATGAAAGGAGGGCCTCCAATACTTTATCTGGGTGAGCACAACTGTAAACAGTTTTTATTCTGCTGAATGAAGTCAGGACTTTGCTCCAGTACACTCCCCTCCCCCTGAGCACCTCTACCTGGTAGGGGCTCTTTGAGCAACAGAGGACCTTTCTCTGACACATTTCTCAGCAGGCCTCTGCACACCAGTGGCCCTGCAGGACTTGTTCCTGCTGGGGATCCCACATCCACACTTTTCCTCCTTTTCCCACTGTCGCTATGCTGAACTTGCATGGAGGAAAGTAAGCCAGAGTAGCAGAGACACATCTCATGCAGCACCAGGACACAATTAAAATGGCAGAGATGTCATTGCCGACCAATGCAATTTTATTTTCTTTGTAGCAAATCTAACATAGTTCACTGGAACAATCGTCCCCATGGTGCTACAAGTCAATTAGGGCCAGAGATACAAATCCAGGCATTTTATAAATAATCCCAGGAATAGACATAGGGCAGCCAAGTCACCTGTCTCTCTACTTTTTTGTATGAAAAAAATATTTTCATACAAAAGTACACACACACACACAACCCTTTACAAGGGCAAATAATGCTAAAACAATTATGATAGCTGCTTTTCTAAATTTATATTATCTTGATGGTGATTATTATTTTTATCTTAAAAACAAAATAAAATAAATGCAAATTGTTGCCCAGCAGAGGTGTAAACAGTGTGCTATATTAAGCATCAGTTTAATCACTTCTCAGCCCTGTGACTAAACTCAAGTGAAGAATGAGTTTAGCCTCCCTTGTGCTGCAAGGCTCCACACAAAATAAAGCACTTTCTGGCTAATGCAGATCTGATGTAGCTGTTCTCACCAGAAGGTCAAATACTCTGAACCTGCTACTAGAGCCAAGTTCAGAACAAATGCATGGGAAAGAAGGAGAAAATAAAACTGTAGAGTGAGCTATAAATACTCATAAATACATGAAAATTTCTAGCTCATTACACTCCTGTTTTGTCCTTTCTGCTAAAGTCAAAAAAGCACCACAACTTCATTTTCAAAGAAATTCATTGTACGTTAGGGAGTAAGCCACAGGAAGCTAAAGCATCGCCAGTTCTCAGCAGGCCAAACAGGTGCTGATTGTAGATTTGAACTTAGTTCATCCTGTGCAGTTTCATAGATGAACACTAATCCATGAATATAGGGTGTGTATGCATATGCATGTGTGTGTGTGCATGTGTGTGTGTGTACATGCACATGTGTACGTGTGCATACATGCCCATGTGTACGTATACCTGTGTGTTTCTACATTTAAATATTATCATTATTGTCAGAAGCTATAGTACCCCTGAAATATAACAGCAAAATTGCTAGAAATTCTCCTGTCTTTCTGATCTCATAAATGTTTCTATTAAGCACAAACTAGTGTATAAGTAACAGTGATACTAAGAGAAAGTGCTTCCTGAAGAACCTGTATACTCAGGAAAGACATACTTTAAAAAAATTCTCATCCAAAGCTCTTATTTTTAATCTTCTTAACATTTATTGTGTTTGTTTTTCTCATAATTTCATATGCTGGTACTATATCTACATGATTCTACTCCACCCTCTTTCTATTGCAATGTTTCCTGTATTTCCCAACTACATTTCAAATTCATCACCTCTTCTTCTAGAATTATGATTGCAACACATATATCATATGATTAAACACACACACATCTATAGAAATACCCACCGAGTTCATTTAGTATTGCTCAAATGTATATGCATTTAAAGATAAGCATTTGGGTTTAGGTTCTTATTTCCCAGGAATATTGATTCTCTCACTCATAATAGCCATTAATTTGCCAGTATCTCACCTAGGAATGGTTCCTTGTAAGATTACCCCATCCACTATAGGATGTCAGCTTTCATTGTTGTCATTTTGCAATTGTCATTATGGTTTTGTTTAGGTGACTGTACTGTTAAGACTTCATGGGTGTGGCTCCTTTTCACCTATAGTAGACACTACATTTCTACAGAAATCCTGATTGTCTGACTTTATAATCTTTATACTCCCTCTTCTGTGATGTTTCCTGAATCATACTTGTGACAGTCGCATTGTAGATGTATCAATTAGAAATGGGCACCCACAGTATATTGTTTCTGCATTTGAACTAGTTGTGGATTCCTGGGATTGTTTCTGTCTGATGAAAAAAGAAACCTCTTTTACTTTATATAAAAGGTTTTTGTAATAAACTTCATCAGAAAATTTAATAAGAAGGGTTTTATATTATTTACTTTATGTTTATATGAGTACACTGTTCCTGTCCTCAGACACACCAGAAGAGGACATCAGATCCTATTACAGCTGGCTGTGAACCACCATGTGGTTTCTGGAAATTGAACTTGAGACATCTAGAAGAGGAGTCAGTGCTTTTAACTGCTTAGCCATCTCTCCAGCCCCAATAAGAAGTTTTATGATGAGGAGTGAGAACTAAACAAATCTGTGGGTATAAGATCAGTATACAGAATTCAGTTGGTCATTATACAAGTACAGGAAAGTAGAAGTATTAGACTCTCCTCTAGGGTCGATAGCTTCATGAGCTATGTTGGCCAGGTGTACAGTTCCAGGAAAGAATTCCCTCTACTGGCCTGGCCTTTAGTCCAATTCAGTGTCTGTTGGTTACCCAAAAAACAGAGGTGATGTTATTGCACCTTTGTATCTATGTTGCCATGCCATTGAGTGTTGCGGTGCATAGTTTTTACAACTGTGTAGGACTTTTAATTTCTTTTCTCCATTGGCAGCTTGCATAGTGCCTGTACCATGGTTCTTTAATAATAATTCAAATATAAACCACTATTTCTTTCATGATAGTGTAACATATGATGTTTTTAATCCATATGTATTAGAATACATTATCTAATGCAAAACTAACCATTTTCTATGACTTAATGTTTTAATTGAACTGTAAATTTAAATAAATGTACTAGGCATGTCACAGAGAGCTTTGGCACTTGGTGTGGTCTGGAGACCAATGACAAAATGAAATGTCAAAGAAGAATCTAAAGTCCTTCCCAGCATTACTAAATAACAACCTGAATTATGAACCCTGTCCTTCCTTTCAGTATTGTGATCTTGAATGTTTGAAAAAAACATAGCGATAGAACATTTTTAAAAAGAGAAAGAAAAAAAACTATAAAGTTTGAGTAGCAGGGATGAAGAATAGCTAATATGTTAGCAGAAAAATTGAACTGGGCTTAACATCAAGCTAATTACATGGGTGTTACTTATGTTCATTCAAAGCACTGACCACAACACCTGCTCCAGAAAGATCACATGTATTTTAAAGCCCTTCTATATTTACCTTAATTATATGAGTTAGAATCCAAGATACTCAGTACTTAATAAGTCCCAGTGCCTTGAAATATCCCAATTTTCCTCTACAGTGACATTTTAGCTCACTAAACCAACAGTTTCATTTTGTTTCAATCCTGTCTGATAATGCAATGTGTAAATATCTAAAATTGAAAACATTTTTCTCTACTTCTTAAAAATCCATGGCCCACGGATTACCATAACATATAAAATAAAAAAATAAAAATTTAAATTAATTTTTAAACTCTAAAATAATGCAGGTTCCTGATTGGTTTATACATAGAGGATTTCACAGTACTGAGACACAACACAGGTTGCTTTACTGATACACAGGACATATCTTTCTTCCACAGACGGTGCCTCTCCAGGTCATCCTGGAAGTCCATTGCCATGGCAATGTGCAGGCCTGCCTAGCAAGCTACCTGAGCTCATACCTGACCTTGTAAACAAAGATCGTTAATCTCCAGGTCTCCAGATCTGGTTCTTTTGAAGAGCTGTAAATACACCTACTGTGTTAGCCTTTCCTAAGATATTTTGAGAAAAGGCCTATCCACAGTGTTCTAGCAGATCAAACAGCCAGAGCTGATGAAGCCCGAGTGTGGAGTTTACCCTCCTGCCACTCAGGAACATCCGACTGGAAAGCTTTGCTGTCTTTTTCAAAGACTAATTTTTAAAAGCAATGTATATCAGTTTGTAAATATATTACACACACTATTTACTCATCAAAATAATTTTATCCTTCATGTCACATATTTCATGGTCTATTTTGAAATCAAAATCTGAACTTCATTTTCAAATAAGTTTTTTAAATTTTTTTAAACTGTTTTTTTTAATTTCAAGGATTTTGTCCTCTGGATATCAAAGAGTAAGGCAGAAGAATCCAAGCTATTAGTGGTTTATTTTATTCTGTACAAAGATACCAAGGCATGTCACATATTGAAAAGAGGTTTTAATTTTAAAATGCCACTAGTGGGCACATCTTGCTCTGACCTTAATATATATGTCACATGTCAACATTTCTAGGGTTTTGCACAATATATCTTGATGCTATGCATGTTTACCCACTTCTAGGGACCTTCAAAACAGGACAATAAAAATATCTACTTTGTTTCATTACCTCCACAAGGCAATGAAGGAATGACGGTGCTGGAAGTCTGATATGAGTCTGTTGATTTGTCCTTACTCTACACCTTAAATTGATTTATTTAAATTGGCAAAGGCTGGTGTCATCTGAAAATGCGGAGATCAGAACACTATGGAAACTAAATAGCTGAAGTAACGTCCTAAGGTAGATTAGCTTAAAAAGAAAAATAAACAAAACATGACTTTCCATCCCAGAAGTGATAAGATCCAGATGGAAATATTTAAGAAAGGATCTCTATTATGCTGTAACTAGTAAATAACCAATTGGGTTTGAAGAGGCTCCTTCATAAAAGTTGTCATTCGTATACATTTTAAACTACATCTAATTATTTCATCCTTCTCAGACATTTACAGGTCTATTACATCAATGGGAGCACAATTCTATCCTAGACTACATCAATGGGAGCATCATTCCATCCTAGACTACATC